>NW_024544554.1:4985000-5487249 GCF_018167655.1 Microtus oregoni | reverse complement strand
GAACTGAAGCAGACCATACACAAGTCCCCAGGCATGCCTGACAAGTGATTTCCCACTGAACTAGTCTTCTGGCTCCTTTGAAGTGTTGGGAGATAATACCAAAAAGAAGAAAATGACTTCCAACCCTCCAGGTAGCTTTCCAACTGGCATCATCACCATCTACAAAACTGTACCTGCTCAGGCTTTGTCCTGTGCCGAGTTCAGCATCAAAGAAACTCCATCAAATATCACAGTCGAACAAAGAAACAAAAGACATCACAGTAGACACAGCAATAATTTCCAATTCTAAACTGTGCCCTTAAAAATATACTCTTGTAATGGTCTCTTTTACAGAGTTATTTTCTATTATTATCTACTTACGAATACATGGTGTCATTGCACGGTGACATAAACCACTTAAACTATGCATCTTCTAATGTTGTCTGAGCAAATATAATCGACCATTGCCTATGCCACAAATCCCTGCCAAGCACCCATGTTGAGCACTATGCTGCCTTACCATGGTAGCAGAGATTCAGCAGAAAATGGCCGTCGGTGAGTGATTTCATTCCCAATAAAATTGGTACAAATTAAAGCTACGAACAACCCATGTGTGATTTTTAAAAATGTATAAGCAACAATCTTGGACTTGCTTAATTTCAGAGCACGGATTCTCTAGTAAGCTACACCAGTCTCTGAGAAAGCAGAGCCAGAGAAACAAGAGCAATTAAGACAAGGTGCCCAGGGAGCAAGGAGTATAGCAAGAACCAGGCTTCAAATAAGGTGAGCATACGTACATATATACCTGAAAGGCAATGATACCTAATATTGGCCTGGTGCATTCATTGCTGGGTAGAATAGACCAGAGGAAACCACATGCACAGCATGAGAAAAGCCCTGCATTCTTAGGCCTTAAGACCCCCCCCCTCTCTCTCTCACACACACACACACACACACAGAGAGAGAGAGAGAGAGAGAGAGAGAGAGAGAGAGAGAGAGAGAGAGAGAGAGAGGAGACCTGGTTCTTGAAGGGACCCTCTTGCGACCTTCTAGAAGTGATAGTTGATATCTTCTGGCATCTACTTAGTCAAGATTTGTGGTGTGAAATTTCTGGAAGGATCAGAACCCTGAGTCTGTAAATACAGAGTGCTGTTCACCATGTTTTCTAGGTAGCTCTCCGCACCAAGATAAAAGTTTTCACAACCTATAGGCAACTTAAGCCACCAAATCCAGCTCTGATACTTAACCTCCATCCCAGAAAGTTTCATCCTCATCTCGTGGATCTTAGTTTCCAACAGAATCCCTTCTTCTCTTCCACTGACGTCTAGAGACAGGAATCCAGGGTACTCATCTATGTATTTTGAGTGAAGACAGCATTTGTTCTTTTCTTCAAGTTAACACAAGCAACTGTTCATATCTCAGTATTTTCTCCTAACCCTTTAATTGTCTGTGTTACACTTTGAATGCTCTCCAGGATTTAAATGTCTGAAGCTCTGAAGTCCAACCCTGAATACAAGATGCTGACGCTGCCAGCATATGTTATGGTTCCCGCCCTCTAGGCTTCTTATGGCATTGTGTTGTCATGCCAACTCCCCCTTCCTCTTCCCCTTCCCTCCTCTGTTGCCATCCTCCTCCCCCATGCAATTTCATCGCTTTTGATCATCTCTGAGGCAGGGAACCTTTACACTGGGAATTCACAAATCTAATCAACCGAATTTCTCTTTAAGTTCCAATATTCACAGTATTGACCCAAGCCAGCAGCCCAAAGGTGTTCAAACACTGTATTGACATTTGAGATGCAAAACCAAACCCCATCTGCTATTACTATGTCTCTGTCCTCAAATGTGTTTACCTTCTCATGTTCTCTGTCTGGGTCCCCACACCACTACACACCAAGTAGAGATGTCAATGATTTTTAATATTATCATCTCTCTAAGCATTTTTTAACTGATTGGTTGCCAAGTTCCAATGGGCTTGATTCAGACACATCCTGTTTAGTGTCCCTCTGATTCGGAACGCCATGTAGCTTCAATTTCTCTCTTCGATCCATCATGACCCTCCCCTTTCTCTACGCACATCCCTTATTATGCCATTTTCTACCTTCAAGAGAAAAATTCCACTGTCTCCACGACTCAATGCATGTTTAAGACCCGGACATCACTTCCTTTCAACCCCATGTCCTACTGGTTTTTCCCAACCAAATATTTTCCCAAGCATTGTGGACGTGACGCTATTGGTTATTGGAAATGGCTGTCTGCAACCATACACTGCCAGGTGTCACGAGAAAACGCCTGTGTCTACTAAGAACAGGAAGTGAGGACAGCACCTGTGTGATGCTGATGTTGCTGCCATCTCAAATCCACATTTTCCCTGACTCTGCAGGTGCTTCGGAAGTTCAAGACTATTTTCCACAGGCTCATCTTTTATTTTCAAGGCTTGCTTTTCCCCCCTTTGTGGTCTGTTAACTCGAAAAACTTTCAAACATTTTTGCTTTGATAGGAGGTGAACATTCCCCCACCACCCAACAAAACAGACCTAAGCTTTATCCGTGTATCAAACGCAAGTGAAAGACGAGAGCCTGTGAAGCCCAATGGTGCGACGTTAAGTTATAGCAGATCATAACTAATTTCTAGTTATCCAGTGGAGAAGGGCTGTGTAGCAATGGTGCAAAATCCTGAAAGTATTGTAGAAAAGATCAACATAAAATCGTGAATTGCTAGTTTTGTTCGGAATTTTTCTCTTCTTTTAAATAATGCACAGAGCTAAGGAACGGACACGAGGTCCTGCGTTTCCTAGGGCCTTTCAATAATATTAATTAAGACATCTTCTGTAAAAAGCAAAGATGAGTGAGCAAGTCAACAAATTAACAAAGCCTTCCACATATTATAAGCAAATGTAGAAAAGAAAGGAGAATTATTAGCAGCTTACATCAAAAAGCTAGGACAGCTCTCCAGTAGGAAGAGCTTATATGACCCACGGCCCACTGTTCAAAGTGAACCTTGCCACAGTATTCCTCATGGGCTCTGCTTCCTTATTTAATGGCTTAAAACTCGACTCTATTTCAATCAGCTAGAAAAACAACTTAGCTCCATTTTTTTTAAATGGGCAAAGAAAATGAAAGCAGACAGTAGTTCTCATTAAAAATATAATTGTCCCTTAAACACAACAAAAGCTGTCACCTTTGCTCATAATAAAAGAGACCTAATTAAGACATTGTAAGATACCCTTTTAACCTGTTGAACCTAAGGGACATTCAAAGCAAACCACAGAAGTTGTGTGTAGGGGGTCATGTGTTTCTGGTGATTTATTAAACCATACAATACTTATAGAAGGCAATTTAGCAATATCACTCAAAGTTACAGAGCATATCCTTAAGACCTGGCAATTCCCCTCCTGGAAAGTGATCTTACTGATCGATTTCCAGATGTAGAAAACGGCCCAAGTGTAGGAGTATGTACTGACACTGATCGGAAAAGCAGGACACTGGAGTCACCTTAACCACTATATAACATCGAATGTTACATATAATAACATATAACAAACGACATGAAGCAGTTTGGAAATACATTTCCACCTATTAAAAAATAAGATCACTTCCTAATTAAATCAAAAGGAATACAGTATGACTAGTTAGGCAAAGGGACATGTTTGAGGGGTAAGACTACAGTGATCGGAATTGAGCCACTCAGAAGGCATTGGCAAAAGGATGCCATGTTCAAGACGCCCCAAGTTTACCAAGTGAGTTCCGGGTCAGCCTAGGCAGTTAGGGACATCTCACTTGAAGAGAAAATGGAAAAGAAAGGAAAGATTGTTGCACACCCCACTGGGAAGCAGAACATTTATGTGGAAGAGACGAGGCCCTGTACTGACCTCGCAAGCACACATTCACACACACGCGTGCACACACTCAAAGGAGTTATGAGAAATAAAAAAGAACAGAGTAGTTAACATGCATTAGTTTTCACATGCTAAGTTATACAAAATTGCTAAACTCGGTCACCTGTCTGGAGACCCAGACAGACGAAAGATTGATGGAAGAAGCAGGTTTTTCAGTAAAAAAAAAATTAATAATTTCTAACTTTTAATCTTTCCCTTTCTTCTTCAGGACTAGTGGCTGATGCAACCATTCTTAAGCTCTGCCACTGAGTTAATCCCCCAAACCCTTGTATTCTTTAAACTGTCATGCAAACGTCTCATTCCTGAAAAACTTAAAATCCATTTATTTTTATGTTCTCAGGGATTGTAACACACTGAATATAATGTTCGATCTTTAGGGTCATTCATAATTTTTGAACTGTAACGAGACACTTCGTTCTACTGAGAATTCCAAATGCCAAGACCATACATCTGGAGTCTGTAGCCTCTTAAGAATTTGAACCTTCCTTTTTCAGTCATTGTGTAAGGAAACAGCATGGTTTACCATATGCTGATCAGCCTGGGGACATATCATTTTCCGATTATCAATGCTGCTTCTCCTTTCCTAGGTACTCTGAAACATCTTTCCTCCTGAATTCTTTTGAATAAGCTGGGTCACATGGCCCTCTGCCACAGAAAAACCATGTCACTTCCTAACAAGGGGGCTGCCATAGATTGTCATTCTCCTGCCCCATCCAACTGCGTCTGCAGCCTTTAAAAGATTCTTCTAGAAGAATTCAGATGCCTCCCCGTCTCTGCGAAATCTCAGAGCTATTTGACAGGGCCCCTTGAATGGTTGTTCTCCTCCATAGATGAGGAGGCTCCTAAGATCTGTCTGGCAGGGAAAGAGGCTGATTCGCTAACTCTCTCCAGGGCCTGACCTGATTGGTCCAGGGAATGGACGTGATGTTTTCACGGAATCTCTGTTGAATAAACAAATGCCTACTCGGGGCCATGGTGGGGGGGGCAATGAATTGAAGCCACAGGAGAAGATAAAAGAGATGAGACCATCTCTGCCTCCACCAGGGAGGGTGAGGTAAAAACACGTAATTACAACGTGGCCATTGCCTAAGGGGTGGTAAATTAACCCGTGTAGGAGTCAGGGCAAGGTGGCTGCTAGAACTTTCTTTTTTTTTTTTTCCCCCTCTTGGAGATAAGATCTCAAGTAGAAGGCTGGTCTCCACTTGCCACGGAACTGAGGATGACCTTATACTACTGATCCTCCAGCTTTGAGACCTGTGATTTCCAGCTTGTGCCATCATGCCCGCTTAATTCGTGCTGGGTGTTGAACCCAGGGCTTTGGCATACCAGGCAGACACTCTACCAACTAACTGGGCTGCATCCTCAGTCCCTGGAGAGTTGTAAAAATATATTATGTATCTGAAAATATGCAGCGATATTTCAAAATCGATCTTGAAAGGCTAGTGTGGTTCTCCCAAGGAGGATGAAGGCCCTAGGTTCAGATTATCACAAGCCTATAGGGGTCAGACAAGGGATATGTGGGAACGGATGGACCCAGTGGGGGAGGGCTGATAAAAAGTGGTCTAGGGTATTTTTTTTAAATCAGGCTGCGCCTGATCTGGGAGATTTTATCCTGTCCGGGACAGAACATTCATTGCCCAGTGCATCTGTCCAGCGTTTCCATGGGGAACACAACTCTGGGACCGTAAACGCTCTGTTTCCCTAACAGTCCGGAGCTGAAACCAGCTGCAAGCCGTCAAAACGTGACCACGGCTTCCTACTCTGCCCGAGAGGGAATGATGAATGGGTCGAGTGTGTTGGGCTTAGATTATCTTTAGGCAGGAAGCAACGTGGATTTTTCTCATATCTACTCAAGGGTTTCCTTGGCAGCGACAGCAGTCTTAGTAACAAATACTCCACGACAGAGCTCAGCAAGCGGCACCGCTCTCATTTCAGTGGGTAGGGGTGGGTGCGGGCAACTCGACTTCCTGATTTCCTCAAAGCAAAATTCAAAGGGTATGTTGAAACAAGGCTGGAAGGCTCACAATGCTAGCGTAAAACTCGGCCGGCTGAATTTGTCAATATAAAGTCATTACAATACAAACAAAAAAGAACCCTTCGCGCCCCCCCACCCTCGATCTAATTGGGGGCATATTTGGTGTAAAGCTAATGGCTGAAGACCTTCACCCTCCAAATACTCATCAAACCCCTCCTATGAATCAGATGTAATCCCAGGTCTTCTTCTGTGGTCAGGGACTTTATCTGTACCCCTAGCCAGCCAACTTCCTGGAAATCAATGTCATTATTCATAGAATGCATGATCTCAGTTGATAAAAATGTGGGTGACTCAGAGCAGCCCCTTCCAGTGTCAGAGACTGGACACATTAGTAGCTCTGTCTGGCAGTACTAAGGACTACTGAACTCCAGCACCCCAGGAAGGGAAAGACAAACACGGGGCATACACCACTGGTCTCTCTCTACATTGTTAAAGAGTTTAGCAACAGTTGAAACACTTAAACAACCCTAGGACTCCGCTCTCAAGGAATAACAAACACCAACAAGTACTTCTGCTTCTACCTAGAATCCTTTTAAGACCTGTGTGTGTGTGTGTGTGTGTGTGTGTATTTGCGCGTATGTGCACGTGTGTGTGCAAGTGTGTGTAGGTGTGTGGCTCTGGGGAATGTCTGTCTGTCGAGGGACAGGAGGTGATGTCCCTCGTGCTGTGTACCCCAGTCCTGTTAGTCTTTAAGTTCAGTTCTTATGTGAGGTAATGTTTGTACATATCTCTGCTGAAATATATTCAATCAGGACTGTAGCTAGACATAAGCGACTAATTAGAAAGACAACATTCAGACGCTTTACTCTGTCCAGTTTCCATTTCACTACAATGCACATGCCTGTGTCTGAAGCAAACTGAGCATTTATGTACATAATCTGGAAGGGCACAAGTAAAATAACCTCAGATAATGGGTTTCTGTACCAAGTTGCTTGGTAGCTTTTAAAAAGAAATTTGTACGTACTTCCAGAATTTTAAACACCAAACATATAACCACAGGGACCAGCCTTATTTGTCCTTCATGGTTTTTTATAAAGTATGCATTTCCTCTGTTTTCATACAAAGCTCACATTTTTCAGAAGTGCTGAAGCACAAGGAACAAGAGAAAAAAGGAAGCACCGACTACATTAAACAGGCAAGGCACACACACACACACACACTTACAAACAAAGGAAGCAGCAGTCTTCTGGGAGCTCAAAAGAATAGAGGCTTCGCTATGATTGAGGGGAAAGAACGGCATCCCTGAACAGAAACATTTTCCCAGCTGTGAGCTCAGGGGGTGTGGGGTTGGGGGAGGAGGAGCAGAGGGTGCCGGGGAGAGATCATGGCTTAGGGACCTTACCACCGGAACCTCGATTCATAAAACAAAGCAATCCACGTAGGGGACCTGCTTAACTTCACCTGCAGGGAGGTAAGTTCAGTCTCTTCCCCCTTCTCGGAATGAATGGGCAAGGCTAGCTGCTGAGCTCGGCCTCCCCCCAAAGGAATGTGTGCTATCTGGAGTTGTTTGGAAAGCCACCGTCTTTAAAGGAGCTGTGGCAACAGGTTTTCCCTTGGCCGAGCACTGAGCCAATTGGAAATGTTGAATGAAAACCCTGAGCAGGCTAAATACTACCTTAGGAATTCAAAACCTGCTCCAGGTAGGGGGTTGCTTTTTCTTTGTTTTAAAATAGGACCTCAGCTTCCATCTTCATCAGGAGCCTGAAACAGACAGGGGGCTCTTTCCCGTCAGTATAATGAGAGCACATTTGAGGAATGTATGCAGGCTAGTTTGGAAGTTTGGTTTGGACAACAAGGAGACACCCCCCCACCCCCCCACCCCCGCATGGAGCTGTTGGTGTGTCAGGCAAATGAAGTTGAGTGAATCCAGTCCCTCTGAGGAACACGACCCACTTCCCGCCTTTTCTGTCATATTGTGTATCTGCCATCTTCTGACCATCTCCCTTCAGCACAAATATTTATCTTTCTCTCTCAACTTTTACCTGTACAGGTCTCCAGTACGCTTTAAAGCAGGCTGTTTCTAGAACACAGGTAATGAGGTAAAGAGTCTTACCCGCTAACCCTTAATGTTTGAAAACAATCATCACTGTGTATGAGCCTGGCGGTGAGTCCCAGGCCAACATCTACCTATGACTGTTAAAACCTGGAAACCAACAAACACTGTGTATAGATGTGTGTGCGTGTGTGTGCGCACGCATGTGTGTGTTTTGTTGTTGTTGTTGTTGCTCGTGCCAGCGCCTGAACTTATGAAGATCAGAAGTCAGCATCTCAAGTCCTCCCTTTCTGGCACTAGACTGTTTGAACCAAGTTTCCCCCTGAAATTGAAGTTCATCATTTCAGCTCAATAGACTTGATCGCCAGCGCCAGGGATCCTTATGAGATCTGCTGGTCTCTTCCTTCCAGCAGTAGGGTTACAGGTGTGTTATATTGTGCAGTCTTTTTTTAGGAGGGGGCTGGGGACTTGAACTCATGTCCTCATCCGTGCCCAGCGAGCATTTCACTCTCTGAGCCTCCTTCCCAACCCATCTCCCCCTTTTGAAAAATATTACCCTTTACTTTAAAACAAACAAACAAAAAAACAGACTGAGGTTCAGATTCGGTTTACAGTGTTTGTGAAGCTATGCTTTGTCGACTGTTTCCGTAGGATTTGCACTTCACTCTACCAAAGTGATTTTATTAATTGTGAAAGCTTCTTCCTACTCAACAAACAGGAGACAATTGGCATAGCAAAGACAGCCTTCAAGATGGAGAAAACCTTCGCCAGCTTCCATTTACTTACTTTTGAGATAGGATTTTAGTAACACACACCAGCTGGCCTCGAATTTACAATCCTCCTGCCTCAGCCTGCCAGACGTGTCTGTTCCCACCGCTGGCTTAGAGGACTGATTCCTGAGGTTCTGTGACTTCATCATGAAGCCTTTCAAACTTCACATAACAGAAACATAATTGAAAATTATTCTATTCTGATTCCAATACTCAGCAATGAATGGTGTTTTAAGAAACATGTACTTTCATCAAAACTAAGTGAGCAAGAATACAGTGAAGACTAAACTAGCATTCCCCACAAAATACACAATTAAAAGACCATTCTTAATTTTTTTGATAGAAGACATTTAAGTGTCTACAATAAAAATTAACCGCTGAGCAAATAATTTGCTAACTATTATTACTGATTATCTTAATTCCTTTCTTTTCCAGATGGTTTACATTTGAAAACTGGAAAAGGATCATCAATGTCTAGATACTTAGTTTATTAGTGTGGTAGGTTCTAGAACTCAAGGAAGCAGACCTCAGTGCCTAGGGACTTTATGTATTTGAGGAAGAAAAAAATTGGCAGGAAATGTCTAAGAATTTTAGAGGAAGTAGAAGAAAGAATGGATGCAAACCCCAGAGTCGGAAAGATGAAACTCAGCTGCCTGAGGGTGTCAAGATGCGTGTCAAGATGTGTTCCGCTGCCTCGCCTGAATTCTGAGTCTCAGCCTCCTGTATCAACAACCAAATCAAACAAGCAAATAAATTCCAAACAGAACAAAAGCCTTTTAGGGAAAGTCCCCAAAGTCAGCCTGGCCCTTACACTTGGAGCTGTGGTTTGCCCTCTTCTGAGAGAGACACGAGGTAACTGTCTGACCAGACAGTGTTGGAAGCTCAGCAGGGTTTCCACAGTGGGGTGCAGTCTGGAATCGTGCAGGTCCTACCTTCTTAGCCACTGACCCTTAAGGCGGAGTCTTTATGAGACCCGGATTATGAGTTGTAATTTCTCCCCCCAAAACCCTTTTCATAATATCTTTACAGTTGGGGTCAAACGGTCTTCATTTGAATTTTGATACCAAAGTAACACCACTAAGGAGGAGCCGGATGGAATGATTGCTTATAAAGCCTCTCACGCATTACCACAGTTTCTATAAAAAAGTAAAGATTGTACAGGGAGATCTGCCCGCCCCAGTCTCCAGGACTGGGATTCTGAGCCTGGACCACCATGCCCGGAGAATTCCTGTCTTAGCTCCTTTAGTTTTTCGTCTCTCATTTCCACCCTCCCTCCTGGACTGTCTTTCTTTCTAGGCTTTTGGGGCATGTTTTTCTGGATTTCCTCACCCACGAGAGGTCATTTCAAGCAGTAGATACTGTCACTGGTACAAAGTATCTAGCAGGACTGACTAAGCCTTGCTCGGGAGCTTCCTGGCCTGCCTTTCTTGCTTGGGCCTGAGTTTCTGATAAGGAGATCTCTTCCATATTCAACTACTGAAATTCAAACTAATTTCATCCTGACTGCTTATGAAAGTAACTTGGAAATGTCATCAAAATCAACGCCTCAAAATCAATGTCATCAAAAAGACAGCTGTGTGCCATCCTAACCCGAGCTTCTCATTTAAATAATGTCTGTGGGGAGGAGATGCAGCAATTTAGGGTCGATCTATATTGCACATATCTGACCCTTAGCAAGTCTTCGGAAGCTAAAGCTTAGCATCTCCGTTTTCCAGGGGAAACTCCAGGTTTCCGGGGCAGCACTAAGTGTGTGTAATCAGAGATGAGCAGCAGAGGTAGGTGAAGGCCATCCCCTGAGGGTTACTGGACTGAAAAGGACCTCAAGGCCTTGTTCGGGTCTTTGGGAGGGACAGAGAACTGTGGACAGCAACAATACATGGAGAGCTAATCCTGATGGGTCCTTAAAGTGAAGGAGGTGGTTCCCTTTAAGGCCTGGAGAGGGCAAAGGAGCTTATTCAGAAAGCAACCTCCCCTGGTGTCTGGGACCAAGTCCTGGAACAAAGGGAATGTGAGACATTTGAGAATGAGAACTGTTTAGATGCAGCAGGAGGTTTTGCATCATGTGATTTAGTCCAGCAGAGAATATGTGGCAAGGAGCATGGAGGGGGTGGAGGAGAAGGTAAAATAAGAGCTGTCAAAGCACAGCCCAGACTGCTTAGTTGTCCCAGAGAGAGCTACAGAGGGCCGTGACCTGATTCAGGCTATGGTCCAGGCCCAGGTTCCAACAGCATGCAGACAGGAACCAAATTCAGGTTTGTCTGACTGTGATGCCATTTTCATCACTACACCGGGGAAACACACTGGGCATGGTGGTGCATTCCTAAGGTTTCAGCACTTAAGAAGTAGAGAAAAGTAGATCTCTGGATGTTGGAGGATAGCCTGGTCTACAGAGGGAGTTCTAGCTAGCCAATGCTGCCTCGCTTGTCCCAGGTGCGAAAACAATAAAAGTCAGAAACCCAAACCCCTAACAACACAACAACGAAGTTCTAATTCACAATGCTCACAGCTAGATTGCACTTTTGTCTGATGGAGGAAAGGCAATCTCCTAGAGGGCAAAGCCTGGTGACTTTTTTTTATGTGTATGTTGGGAAAGAGGCAAGCACGAGATGACTGTTGATTGTATAAATATGTGCATATATAACAATTCCTAGAAGCTGATGTAAAAGTCACCGTCATTGCTGTTTTTAATTCAAACATCTGTAGAAAAGAATAAAATTTGCTCACTTAGCCAGGCACTGGAGGCACATGCTTTCAATCCTAGCACTTGGGAGGCAGAGGCAGGTGGGTCTCTGAGTTCGAGCCCAACCTGGTCTACAGAGAGAGTTCCAGAACAGAGAAACCCTGTCTAGAGAAAGCAAAAACAACAGTAACAAAATTTACCCTCCCAATATAACACAGTTAAAAACTGAAGTCGAGAAAGCACATGGTTAAAATAACAAATGATGAGGGACTTCTTCCTTCCTTCCTTCCTTCCTTCCTTCCTTCCTTCCTTCCTTCCTGTGACAGGGTTTCTCTGTGGTCCTGGCTGTCCTGGAACTCACTTTGTAGACCAGGCTGGCCTCGAAATCCCTAGCGCTGCGATTAAAGGTGTGCCCCGCCACCCGGAGATGAGTGACATTTTAAAGTTTAGACATCAAATGCATTAGTTTTAGGGCAACTTAGCTACTAGCCTGATATTCTATAAAGAACAGAGGGAAAGCTGACTGCAAATATGGGAATTTTCAGGCTGACAACTGACTCGAAATACGGAATCAGCTAGAACAACATGCAAACACACGATCTGCTTACGCAGAACGAAGCCTACAATTAGCACTGACTCTTTGTAAAAGTACACTCTGATGACCGGTTTGTTGTACCATCAAATTCCAGGAAAAAAATCCTGGAAACCTTTCTCGCTGAGTTAACTATCACCTCATTGAGTTCTCATGCAGGAGAGAAGCCCTGAACAAGATTTAAATTCCTGGCACCTGATACCTGAAGAAAAGTACTCTGATTTCACTTTCTTTACTTTCCCATCAAGTCACGCTTTGCTTTGCTGCTGTCTAAGTGATTCCGAATTCCAAGGCAGGGCGCATCACTAACCTCCTCTACCCATTATAATAACTGAGATCCTGCACTGGCCTGAAAGGGACCATTCGGAATTGAAAGTTCTAGCTATCACAGAATAGGCATCATCATGCAGGAGCAGAGGTTTTGGTTTTCAGATAGGCGTGTCCAGATGTTTCAAGTTCCAGGTTATATTTCTGCCTTAGAATCATCTGGAATGAATTGCTGGTGTCTCTGCATCCATCTGCGGGTAAATCAGCTAGTCACCACTAACCACAGAATTCCTGGCTAGGTTCAGGGGTAAGGTTAGGAGAAGAGAAACCACATTAGTGCAGCTCTCAGTATTTTGCCTTCCTTAGTTTGGCTCACGATGGTTCTAACTGCGTAGGTGTTTAACTCAACAATGCCTACCTCTGCCTGGTAAGCCACCCACTATTCTTTGCCCACACGCATGCTGACAGTTCACCCGTACAAATGCCCAAAGGAATGAGTGTTGCTTCTTTTTGAAGGCAATACTTTGGATCAGTTTAAAGGACAGTGTTCTATTGACTCCTGGTTGCAGTCCCTTGCCCGCATTGTGGTTTATAAATCATACGTTTTGCACACAGGTGTCCTTCCTGCTCCCATTGTCTCCAGTTTAATTCTCACGTTGGACATGAGAGTCTTCGTCAGAACCAATGTTGCGCAAATGTCTCTGCATGGGATTGGTCCCTACTTCTCTTTGAAAGTCAGGAAGATTTTTCCTCTTTGTCCCCACCGTGTGGTAATGCCAATACAGTCACACACTCCAGGTTTGCTCCCTGCTACTGGAAAAGTCCTGGGGTGTGTGAGGGAGGGCAGGAACATTCTGTCACTTGTACAGATTCCTAGGAATAAAGACATCGCTACCCAAAAGTAAAGCAGTAAATCACCCAAGTGCTTAACCGACGCCATAGGGTTTGCAGAGCAATTTGGAACAAAGGAAAGACAAGCAGAACTTACCGTTAAAGAAGTGGCTACTTTAGACTCTGCCTCTGTTTCAGCTCACCCCAGCTCGGGCATCAGGTACAGAAGTCTCTTGGATCTAGGGAATAATAAAGCAACTCCCTCCCCCTCAATTTGCACCAGTTTAGGTCAGCCAGTTGCTGGGGCTTTACAGAAGGAGCTTCTCTGGAAGGATGCTTGTGGTAGCCTTAACCAGGCAGCAAGCATCTTAAGATCTCTTCATTTTTAAACCTGCAGGTCGTTCTTACTATTCTCTTTATGGCGGCTAATTCTCGGGGCTTTATATCCGACTTCCATATTTAATGGATTTTAATTCAGTCCAGTCATGATCTATATATACAGGCACCCATGAGCTCATCTTCCCCTTAGGACTTACAACGGTAGCAGGGACCAAGTTGGCATTCGTTGTTACTCTCTGCCAATTACAAGGCTGACTTCATAGATACCTTTATTTCTGCACCAGTATCCAAAAGTTCCCGGGGAAGGGTGTGATTAACTAAATAAAATATGGACTTCCGGGCTCGTCCCTGTGCAGCGCCCTGATGGTTATTAACTAGAAATGCCTACATTCTGGCTTTCCCGCTTCTCTCCGTGGCCCTTCTCCAACTTGCCCCTCCGAAATGTGAATTATCCTTTTAAAATCTTGCAGGTTTTCTATTCTTTCCAACAGAGTGAATTACGTTTTCGCTTCGAATATGATATGTTGCACAATTTGTGCCATTGGGTAAAAACACAGTTTTACATTTGAAAACAAAGGATTCGACCATATATTAGTTTCGTCTTTTTGAAACGAAAGAATGATAGAAAGAGATGGAAGAGAACTAATCCCCAAACCGACGTCAGTGGAACAGACTGTAGGCTCCTCTTTCCAGGCCATCGTCCATGGAGAATCTTGGTAAAGCAATAACTACCACCTTCTAACTGTAATGACTGAGAAGAAAGCTATAACCCAAGGCACAGGTAAAAGACTTCAACAGACGTTCCTCCAAATAAGATTACCAACTAGAACAGGTGTATATGAGAAATGTTGTTTAGCCTTAATCCCCAGGGAACCGTAAATTAAAACTGTAGACACGAAAACCTCAAACTAGGTAGAAGGAAAACCCTATTATCAAAAGGATGAGAAGTAACAAGCTTTGGCAAGATAGGGAAATGAAAACTCTTCTGCACTGATTAGGAGAATGTGAATTAGTCCAGCCATGATGGGAAACAGTGTAGAGATCACACTCACACACACACACTCACACACACACACACACACACACACACAATGAAACAATATGATTCAGAAATTCCGCTTATGTAGTTGGCCAAAGAAATGTCTGCACTTGCGTGTACAGAGTAAGCCTATTCACCCATAGGCCCCGGTGTCTGAATAGTTGACTCCCAGTTGGGGGCACTGTGTAAGGATTGTCCTGGAAACTTTAGGAGGAAAAGCCCTGCAGGAGGAAGTACTTCAGTGGGATGGGCGTTGAGAGTTTATAGCTTCAGGTTACTCCCAGGTTGCTGTCTCTGTTAGGGCAGCCATTCCTAGTCACACTGGAACAAAGGAAAGGGTGCCCTCTGGATGAGCTCCAGCCCAGCTTGTGAAAAGAGAAAGCCTAAAGGGTTGCTTCTTCCTCGAAAACAACTGTTCCTACAAACCAAAGCAAACCAAAGCCAGAGGGGCCGGGGTCCATCCTGACCAGGCAGCTAAACTTGGCCCTATCATCAACCGGTCACTCACTGACTTTGGAAACATTAAAGAAAGAGGAAGTCATGAATTTTCCACCATGGAGTGGAAGCAGCCAACCGAGAGGCATGTGTAGCAGACAGCAACGCTGGAGGGGTAGAGTCATCCAAGCCCTTGAAACGGAAGTCCCAGACACTAGACATGGAGTTCCAGGATTGGGTATTGACTCTGCTGGATTTAGGTCTTGCTTTGGGTCTAGCATTCCTTCACTATGCCCACATTGGCTCTTTTTGGACTAGGGCTGAATGTTCACTGCCATGACACTTGGGAAGTTTGTCATTTGCTCTTTGACTTTTATAAGGGTTCATAGACAACTGAATCTCAGAAAAGACTTTGGACTTTTGATTAACTGGAACTGTTAAAGGGTACTGGGACTTTCGAAGTTGAACTAAATGTATTTTACGTCCTAATACGGCCAGGAGCTCACTGGGCTCACTGGGCGGTCAGGGACTGGAATGTGGTGGTTTGAAAGCGAAAAGCCTCGCCTAAGCTCAGGTACTTGCACATTTCCTCCGGCCCCCAGTTGGTGGCCCTGCTGGGGTATTGTCACAGAGGTGACCCTTAGGAGGTGGAACCTGAATGAAAATGAAAATGGCGTGATGGCTATAAGGTGTGGTTGATAAAAAGGGTTTTATTGTGGATGAGGGAGAACACAGAGGTTTCTGGAAGAGCCTAGACTGAACCGGGCCATGAAAGGAGAGAGAGTTGGAGAGACAGTGAGAGGAAAAGAAGAGAGAAAGAGAAGAGAGCCAGGAGGGCAAAGAAGACAAGACCAAGCCAAGAGCGAGGAGAGAGAGAGAGAGAGAGAGAGAGAGAGAGAGAGAGAGAGAATCAGAACAGCAGAACAATGCAGACTGGTTGAAAAACTGGGGAGAGAAGTCCTTGGACCTGAGAAGTTTAGGATGGGGGGATGGGAGGAGCCAAGCTGAGAGGAGCCTAGGGTACTGACTGAGTAAGCCTAGACCTCTAATATGCTAATAGACACCACAGTTAGCCACTTGTACCAGCTTCCTTTGGGACCTGAGAACACCTTATTGGAAAAGTCCTTCATTAAGGGTGAGTTTTGAGAATTTATGGCCTCACCCTACTTCCTGTGCTTCAGCTGCCTGTTGCCATGCCTCCCCCACCCTTAAGGACTCTCCTGGAACCATCGTAAGCCAAAACAGCCTCTCTGGAAAGTGACTTGATAGATTCATAGAAGCCCAAGCATGGACGGAGTCAAGCTAAATATTCACCCGAGATGAATGAATAAAGAAAATGTCATAATAGTATTCAGACTGGAATGCTATCTACCTTAAAAATGGGAGTCTTATCATCTATGAGAACATGGGTGAACCCGGAGAATACGCTAAGTAGAATAAGCCAAGTATAGAAAAACAGATGCCCACTTACATATGGAGTCTAAGAGACCCATAGTCATGGGTAGAATAACAGTCACCAGAAACTGGGGAAGGGGTTATTGGGAAAAGTAAAGATGTTCATTAAATCATAGAAACTTTAACTGGGCATGGTGGCTCACGCCTCTAATCCCAACTATAGGGAGATAGAGTCAGGTGGATTTCTGTGAGGTCAAGGCCAGCCTGGTCTACAGGAAGAGTTCCAAGACAGCCAGGGCAACCTAGATAGACTGTCCCCAAAACAGCAACAATGACAACTGTCAACAGACTGGAGAAATACACTTCAGTGACCTCCTGGCATGAATAGTAACTACAATAAATAATAATTAATACTTTGCATACTTCAAAAATGCTAACAGATACGGTTAACGTTATCAGCACAAAATCCAAATATTGAAACAATGAATTATCTTGATGGAATCATTTCATAATATGCACAAATGCCAAAACATCACCTTATACCCCATATATGAGATAATTATTGTGAATTTAAAATATTATAAACATTTTTAATGCCATATCTTACCAACTGCTACTCGAGTATCTCTGTCCCACCAGCTTTTTCCTTTGTCTTTTTTTTTTTTTTTCAAGACAGGATTTCTCCATAGGTTTGGTGTCTGTCCTGGAACTAGCTCTTGTCGACCAGGCTGGCCTTGAACTCACAGAGAATGCCTCACTGATAAAAGTTACCAAGTCAAGTGGCTAACACAGACAAGAATTATGGGCTATTTTAAGATGTAAGAGTTAATAGGCCAACCAGTTTATAATTAATATAGGCCTTTGCGTGTTTCTTTGGGACTGAACACAGGCTGAGGGACTGGGCGGGACAAAAACCTCTGCCAACATTATGCAACTATCATAATATCCTACCTAGTGAATGAGTATGTCATATAATATAATTGGATCTGATATTTTTTTTTTCTTTTTCCTGGGGTTGGTTGACATTCTCAAGCAGCGTGCTCGGCCACTTGTCCAGCAGTGACGAAGCAAAAAGGGCAAAGGAGGCTGACATTGCCGGAAGCAGCTAAGATTGAAGAGTGGGGATGATGCCACATCAGTCATCTCTCCAGCTAAATATCAAACAAAAAGTTCCCCAGCCTGGAAGAGAGAGCACTGCACTCCAGCGACCCTGGTGTGCCTTGCTGGGTGTGTGTGGTGTGTGTGTGTGTGTGAACACAGCCTGTGTCTGGCCTAGGACCATAGTCAACATGAGCAGGGAACCCTCTGTCTATAATACGTCAGAAGAAGGTAGTGGGAGGGGAGGCAATGGGGAGGGAGATTTACTAGTTTAGGGCACAGATAGACATGGGAGGCCTTGACTGGATTAAGAGGCTAAACAAGGAGGAGTATTTGCTTGTTGCTCTCTTACCCACACCACTGTGGTCAAAGAAAAGTGATTTATTTTATAGTGCGTTTTGGGGGGGGGCACATAAAGGCCATGGGATAAGTGTTGGTGCTGACATTTTGTACTGACTATGTAGTTCACATCCATCCGTATTCTCCATGGCTAGGTTTCTTTGTACATAAAACAGGATATGTGTACCTATGTCATGGGTACATGTGAGGTCAGATGGCACAGTGGCTGGCATTCTCTGAGGAATGTTAGCTGATCACAGTGAAGCTTCATCTGCTCAGCCTCTGCTGTCTGGAAGGAGGAGCGTGAGGAAAGGAGATGGGGCACAGGAAGTCAGTGAGACTATCGCCAGAACAAGGCCAGCTCGCATCCATCCGGTCAGAGGTTACTTAAAGACACTCCCTCGCTCAACAAAGGCTCAAGAACGGTGGCTTCTGTGGCCAGCGACTGGCTGTGTGTTGAGAACGGACCGGTGGACACATACAGAGAGAGTTGAGCAAGTGCCAGTGTCGGACACAGTGACTCACAGCTCTAATCCCACCGCTGTGGAGGTTGAAGAAGGACTGATTTTCACAAGTTCAAGGTTACATAGTGAGCTCCACACGAGCCTGGGCTACAGCATGAAACTTTCAGAGCAAAATAAGGCCAGGCCTGGTGGGTGCATGCCTGTAAGCCCAGCTTTTAGAAGAGAAGCAGGGGCAGGAGGATCATGGCAAATTCAGGGCCAGCCTGGTCTATACTGTGAGTTCCTAGCTGGCTGGTGCTATAGGCTGAGACCCTTTCTCAAGAGACCAAAAACAAACAAGCTATAAAAAAAAAGATTTAAAACAGAAGAAAAGAAAGAAAAAGAAGGAAAAACCTCTAAACAAAACAATCTCACACAAAAGAAATAAATTGTTCAGGTGGAAGTTTAAACTCAGCCCCTGACACCCCTAACTCCAAAGACTCAGGGATGTTCAGGAGGAAGTTTCACCTCAGCCCCTGGCATCTATATATTCGAAGAGTCTGGAATGTTCAGGTGGAAGATTCATCCCAAGCCCCCACCCCACCCCTCGCCCATCTCTCTCTAAACCCTGCTACATCTCAGAAAGCCCTTAAATGATGACTCCCCTACCCCAGAGATGCTCAAGACCACTCCCACAGGGTATTTAAACTGCCCCCCAGAAAACAGACACGAGGTGTTCTGGCCTTCCTTTCCGTTTCCTCTCTGGGGGCTGGAAAGCCATCTGGAAGCGTTGTATCCATTAAACCTGGGCTTTTTCTAATTCGGTTTGATTTGATCTGATTTGGATTATTACGTCGACGGAGAGGCTTATGGGGTGCAGAAACTTTTCAAAAATAACAACTGTTGTGTGCAATAATTATCTCCTCTATGAAGAAAAAAATCCCAGGGGATCGTCTGTCTAGAAAAGACCTTATTGAAAGAAATATTTAAGCCAAGACACCAAAGGGTAGATTTTCTCTTCATATGTATAGCCTCTCTGCTGAGCTTGTGATAATCAACCTTCAGCTGTAACTCCCTGTCTGTGGCTGTCACTGCCCAGAGGTGACATCTGCCAACATGTATCCCAGGCAGACTACTTCCTCATCTAGAGGAGCCCTGGAACCAGGGCTGTGGCTCTGAGTTCTGACACACTGCTCCAAAAAAGCCAAGGAGGAAGCGGAGTTCACCTGGCAGGGTGCTCGGGAGGACTAGCTGATAGATCCGGGCCCATTCTGGAACCAGGCCATGGTTTTCCAGGGTAGGCTGCTGTGAAGAACTCAGGGAGGCCCCCTTAGGAGCACGTAATTGGATTCTTGTATCAGGAGGCAGACAGAACCCATCACTCATTACTACAGCCTTGCACCTCTGTTCCAGGAGATCTGCTTCTCTCCTGGTATCTAAGGGAGGCAGGCTGTGCTGGCTTGCTCACCGAGTTCAGCGGAGGAGCCCTCATCCACCAGGGGAAGGGAACCATGAGTCACCCACACCTTTCCCAGCGACACTGGAGCTAGGCGCCTCAGTATGGCAGGGCTGTCTCCAAACTGTGGCTCCTTTTGGGGTACTCAGTATGAGCAGTTTTGTGGATTCGAGACCCTTCTTGCTCACTCTAGAGCAGAGCCATTTTTACTGTTGGCAAAAGCAAAGTACCAAGAGCTCCCTTGGAGTTCTAGTAACGTGTGGGAGGAACAGAAGAAGGAAAAAGCATGAGAATTGAGCTAAGACAAGGGAATGTCAAGCTAGTGTTCGCATACCTGGACTAGTATGTAATTAAAAGATTCCAGGAGGTGGGGGAGAAGGTTTTTATAGAGATTGCATTAAGTTAGTTTCAACAACAACAAAAAATCACAAGTAATATTCTCTTGGCTTGCTTTCGTACATATTAAAACCTAGAATTATGTAGATAAATTCTCAGGCTAAGACATGTCTTGCCTAATTGAAAACAGACTAGCAAGCAAGCCTCTATGATTGCAAAGATAGTAGTCAGGCTTAACGTAAGAACCAGAGGAGCCGGCCAGACTTGATTTCTATCAGGGTTTTCTTGGAGGGAATTAAAAAAGGAAAAAAAGAAAAGAAAAGAAACGAAAGGTATTAGTCTTTTAGAGAATCGAAATGCCAGAGAGCTGACCTGAAGGCCGACTGTGCCCAGATTCGATGTGGATTAGTTCAGCTGTATTGACTAAGAGCAGAATAGCCCTCCCACGCAAGGCAGAGCAAGGCAGAGCATATCAACGAAACTGCTTAATAGGTTTCCCAACCTCAAACTGATCACGAGCCAGTCCAGAAACCCCGGCTTTCCAGCATACCAGAGTACGCATAGCGCCTTCAAGGACTGTTGTAAAAGTCTCAAAATAAAATTAATATCGATTTGACTGAATTTTAAGAAGATATAAACGTGAAATATAACTTTCGGGGAAGACGCGGAGAGCGCACTCCGAGAAGACTGACGGTCTCTGCAGCAGGCACTGTGATTTTTATTGTGGGCCACAAACACAACTGATACCTCTTTTAAAAAGAGTTATGCAAAGAACCGAAAGCCTTGTAAAGACAGAGTAAAATAATAAAAAAAAAAAGTGAAGAATATCTTTCTGCAAAAAAAAAAAAAAAAGAGTCAGCTGTCACTCCATCTCCTCCAGTCCCCTTCATTCCTCATCCTTAGCTATCCACTGCAAAATCAGGCTTGTCATACTTGTGTTTCGAGTTCGGGATGGATTTGCACACGCGCGCACACGTGCACACACACACACGCACACGCGCGCACACACACACACACTTCACTGCTGGGTATGTAGAAGCTGGGTGAATGCTACACCACTCAGCCCCAGCCCTGTAACACACTTGGGGTCCTTTCCTCTGGGTGTTCTTGGGCAGCATGTCCTCGAGAGGCAGCGATCCTCAGACACTATGCACACTAGCGACAGGCATAGAATAGGGGCAGCCTTCTACCTAGATGCTTGGTGGCGATCGACTAGAAGGTGACAAGACTGGTCTGGACTGGCTCCATTTGAGATTAGTCTCCAGCGAGCCCAATGTTTAGTGTATTCTGAGCCTGGGAAGGGCTCTAGATCAGCACCAGGTGCTGGTGAGGGATGGGGGAGGAGGAGGCAGAGAGGGGAAAAAATTCTAGGTAAGAATGAAAGCAGTAATAATATTCATGCTAGGGCTGGAGAGATGGCTCAGTAGTTAAGAGCACTGGCTGCTCTTTCCAGAGGTCCTGAGTTCAATTCCCAGCAACCACATGGTGGCTCACAACCATCTGTAATGAGATCTGGCGCCCTCTTCTGGTGTGCAGGCATACATGGAGGCAGAATGTTGTATACATAAGAAATAAATCTTCAAAAAAATATTCATGCTATAGATCATGTGTCTATTCGCCCAATCACTTATTCGAACATCATTTCTAAGGGACCATGGGCGTTGACAAAAACAAAAGCTGTCAATAGTACCAGAAGACATCACCTAAGTAGCATATATACAGAGTGCCGTATCTAGAAGCAGTAAAACCTATGCTTCCTTCAATGGACAGGGAACATTCAAGAGTATGTAGCATAGCCCAGCATCGTGGTCTACTCCAGGTATCGCAGGGACTAGGAAGGCTTAGGCAGGAAGATTAGAAGTTTGAAACCAGTGTAAACAGCATAGTGAGGCCCTGTCTTCAGCAAACAAACAATAAGGGGGGGGGGGGGGGAGACATATAAGGGTTTGAAAAGAAAAAAAAAAAAAACACGTCCCTGGTTGTAGGGGAAGAAAACCAGGAGGTTTGGGGTGATGATAGACTTACCTCCAAACATGGCACCTTTACATTTAGAGAAGACTAGAAAAAGCAGGGAAGTCTGTGACCTTCCGCTTGCTCTTCTTCCACGAAGTGGGCCCTAGGAAGTCCCTGAGGTTCTCACGCCATGCAGCTGCCTTTGTTAAGTTCCTCTCAAAGCATTTATATCTAAACGTAATCTTTCCTCTTACTTTCTATGGCCTTTCACCCTTTCTAAAACCTAGGCTTGGAAATACACAACAGACCTCCCTGTTTCTTTGGGTGTTCAAGTCGTTAAGAGGCCTCTCAACTAACAAAAGTAGTATTAAGTTGCTTGCTTTCATTTGGAAAATCTGTCTTTTGTTTCAAAGGTTTGAGCCACGTGCCTAGAGAGGCATGAGGAAGTGGCCCAAGAGGCTTGCCTTGCAACCTTCTAGGGCTTCCATGCTCTTCCCTCGAACTGATTCCAAAGGCTAAGGCACCACGTGGTCAGCCTCACTGAAGAATCGTGCCCACTTAGCACTTCCAGATTTCTGTATTAGTGACTTCTCTTCTCTCGCCACTGCCACCAAATAGCTGAGAGAACCACTTGAAGGAGGATTTACTCTGGCACACAATTTGAGGGGAGGCGGGCCCCTCACGTCAGGGAAGGATGGGCAGTGGGAACTTCAGGGCTGAGCTTGTACAAGCTGGGGTGCCTACCTCTTACATCAGAAGAACTGGAAGCAGAGGGGCAAGAACGAAACTCAGCTTCAAGCTTGACCCCTAAAGATACACTTTCTTCAGCTAAGCTCCGCCTCCCCAAAACTCCAGAAACTCATGAGAACAGTACCAGTCTGGAGAGACCAAATGTTCTAACATAGGAGCCTGTGTAAGAAATTTCACATTCAGATCATAAGCAGTGAGAAATCTATGTATTACCAATAAGCAGTGAGCGGCGGCATTGGCTAGTAATACCAGTCCTCCCAGTATCAGGAGGGCTGAGGCAGGAGGATCACCTTAACTCAGCAGCAGACCAGCCTGTGCAACCCGGGATGAAGCCTGTCTCAAAACAGAAAAATAAAGTGACAATAATGTTTCAAAGCTGTGAAAATAATTATCAGTTAATATAAAGTATATTGCTCAAAAGCCAGAAAAGAAGACTGGTAAAAAAAAAAAAAAAAGTAAGAAGAAGAGGTGTCTCTTCTCCAAATCAGGACTTGCAAACAGAGAAAAACCTCCAGACAGATGGATGAGGCTTTGTGCAAAGTTGGAATGCTGATTGTGGCCGCCAAGCAGTGTAAGCCATTTCCAGAAATCCAGATTTATATTACATGCATTCTCTATCGAAAGATCTGACATTCATTACATCTCAGCCTTTGCAGCAAGCCTTACTTTCAGAGCGGGTTCCTCAGCTTCCTCAGAACAGGCTACCAGCCGAGGTGCCTTCGTCCCATGCTCCACTTCAGGCTGAGAGCGCCTTCCTCCTCTAGGCAGTTATACCTTCGGCTCTACGGGAAATGAAAGCTCCCTGGAGACCTGCAGCAGTAATCCTGACAGGCCTTGCAGTACACTACTCACTCGTGAAGCATTGTAAACTAAGACCCAAGAAATCTAAAAGCCCAGCGTATTGACTGAACAATTCGTAGTTTCCCCCGAAAAGCAACAGGCTTGTTTCCTATTGCGGTGATGGAGCACCATGACCAAAAGCTACTTGAAGAGAAAAAGGGTTATTTGGCTTAGGTATCCTAAATCACAGTCCGTGGAGGAAAGCCAAGGCAGGAACTCAGTCGAGGTGGGAACCTGGAGGCAGGAGCTGATGCGGAGGCCATGGAGGAGAGCTGTTCATGATGGCTTGCTCAGCCTGGCTTTTTATAAAACCCAGGACCACCAACTCAGGGGTGACTTCACTCACCATGGACTGGGTCCACCCACATCAACTACTGACTAAGAAAATTCCCTATCAACTTGCCTACAGGCTGAGCTTAGGGAGCAGGGGTTCTCAACCTGTGGGTCACGACCCCCTGGAAGAGTGAGCTACCCTTTCATGGAGCAACATAGTAGATGTTTACACGAGAATTCATTAAGAGTAGCAAAATTGCATCTTATGAAGCAGTAATGAAATAATTTTCTGGCTGGGGGTCAGCACAACATGAGGAGTAGCATTAGGAAGGTTGAGAACCACTACTGTGGAGGTGTTTTCTTCATTGCGGTTCCCCCTCAGATGACTTCAGCTTGGGTCAAGCTGATGTAAAGGAAGTTCGCCTATCAAGCACCCTTTGTGCCCACACTACTGGACCACGACTGTCTCTTCAGTTCCTTGAAACTGTGTAAGAGAAGGTAGTGCGTGCTACGATGTTTGATACCAAATGGTGTGCATTCTGGAAGTAACCAGAATGGTCAACGCTTCCGAAGAAGCTTCTAGAAAAGGCATGGCCTTTGGAGAATGTGCTTCAACCCCAGTGAGAAATCAAATCCTGGGAAAAGCTGCAGAGCAGGCAAGGAAATGTTGATGCTGGCGGAGTAGACGCTTTCTCCCAGCAGATTGGGGAGGGAGATGGTAGCTTTGATGGCCTACGAGGAACAAGACAGGGGTCTGAGGGAATCCTTACCTGTGCCTGAGCCCGCACTGCAGCCGACTCTGTTTACAGGCCAGGCCATGAGCTCCGAGGAAACTCCCGGTGGAGATGTGGGGCTGTCAGTATCTGGGAACTCAGCATTCTGGAGTCTCCTCTCACAGAAGCACCGTGAGACCCAGGCCGAGGCTGTCAGCTAAGGCGTCCCAACTATAGCATAGTCTAAGGCCCCCATTCTGCCTCTCAACTAAGTTACGGTGTGCGCGTCTACACCCAGTGTATACGGTGCTGGGATTTGAACCCACGGCCTCTGGCAGGCTAGGCAGGCATGGAGCTATACTCCCTTACCTCAAACTTTATAATCTGATCATACCTTTGCATCGATTTAGAATGCAGACTTGGCTTTTTCCTACACTGAAGATGCCCTTGGCACGGTTTCCAGTTTCTAGGGTCGTTGGAGTTAATGAAAGATAACAGTCTCGGGCAATATGTCTGCAAGTCCCCCTCCTTTGTACTTTTCCAGCACGTCCTACTTCAGTTTGACAAACAAGGTTAGACATTGAACTTTCATACACTGGCCATTAGCTCTTCTAGAAAAAGAATCACTGAACGGCGGTGCCTTTATAGTTTCCCCTTGGGTGGAAACGCGGCATTTTAGCTTCCTGTGTGAGAAAGGAAACCCAACAGCAAATTACACTGGAAAGCTTCTTGCTTTCTGTTCGACGAAATTAGTGTCTCTTGTTCTCTTCTGTGTATTTTACCTTCTTCGTGCTCCATCCCAGGAGTCTGCTCTTTGTCTTTAGGTTCCGGGCAGTGAGCTTTTATTGAAACCACTCTTTTTTAGCTTAGTACTAATATAATTTGATTAATGACATTCTTAGAAGCTTCAGGTTGCTCTCTGGCAAGAGTAGAGGCCATGATTTACGTCAGGGACAAGCTAGCCTTTTCTGCAAAGGCCCGAGTGGTAAATATTTGGGTTTTGCTTGACAGGTGGCCTGTGAACAACTGTCCGGAAGTCGTCTCAGACAGTGCATGCGTGAACAAGTGTGGTCGTGTTCCAGTCCAACTTTATGGACGGGTGAAATTTATGTTTTACGCCATTTCCACACGTCAAAAAATACTCTCTCCTTTTCTTTTTTCAAGCGTTAAAAGTTTAAAAGACACCCTCAGCTTGTAAACTGTGCAAAAATAGAGATGGGACGAGGTCTGCTCTAAAGCGAAGATGGTCACGTTAATCCATGATGCAGTCTGTACTTGCTGTAGAGAAGTCTAAACTAAATGTAAATCTTTCAGTAGTGACTTGCTGTAATTCGTACTCAGGAATCTGGAGGTGGCTGAACCTTGATTTTTCTTGTTTTCCCGCTATTTATAGACTGGCATACGAAAGAATAACACTTCATACCTGTGTGTCATTGCCTTTGTTACCGTCTCCACCCCTGCTCTCCCTGGACCTCTCCCGCCTCTCTGGCTGGCTCCTCTCTTTCCCTCCTCTCTTTCCTTCCGGTAGGCAGTCAGTCCACGCCTCTGCTTCCCTTCGTTTTTTGGTGTCTCACCCCAGCCTGGCCTCAGTCTCCTGTCTACTTGAGGACGACCCGGAATTCTGAGTCTTCCGGTGCCCGCCTTCCTAGGGCTGAGATTACCGGCTGGCATCGCGATGCTTCCAGTTCCCTTTCTTCTTATTGCACTGGTTCTCTTTCCTTTGAAATGTCTTCTTCCCATTTTGTGATGTCACTTCTGGTTTCATGATACACCCCCCCCCCCCAACACATATTCCAAAACTTGGGTTTCGCACTTAAAACATGCAGGAACGTGATTCACTTAACATAGTGATGTCCGGGTCTCCCCATTTCCCCTCTAAATATTATGATCTAATTTTCTTTAAAACTACATACACTTATATAACATTGTGCGCATGTACCGCATTTTCTTCATCCATTCATCTCATCTACTGATAGAGAGCTGGGCTGGTTCTAAACAGCCGTACCATCCAATGTGTATTTTGGCTGTGTCTCTTCAGCGCGTACCCAAGAGTGATAGAACTTTGCTATGCCGTAGTTCTAGTTCCTGGGGGTGGCCCCTCCCTTTTTAAGATTCATTTTACATTAAGTGTGTGAGCGCTTTGGCTGCATGAACACCGTGTGTGTACCGAGTACCTGAGAAGCTCAGAGGAGGCTTCTGACTCCACAGACCTGGAGTTACAGAGGGTTTTGAGTCACTAGGTGGCCAGCAGGTACTGAACATGGCTTCTCTATCCTCTCCACCTGCCCCCCCCCCCCCCCCCCCCCCGTTGTTCTGTTAGTTTGCTTTTGAGGCAACGTTTCAGGAAGCCCACAGCCACCTCTAACTTCATCTGTACAGAGGATGATTTGTACAGGAGGGTGACCTTGAACATCTGACCCTGCTGTTTTCAGGCACGTACCACAATAATCAGTTCTATGTGTACTGTGGATTGAATCCACGGCCTAGAACATGCTAGAAAAACACTACCAACTGGGCTACTCCCCCAACCCGATATGTAGATTTTTATATACCGACTGGGCTACTCCCCCAACCCGATATGTATATTTTTATATACCGACTGGGCTACTCCCCCAACCCGATATGTATATTTTTATATACCGACTGGGCTACTCCCCCAAAACGATATGTATATTTTTATATACCAACTGGGCTACTCCCCCAACCCGATATGTATATTTTTTTAATCTCTGTATTGACTCCCGTGAAAATCTGCACTCCAACAGCGATGAATCCAGTTCATCGTATTCTTAAAGCTCCCTCTCTCTTGTTTTCTTGACCATGACTGCTGGACAGACTTTCATTTGCATATTAAATTGCATCTTAATTAATTGCATATTAAAACGGATACATTTTGCAAGTGTTTCATTGGCATTTGCACCTCTTCCATTGTGTTACTGGCCCATTTATCCATTGGATGATTTGTTTTAGTGTTACTGGCCCATTTATCCATTGGATAATTTGTTTTAGTGTTACTGGCCCATTTATTCATTGGATAATTTGTTTTATTTTGTCACTGGTTGTGCTTTTGTTGTAGCATTTAGATTAAGTATAGTTTCAAAAGAAATTTTCTTCCTTTCTTTTACTTTTTATTTCTTTGAGGCAGGATCTCCTGCAGCCTAGGTTGGCCTTGAGGGTCACCTTAAAATTCTGGTTTTCCTCGCTTCCCCCCCTTACATGCTGGTACTACAGATAGGTATGTCCTACCGTGTCTGTCTGAAGCGGTTCTGTGGGTCAAACTAAGGCCTTGTTCACGCTAGGCAAGCACTCTGCCAACTGAGCTACAGCCTCGTCCTGATTTGTATAATTCCCATATGCGGTGGATACTAATCGCTTGTCGGACTTGTATTTGGTGCAAGGTTTTTCTCCCATTCTATAGTCTCTGCTCTCTGATTGTTTGCTGTGCAGAAGCCTTTCAATGTCCTGAGTTTATTCTGTCAGTTTTCAGGATTATTCCTTGGTGGCCATCCTGTTGGCATCCTTTTCAGGAAACCCTTGCTTATGCCTTGAAGAAGTCTAGTATTTTTATCTAGTTATGCCAAAGTTAAAGTCTTTGGCCTACTTTGATTTCTTTGGGCACATTAAGAGATAGAAATCCAGTTTCATTCTTCTATATGCAGAAAATTACTTTGCACGAGCAAACTCCCCCCATCCCCTCCCGTTTTTTTTTTTTGTTTTGTTTTGTTTTTCCTTGTTTGGTTTTTTCGAGTCAGGGTTTCTCTGTATAACAGCCCTGGCTGTCCTGATACCAGAGACCAGGCTGGCCCTGAACTCATAGAGATCCGCCTGCCTCCCAAGTGCTGGGATTAAAAGCATGTGCCACTGCCTAGCCCCAGCATCCTTATTCAAGAGAAGTCTTTTCTCCAATGCATGCTTTTGAAATCTCTAAGTGTATTGACGTACTGCTCGGTCATCTACTCTAGCCCACTGTCTATAAGTTTCTTTGGTTTCTTTTGACAAGGATATGCTGTTTTCTTATCATGACTTTTTAATATAATTGGAGATCAAGTGTTATGTCTTCATCATCGCCTTTTCTGCTAAAGATTGTCCTAGCAATTCAGGGTCCTTTGGCTTTCTATATGAATTTTAAGATTTTTTTTTCTAGTTCTGTGATGACTATCATTTGAATTTTGTTGGGACTTGGGTTGAGTCTTAGGTTGCTTTTGGCTACATAGCACTTCTTTAAAACAATATTAATCTTTCAATCCATGATGAGGGAGGTCTTCCCTCTCTTGGTGTCTTCCTAAACATTTATTCTTCAGTATCTTTTTTTTTTTTTTTGGTTTTTCGAGACAGGGTTTCTCTGTGGTTTTTGAAGCCTGTCCCGGAACTAGCTCTGTGGACCAGGCTGACCTCGAACTCACAGAGATCTGCATGCCTCTGCCCCCCCCCCCCCCCCCCCCCCCCCCCCCCCGAGTGCTGGGATTAAAGGCGTGGGCCACCACCACCCGGCTTATTCTTCAGTATCTTAAAGTTTTCATTGTAGGGGTCTTGGTTATGTTTGCACCTAAGTACTTTATTTTACTCTTTAAAACTATTGGAACGAACCATAATTTTCTGTTTTTCTAGGCAAGTTCATTGTTGTTATTTTAAAAATATACTAGTTTTTTTTGTTTGTTTTTTTTTTAAATACAGAGTTTGCTGAGTGTACCTACCAGTTTTAAGAGTTTCTGTGCAGCACAGACATTAAGGACCTCATTGAATAAATGGGACCTCCTGAGACTGAGAAGCTTCTGTAAAGCAAAGGACACTGTCACTAAGACAAAAAGGCAACCCACTGACTGGGAGAAGATCTTCACCAACCCCGCAACTGACAAAGGTCTGATCTCCAAAATATATAAAGATCTCAAGAAACAAGACCGTAAAAGGCTAACCAACCCAATTATAAAATGGGGCTTTGAGCTGAACAGAGAATTCTCAACAGAAGAACTTCAAATGGCCAAAAGACACTTAAGGTCATGCTCAAATTCCTTAGCAATCAGGGAAATGCAAATCAAGACAACTTTAAGATACCATCTTACACCTGTCAGAATGGCTAAAATAAAAAACACCAATGATAGCCTTTGCTGGAGAGGCTGTGGAGAAAGGGGTACACTCATCCATTGCTGGTGGGAATGCAAACTTGTTCAACCACTTTGGAAAGCAGTGTGGCGGTTTCTCAGGAAATTTGGGATCAACCTACCCCTGGATCCAGCAATACCACTCTTGGGAATATACCCAAGAGAGGCCCTATCATACAACAAAAGTATATGCTCTACGATGTTCATAGCAGCATTGTTTGTGATAGCCAGAACCTGGAAACAACCTAGATGCCCTTCAATGGAAGAATGGATGAAGAAAGTATGGAATATATACATATTAGAGTACTACTCAGCAGTAAAAAACAAGGACTTCTTGAATTTTGCATGCAAATGGATGGAAATAGAAAACACTATCCTGAGTGAGGTAAGCCAGACCCAAAAAGAGGAACATGGGATGTACTCACTCATATTTGGTTTCTAGCCATAAACCAAGGACATTGAGCCTATAATTAGTGATCCTAGAGAAGCTAAATAAGGAGAACCCAAAGAAAAACATATAGGCATCCTCCTGAATATTAACCTTCAGCAAGCAATGAAAGGAGACAGAGACAGAGACCCACATTGGAGCACAGGACTGAAATCTCAAGGTCCAAATCAGGAGCAGAAGGAGAGAGAGCACGAGCAAGGAACTCAGGACCGCGAGGGGTGCACCCACACACTGAGACAATGGGGATGTTCAACTGGGAACTCACCAAGACCAGCTGGCCTGGGTCTGGAAAAGCCTGGGATAAAACCGGACTCTCTGAACATAGCGGACAATGAGGACTACTGAAAACTCAAGAACAATGGCAATGGGTTTCTGATCCTACTGCATGCACTGGCTTTGTGGGAGCCTAGGCAGTTTGGATGCTCAACTTACTAGACCTGGATGGAGGTGGGGGTTCCTTGGACTTCCCACAGGACAGGGAACCCTGATTGCTTTTTGGGCTGAGGGGGGGGGGGGACTTAATTGGGGAAGGGGGAGGGAAATGGGAGGCGGTGGCGGGGAAGAGACAGAAATCTTTAATAAATAAATAAATTAAAATAAATAAATAAATAAATTTCCACAAAAAAAAAAGTTTCTGTGAAGTCTGTAGGCTCCTTTAACTACAGGGTCATGCCATCTAAAAGTGGGCGAATTTGATTTCTTCCTTTGCTTGTTCATATCCCTTTCATATCTTTTTCTTGTCTTATTGCTCTAGATGTGATTTCTAGCTCTACACTGAATAAGGGTAGAGAGAACGGCCACCTTTGTCTTGTTCCAGAATTTAGGAGAAATAGTATCGGGTATAGGACTTGACTATTTTCTATTTCTGTTTTCTTCAGGTGATTTTATCATGGATCAATGCTAAACTTGGTCAAAGGTGTTCTGGTCTTGGCTTTTCAAAGTTGTATGTCAGGTATTAAATAGGAAGACTCCTTGGGGAGCCTTGAAGAGCATGATCGGCAAGAGGCTGTTTAATTACTTCGGGTTCTGTTTTGTTTTAATGTTGCTTTGTATTGGCTTCCATTTCCTAATGAGCCTGAAAATTTCCTGGTAAAGATGAAACCCTAAGAAGAAGGCCTGTTCGCTTATTCAGCTCTATTTCTGCAAAAGCATGGTCCACTGCTCTGGGAAGCCCCAGTGGCAAAGTCAGATATCACCACACCCAATAGAGTAGATAACAGGGATCTATCTAGAGGTACAGCATAGCCTATGTAAGTCAACGCCAGTCTTAATGAGACCACATGGAAAAATAAAAGTCAGGGATGGAGAACCGGCTCAGCAGTTAGCAAAGGATCCCAGTTCCATCCCAGCACGTAAGTAAGGAGGGCAGCTCACAACAACCTGTGACTCCAGTTCCAGGGGGGAGCTGATGCCTTTTTCTGGCTCCTATGGGCACTGAGTGTACATTCACAAACCCACACCAACCCACAACACAATACACATTATTATGAAAAATAAAATTAAAAAAATAAATTGATAAAAAAAATAATAAATGGGTTGGGAATGTGATTCAGTGATTATAGCACGTGCCCCACGTGCCCAAGGTTCTAAGTTTAACTCCAGGACTTCACAAAGCAAATGAGCAAAAATCAAAGGTGGTCACGGTACGGTTATCAAGCTTCTTCTAGGAATACTCCTTCTCATTCAAAACTTCTGCCTTTAGAATCTTTTCATTTCTGCTTTTTTTTTTTTTTCTCAAGAAAATTAAGAAGGGATTCAGGAACAGACAGACGAACCGGAATGGAAAGACTGCATTGAAAGGGAATCTTTTGCAAGTAAAACCAAGGGACAAGACAAGCAAGCAGAAAGCCACGCATCCACCTTAGACTCCTACAGAGATGTGCGCCTGTAAATGACGTCAGAGCAGGGATTGGTCAGCCTTGCTCACGGTGTGAGCACTTCCTTTCAGGTGCAGCAAGATTCGCTAGTTGCTATAGCTCTTTTGTTTTCCTCCCCAGGCACCGTTTCAAAAGCTCTAATCAGTCTCTGCAACGAGCTTGGATCTACTTCCAAAAGATGCTTTCCACACTCTTTCAATGCACGCACTTGATATCCTCCTTTAAGAATGTAATCAAAATTTGTATCCTAAAACTCCCATAGTGTCATAGCCTGGTAAGTTACCATGGCAACTTGCGAGCTTACTGAAAAAAAAGTCGCAAGGGCTTCTAGCCTGTTTCCATCAGGACGCTCCACAGTCCCATCCGGTCCCTTGGATCCCAAGACCAGAGAAAAGCTCTCTCCCGTATCCTTCCTTCCTCCATCTCCCTCCCTCCCTCCCTCCTTCTCTCCCCCATTGCTCTCTGAAATGGAAATGATGGCAATCGAAGGATATATTATTGTAGAAGGTAGTTTTGCTTTGGTTTTTTAATGTTTTTATTCTTCCCATTTGTTACATGATAGATAAGCATGCTAAGGTTAATACCGAGTTGCACAATATTGGGTATACTACCGTCATGACTTTATAAAGGCCAGTGGCTCATTTAGAAAGGATACTGTTGTACCCACAGAAGAATCTAGGATCTAACTACATGCAATGCTTTCCCACAGTCTTTGGTACCTGAGGCAAGTGAGGACAGAGACACAGCAAAGACGGACAGACTCCGTGAGGGTTCACCAGAGAGCTGTGGCATTGCAGATGACAAAAGCTGGGTCCTTCTGGCTTAATCTTTCCAGTCCCTTAAATCAAAGATCCTTGCTTGTGACAGCCCACTCAGTACCTGAAGTCTAAGAAGAACGTGGAGAAAACGCTCTGCATTAGAAAGTCCCCAAGCCCTGTTCTACTCTGAGCTGCTTTCACATCAGGGTTTCTAATTTAGAGTCTCCTTTGACACAGTTACAGGCTTTGACTTTTTCTTATAATATTCTCGAACGTCGACTTTGAATTCTCAACTTGACGCAAGCTAAAGTGGCCTGTGAAGAGAGTCGCAATGAAGGCCTGTCTGACTCAGGCTGGACTGCAGACGTGTCTGTGGGACATCGTCAGGATCTCACTTATTCATGTGGGAAGGCCAACCCTGCTACGGATCGCACCATTCCCTGGGTTTGGGTCATGGATTGTAGATGACTGAAGAAAACCATCTGAGTAGTAAGCACGCCTGCGTTCATTCTCCTGCGCTCTCGACAGATGTGGGTGTGACTATTCCCAACACATTTCTATCTCCTTGACTTCTGCTACAAGGGACCAAACTGCACTAGACCTTTAAATCAAATAAGCCCTTGTCCCTTGAAGTGACTTTGTAAAGGTATGTTTATCACAGCAACGGGATTGGAATTAGGGCAGGTGTATCCTATCTATGAACCCTACTGGTCCCCGTCAATTTTTATTTGTTCATAAGCCAGATTTCTAGGCAGAAGCAAACAATATCGCAATATCGTTCACCTTTTCCCTATCATCCAATCTTCAGTTAGCACACCTAGAGATGTCAGATGTCTAGACTTGCCAATAAATGCAGACAAAAAAAAAATTGTGAGTCAATAAAGTTCATCGCTCCCGGGATGATAAAATGGCCCAGCAGTTAAGAACTCTGCCTTCACTGGGTGGTGGTAGAGCACACCTTTATTCCCAGCACTTGGGAAGCAGAGGGAGATGGGTCTCAGTGATTTCCAGGCCAACCTGGTCTACAAAGTGAGTTCAAGGACAGCCAGGACTGTTACACAGAGAAACCCTGTCTTGAAGGATAAAAACAAAAATAAAACAAACAAAACAAAACAAAAGCCGGGCGCTGGTGGCGCACACCTTTAATCCCAGCACTCGGGAGGCAGAGGCAGGCGGATCTCTGTGAGTTCGAGACCAGCCTGGTCTACAAGAGCTAGTTCCAGGACAGGCTCCAAAACCACAGAGAAACCCTGTCTCGAAAAACCAAAACCAAAACCAAAAAAAAAAAAAAAAAAAAAAAAAAAAAGAACACTCCTTCTCTTTCAAGGATCTGGGTTTGTTTTTTCAACACCCACATGGTAGCTAACAGCTGTCTGTAAATCCAGTTCCAAGGGATCCAATGCCCTCTTCTTGTGGCAAGCTATTTGAACATACTGTAAACCATGAGATTTTGTTATTTAAATAAAATCAACCATAGGTCAAGAAGCAGAGCAAGCAACCAGTTGATGGAAGTAACCAGTACGGGGAAAGTGGGAGGTGTGTGTGTGAGAGAGAGAGAGAGACTGGGAGTTTTGTTTCAGATGACATAGGAGAGCTGGTCAGCCAGCTGCTTTCTCAGCCTCTCTGAGCTAGCAGGTTTTCACCCCAGCATCTGGCCCCAAAGTTTTTATTAGTAAATCCAAAAGATAGAGACTTAGTTCAAAAGCCAGTGACAGGCTGCTGACACTAGCGGCCAGGTGTAGCTGCCAGCTCAAGAGGGATCCTGGCCCCACTGACCACATTAGCAGCAGGTTTTGTTTGTTGAAATGATTGTTTTCTAGAAGCAAACAACCCCCTCGGCTTTCTCCTTTCATAACCTGGGCTGGTCTCACCCTTCACGCAGGGCCAGTGCAGAGCGGGAAGCTTCTTCCTCACAGTTCACGGCCCCCTCTGGCCCGGGGCTGTGGCTAGGTCTCTAGTGCCCCCCCCCCCCCCTTTACATTTTGTTTTTCTGCCTGCCCCACTTGCTCTTTTCTTTGTAAATTTGTATGAGAATAAGCAGTAATTGCAATGCCACAGCCTCAATGTTACACTGTTGGGAGGTTTCCTTTGCGAAAGAAATTGGTCCATGGCTTTTTAGTTTGCTTCAGGAAAGCTCTTGAGGCACAGGCCGGAGGCAGCCAGATTCCTTGCCAAAGGGTCACAAAAATGGCCTCTATCCCAGTTCCTAAGAGACCCCACTCCCTCTGAAACCACTTAAGCTGGGCCCCTCCTTTCTGTGTTACTCTTAGCAGCACTGGTTCCAAGCTCCCGCTGAAACGTCTTATTAAACTCTGCTTGCGGCATTCGACTGTTTTTTCTGGTTCTAAATTCTCAAGTATTCTACATTAAAAAACAAAACAGCAATAAAACAAAACAAAGACAAAACCCCCAAACCTCCAAAACAAAACAAAACAAAAACACTCAACAGCAAACCCAAGCAAATGGAAAACAATATTCACCTCAACAGGTCCGCTTTCCAGCACTGACTTCTGCATTTGGTCCTTTCTGCTGCTGCGTTAACATATCGTGACCAAATGCAATTGATGGAAGAAGGAGTTTATTTTGGCTGATGGCTCCAGAAGCGGAATCCAGGAAGAGGAAGGCGTGAAAGCTATGGACAGGTCAGGAAACGGGAAGGTCACGACATCTTCAACCCTAAACTGAAAGCGGAAGGAGAACTGGGAGTGGGCGTGGCCATAAACGCTGACGCGGAACTTCCCGTGTGGCGCTTTTTCCAGCCAGGCTTCACTTGCTAAAGGTTCCGTGGCCTCTGAAAACAGCGCCCATCCATCAGAGACCTCTTGTTTAAACAACCTGAGCCTATGGGGGGCATTTTTCATTCGACCCATGCTATCAATGTTCTTTTGCATTGCCGACTTTCACTGGTCTAGAACTTGCCAAGTGAGCTGGGCTGCCAGGGATCCGTCTGTCTTTGTTTTCCTAGCAGAATTTTTTTATGTGATATTTAGCGATCAGACTCAGTCTCCCATACTTTGAAAGCAAGTCTTTACCGACAGAGTTATCTCCCTAACTAGATAACCTCTCCCCTCCTCCACTAGCTGTTTTTGAGACAGTCTTACTGTGTAGCCGGGTAGCTGGCCTCGAGCTCACAGAGGTCTGCCTGCCTCTACTCTATTTTTTTTTTTTTTTTTTTTTTGGTTTTTTGAGACAGGGTTTCTCTGTGGCTTTGGAGCCTGTCCTGGAACTAGCTCTGTAGACCAGGCTGGTCTCGAACTCACAGAGATCCGCCTGCCTCTGCCTCCCGAGTGCTGGGATTAAAGGCGTGCGCCACCGCCCGGCCCTGCCTCTACTCTAGAATGCTGGGATTAAAGGTGTGCAAAGCAGCCTCCTCCACCACCACCAACCAGCAACACCCCCCCCCCCTTTTCTAAGGCAAGGTCTCCCAATAGCTCAGGCTATTCTTAAACAGACATACACATAATGTTTTTTTTTTTTAATGACAGAAAAACTAGTAGACCAGCATTAAAGAAAAAAAATGCAGAAACCACTACACCACCTACAAAACAGATGTGAAACATGACCGAGACTCACATTACTAGGGCTAGGGATGTGGTTCAGGTTAGTGTTGCCTAACATGTTCAGTATCCTGGGTTTGATCCCTGTGATACCCTACTTCCAACACACACACAAGGCAGGGTTACCCTACTGTCCTGGGTTTGATCTCTATGTACCCCACTCCCAACACACACACACATACACACACACACACACACACACACACACACACACGGCAGGGCTACCCTACTGTCCTGGGTTTGATCCCTGTGATACCCCACTCCCAACACACATGCACACACACAAATACAGACATAAACACATACACACACACACAAGGCAGGGTTACTCTACTATCTTGGATTTGATCCCTATGATACCCCACTTCCAAAACACATACACACAAACATACACCACACAGAGACACAGACACACAGACACAAGCAGGGTTACCTTACTGTCCTGGGTTTGATCCTTGTGATACCCCACTCCAACACACACACACACACACACACACACACACATACAAACACACACATAAACACAAACATACACGCCACACACATGCACACACAAGGCAGGGATACCCTACTGTCCTAGGTTTGATCCCAATGGTACCCCACTTCCAAAACACATACACACAAACATATATCACACACACACATAGACACACACACACAAGGCAGGGTTATCTTACTGTCTCTACTGATAATGAGAAAAATCTCCTTATAATTCTGTAAACCTGAGACCCTCCCTAGCATAGCACATAAAGTCTAGTTTGGAGAAGTAACCTTAACACTTCCTACAACTCCTGATGCACCCCTGGTACTAATTTTACCGGATTCACATACTTGCCCTGTTTCAGTGGAAACAAACATTTATGAGGATTCCCATATGACCACTCCTGCCCTCCTTTCTTGGATCTTTCTCCTGAAGCCCCCTTTCAATCACATACTTTCTTGTACGAAGAGTTTGGAAATCAGAGTTTGACATGTACCCCCAACACTGGGCAGCCAGGAGTGCCTGAAGTTGGAAGAGGGTTGTAATCAACAATTAATTCACACTTCAGCTTCCCCATAGCTGGAACTGGAGTTTCTACCCAGGAAGTGGACCCCTCTGTGTGCTTCATAGTTGGCACTGATCTGAAATGCCTACCCATCTGCCTGGGCCTGCAAGCCATTTTCTTTTATCTCTAAAATCGGACCTTTGTTATAGCTAATCTCAAGGTGCAATATTAAAAAAATAATAAAGAGTATAGAGCAATGTCAAGGGAGATGTGGAAAACAGGATTCTGACTTTTTCCATTTTCTTTGTCCAATAGGAAGTCCTCAGGGAATGGTAAACACTGATGCAGGAGCATAGCTTTGTTTTTGTATCTTTAACTCTTTTTTTTTAATTTATTTATTTTATTTATTTATTATGTATATAATATTCTGTCTGTGTGTATGCCTGCAGGCTGGAAGAGGGCACCAGACCTCTTTACAGATGGTTGTGAGCCACCATGTGGTTGCCGGGAATTGAACTCAGGACCTTTGGAAGAGCAGGCAATGCTCTTAACCACTGAGCCATCTCTCCAGCCCCTCTTTAACTCTTTTATAATGAATGCTACACACGCTATGAACGTGTCTTAGAATTTTGGTTGTAATCCTAGTCTTTAACAGCTGAGCCATCTCTCCAGCCCTTAACATGTCTTAATGCATATATTTCTTCGCATGTGTGGTGTGTGCGCACAGATGCACATCTTCGGCTGCCTGTGTATGGAGCCCAGGCTGGGTCAGCCTCTGCTGCTGTTTCTCGGCAGTCCTCCATCTTGGTGTCTTCAGAATGTCTCCTTCAGACAGGTCTCTCATTGACCAAGTAGGCAGCCAGGCCCCAGGGATCCCGCTGTCTCTGTCTCTCCAGCATTCGAATTGAAGTGGTTGTTGCAAGGCTTGGCTTGTGTTTTCCTTTCTTTCTTTTTATATGAGGGCTGAAGATAGAGCTCAGAAGAGTAAGTCAGGGGACCACTTGTAAGACCTGCTTCTCCGCTTCTACTATGTAGGTCCTAGGGATTGAACTCAGATTTTGTTTTTGTTTTTTGAGATAGAGTTTCTCTGGCTGTCCAGGAACTCACTCTGTAGACTAGATTGGCCTTAAACTCAGAGTTCCATCTCCCTCTGCTACTCTAACGATGGAAGTTTTAATCGTCAGTTTGTCTTGACATTTTTTTTTTTGTCTAGTATAACCTACAATATAAATGAACCATTTGGGGATTAATGATCAATTTCAGTAGATAAGGTGATGGCCAGCAACATACCCTTTTCATTACTATTTTGCACATATTATTCATTTAATAATTTTCTAGTTTTTTCTGATCTGCATGAATATTTTGCCAAGTTGTTAATTACTTTCAGAGCATCTACTGTACAAATTATTGGGATGTGGGGAAACCAGCATGCACACGGACCACTACCTTGGATAGACAGTTATATGTCACAGTAGGAATGAAAACGTTTGGTTGCTGTTTCCTTCTGATCTGATTTGACAAGTTTTTCCACGGAGTTAACAGCTGAGGGTTGTAGCTCTGTGGTAGAACACTAGCTTGATATACAGAAGGCCCTGGGTTCGGTCCCTGGCAACCCTTACTCTCCTATACACAGAAAGTTAAAGCACAAGTAATTCTTTTGTATATTGCTTTATGGAACGCTTGCCTGACAATGGTGTCATCCACTCAACATTCTGCATCATCCTAGAATCTTGTAGCTGATAGAAAGGATGAAGGCAAATGAATTGACAGTCTCTGCCTTATTTCACTCCTTGTAATTATGGTTGTATAGAGTTCAAAAATCATGGGGTGACCATTCAACATCTCTTAGTGAAATGGCAAAGAATCAGCTACCTCTGCTTCATTTCTCCCGATGTGAACTGTTTCTTAAAAACCCAGACGTGGATAGGAGAGACGGTTCAGAGAGTAAAGGCATTGAACACCACGGCTCGCAGTCTGAATTTGCTCCCTGGAGCCCACCTGGTGCAAGAAAAGAACTAACCCAACAAGCTCTCTTCCTAGTTTACCGGGCATGCCTTCACCCCTATGTCATACGCATGCACAAGAAGAATAAATTAAATTACACTGGAAGTACCCTAGACCTACCTAACGCTGAAGGCTTCAGGGGAGTGACTCCTTTCGCACACAACAAGCATTTTTATGTGACACATACTTTATCTCCCTTACTAGGCTTAGCAGCTGCTACACTTCCTAATCAGCCAAGAACTCAGAAAGGGCGTTGAAAGAGAGAGAGGGTCAAGGCACGTGAATCTCATAATCAAGGCCAACAAAACTTTTCTTGGCATCCTTTGTTCTTGTTTTTGTTTTTCTTTTCCTTTTCCTTTCTCTTCTTCTTGGGGCTTTCAGTGTAGGCCAGGTCGGCCTCAAATACACAGAGATGGGCTTGCCTCTGCCTCAGGAATCAGTTTTTTTTTTTTTCTCTGTAATACTTCAAGTTGTCTCTTCAACAAAATAGTACCTAACCCTGGACGCACTCACCCATTGAACATTGCTCACGGTTGACTTGAATGACGTCAACTTGAAACGTTTCCAAGTAGCGCGGTATAAAGCTGTGCCATAGAGACATTAAAAATCCTCAGCATAGCCTTGGTGGCAATGTCTTAAGTCCAGAGTGGGTTGGATGAGAGATTTGCCCTCGCAGCAGCTATGGAGTCCAGTCCACCAAGTTATCAAGGTGCCAAGTCCAAACAAAAAAGGAGGAAGACCTGCTTTACCTCTCTAGGTAGGGGAGAGGTCAAAACAGTGTCAACTTGAAATCCTACAAGAGGGAAATTTTGGGGAAATGGTTGTGAGCCTAATTAGCATCCTAACATCCCCCTCCCATCAAACTCAAATCTGCAGCTTGTTTCTCCATGTTGTAATTCCTTTTCAGGGCCTATTCGTTCTCCTAGTGTCTGCGTATCTGTGCTTGTTTTTCCTTAGTGAAGATCATTTATCCTTGAGCTTTCAAATCTTACTTTATAATTTCACCAAATTTCATAGGACATGAGATTATCCTTGGGTGAAAAGGGAACTTCATCTTTATTCCTCTGGGCTGGGGGTGTAACTCAGCTGGTAGAACGCTTGTCCTGTGTGTTCAAAGCCCTGGGTAAATTCTTGGCACCATGTAAACCAGGTGAAGAGGTCTATCACCCCAACACCGAGAAGATGAAAATAGGGAGTCATAAGTTTAAGGTGGTCCTTGGCCCTTAGCTATATAAAGAGTTTGGAGATAGCCTGGGCTATACAAAGTTCTTTCTTTTCCAACAAAACAAAACCATCACCTATCAATGATAATTTTCACAGTAAAATCATTTGATCAAGTCAGTTGTTCACTGCCATGGGAGGAGGGCAAACATTAGTTTGGAGAGTTGATGTTTCTTTTAGAGCCAGTTTTTTTTTTTTTTTAGGACTCCTAATCAAAAATCGTAATCACTGTATCAGAAAGCCTGTGGCATCATACACTGACTTCCATCCCAGAATGCACTCGGCTAAAAGCGTTCTTTCCTAATTATCTTTGCTTCCCTCAGATCTCCTCCTGATATCTTCCAACATCTGCTCACCCCGTCATCGCACAGATTTCAGACTTTGCAAGTTGCTGTTAGCTAGATGGCTCCACAGATCCTGCGCTTCGAGATGTCTGGCTTATCTCCTGCCGTAGCGATGCTTTATCGTGCAGTATCGTTTGGTCGGGGTAGCGATTGGGAATCTGTCTGAAGCAGATGGTTTTTTAAATTTTTAAAGTAAATCACATGTAAGCCGTTAGCGACATTATGAAACAAAGTACCTGAAGGATTTTGCTTTTTATTGTGTTTATCCCAATCACTGAAGTAGTTTAAATGAAGCAGCCTTATAAAACATTTACATATCTGTGCAGACTTAACTCAAGTTAAACTCATTTCTAGTAATTTACACGTTATATTTAAAAAGAAAAGAAAGTCATTTAATGAGAAAGTTATCTTTTTTTCTATTGACTGTAATAACCAGTTTCTTTTTATTTTGGATGGATAGTTTTTTCATTCTTTTTCTATATTTTCTCCCTGTTTCTTTCCTTTCCTCTAGCCTAACTTCTGTCTTTCTCTCTGTAACTTTATCCCTTTCCCCATAGGAGGTAGCTTAATTGGACGTATTGGCGTAACCTGGGCTGGGGCAGAATTCAAGGCCAAAAGCAACTAAGAAAACCTTGCCTGAAAACACACATCAATGGATAGAATAAAAAAAAAAAAAAAGAAGAATTCAGACAGAAGGGAGAAACCACTGAGTCTTAACCCATTGAGGGTGGTATAGCTTTAATAAAACACAGGCCCTGGAGAGCAGCAAGCAGTCTCAATCCACTTCAGATAAGGAGTACTGCACACTCAACTGGAACCGACGCTCAGCTCATGGCTAGGGTACTATACATTACTGAATCCTTTGGGGGCTTGCTGTCGGTATTTACACAACCTTGGGAGAACCGTGCTGTGGTCATCTCCACTTGAACTCTATACACACCATGAGGGAGACTATACCGGGTTTTACTGTGCAGAAGGGACAAGTCCACGATCTGCTTTCATGATAGCCTCAGTATAGTTAGCTGCCAAAACAGGAAGCGCCATTGTTAATGTGCGGGAAACATGAAAGCTCCGCTCTTAAAAACGCCTTGACCCTTCTTCCCCAGGAGGACAGTTTGCCTGCAGGAACTTTGGGTGGGACCATATGGCTTCCTGTGGTTTCTTCAAAGTGGTAAGCCTTGTTTTTGTCTCAAAATGCAACTTAAAGGAAATACATTTAGTCATTTTAGGAGGGAGTAGCGTTCAGCTGCTTTGAGATCGTTATGGGCATCTTGGATCGTTCGTCATATGTGGCTAAAGAGTGGACAAGATTTTATAGTTAGGGAGAAGACTCCAGTACATTTGCCCCAAACTAATTTCTTTTACATCTCTACCTGTTTCTGGGAACGCCCGTGGCTGAGTGTGGATGATCTGCTTCCGTGGCTGACACCTTTTCTTGCAAATGCATGGTGAGAAGTTCAAGGGCTTTGGGGCTTGAACTCGTTGAAGTATAATTCCATTTCTAGACCCCTTCTGCGCAAGTATGCCCAGGTCATTTTTATAATATCTGTTGCCTTGGAATGACATTTTAAATAAAAAGAAAAACAAGTCTTCAATTCAAGAAAGGAATACTATACTAAATATTATTATGACTTTTGTGTCTAACCTTCCAAGGTTTTCACAGCTCACGTTTGACAACCAATATTCTAGAATGAGCCATCATTCAAAATAAGTAGAGGCATTTCTTTCTTTTTTATTTTTCACAAGTAGAATGAATCGAAGCTGCTCTTCTCGATTCATTCTGCTTGTGAAATGTGAATGTGACTGTCGCAGGCATGACTGTACCGATATACGGAGGGACTTGATTACCAGTTGCTCTTTCAGTTTCCATTATACTACAAACACAGCTTAAAGCAGTAATACAGCAGAAGGCAAAGTCCCCAGATAGCAGAGTCAAAGGCAATGCAACCCCGTTGGCTCCTCATCCACCTAGTTCCAATCCAGGGCTTGTGCTGGTGAACCCTTGTGGGTCTTCCTCTTTTTATTTTTTTGGTTTCTCGAGACAGGGTTTCTCTGTAGCTTTGGAGCTGGAACTAGCTCTTATAGACCAGGCTGGCCTCGAACTCACAGAGATCCGCCTGCCTCTGCCTCTGCCTCCTGAGTGCTGGGATTAAAGGTATGTACCACCACCGCCTGGCTATGGGTCTTCTTTATGATCCTTTAAACTCAATGCATCCTGCTGATTGGTCCTTACAATGATTTCCATTGCAATATGTGGGAGAAGAAATGTTTCCTTACTGACCTGGGCAGGTTTGGGTATGACTGGCCTTAAGGAAAATCGAGTATTTTGCAGAAAGATTGAATCAATTTAATCAAATTTGCTTGAGGTTATGTTTTCTTAAATTAAGCAAACAAGCAAATACCCAGTAGAATTAAGGGAGCAGCAGGGGGAGAGAGAAGGATCACAGTCTACCTTTGAGGCGCTTGATGTAATTACAGGCCTTCTATTGCAGCTACCACCTTCTCCCTCCGAGGTCATGGTGCACCTGCCCACTTCCTGTCTGATGTGGTGGTCGGAAGTTTTAGTGGGTTTTATTCATGGTGTTGGAATTTGGAAACAGAAAACTCAGAGGAAGGAAGCAGTTGACTTCAGAATGAAAGTTCAGGTTGAAAAGGCTGTGCTCTTTCTGTAGGAAAAACGTGTAAGCTAAAAACATTTCATTGACAAAGTATTTTACAGCTTATGAATCATTTCTTTCGTACAATATCATTTGAGGTGCCATGATGGAGGTCCAGAGTGATAGCTTGAACTCTGCCAGAGGTAATCCCCTGAACCCTTTCCTCTCCCCTTCCTTTGCCCTTCCTCTCCCTCCTCTCTGTGGTTCTCAGATGCTCTTCATGAATGTTGAAAAAGAAATAATAGATTAACAGTTTTCGCAGGGGCAAATTTAGTATGCTATTTGTCTTGGCATTTCTAGTACTGAATTCTAAGAGAGTCAATCAATGCTTGTTGAGTGGATAAATGAACACACCAAAAATTAAACGGCAAATTGAAACAGAGACATCTTTTCAGATATTACATGAAAATAGAAGATCAATATCATTGTTTAAAAATTTTAATTTAATTTAATGTAGTACCGAGGATAGAAAACAAGTCTCTACAAATGATAAACAGCCACTCTACCGTTGAACTATATGCCCAGACCTAATATTATAATTTTTAGGTAACGATTCAGTATGGAATACCATGAGAAGCTATTCACAATTCAGCCATCCATCTTTATGTATCGGTTCTCATTAATATATATCTATCATTAATCTTGTTAGCCTCCTTCCAGATAGTACTTTTTTTCCCTTTGCTTTTTTGAGACAGGGTTTCTTTGGAGTCTATACTGGAACTAGCTCTTGTAGACCAGACTGGTCTTGAACTCATAGAGATCTGCCTGCCTCTGCCTCCCAAGTACTGGCATTAACGGCGTGCACCACCACCATCTGACCTCAAATAGTACATTTTGATCAGTTATTACCTACAGATTTTCAGGTCCTAAGTTTTATTCTAATTTTAAATGGCTATGCCCTATTGATAATTTAGATGTTAGAATACATTATCCAGCATTATGGAGTCTACTGGAATACAACAGATTAAAACGTTCAAACTGCAAGAAAATAAGACTTTTCACTAACATACATTTAAACCAGTTTTATTTATAGCTGCTATACTCCTTAATGAATTTCATGATTATGGAAACATTAGCTGAGCATTTTAAAGTTATTACATGCATATGGCTTAACCATGTTTACATATTTTTATACCTTCATATGTATATATGTATATATACCTGCTTATCGGATAGACAACCTACATGTACTGAGCTTTATCTTATTTCCTAGTGCCAGAAACATTGATGCAATGTGTTTACAATTCCCAGCACCACCTGATTCCCAACTCCATCCCTGGCACACACACACGGGTCACACACATAGTGATTATGTGCATGCACACACACACACACACACACACACACAATCTGTAAGGTCTCTAAGTAAATATTTATATACAGGACTTGGAAAATCAAACTTAAAGAAAGAATCAATTAATTGTTTTAGGATTAATATGTATGGCATTTACGGCCGAGGAAAATACATTGAGGAGAAAAAGTAATTTCAAAGAAGCAGTACATTTCATGGAGTGAAGCCTCTAAAACTCCTAAGGAAGAACTATCCAGAACCATTTATTAATATTTTCGTCTGCCAGAGATTGACCTGAGGGCGCACATTCCACCACTGCGCTATGTTTTAAGCTCCAGGGTGAGATCTGGAGTCTCACGATTCTACCAAAAGAAAAAAAAATGCTGAAGGATACAACAAGCTGTCACCCTGCCAACTTAGCTACTGTGGTCAAGGAACATGGCACAATGCCCTCTAGTGATGAGTGACCAATTTATGAGCAACTATTCACATAGAAGTCACTGGGTGAGCATGGACGCGTCCCCCAGAGTCCTGTGAGAGAGTTAAGGTTGCGAGAGACAGCTGGGCGGTGGTGGCGCACGCCTTTAATCCCAGCACTCGGGAGGCAGAGGCAGGCGGATCTCTGTGAGTTCGAGACCAGCCTGCTCTACAAGAGCTAGTTCCAGGACAGGCTCCAAAGCCACAGAGAAACCCTGTCTCGAAAAACCGAAAAAAAAAAAAAAAAAAAAGATTGCGAGAACAAGCTGTTGGGCAGAAGGGGTTCTATCGGTAGTGGTCAGCTATATTAACAGAGATGAGTTTTATGCACAGGGATGTGTCAGAGTGTTGCAGGTGATCAGTATTGATAGAGATAATTAGTATTGATAGACTTATGCTGATAGAGATGAGATGAGCTGTACCGACAATGATGAATCACATTAATAGAGATGAATACCGCAGATAAAGACTGCACAACTGAAAGAGATGAGCTGCGCTGATAGACAGGAGATGTGCCAATAGAACCGTATGGTGTTGAGTTGTCTCAACAGAGAAGAGCCGAGGATGCTCAGCACGTGAAACGCCATTCCTGGCGCGCATCTAGTCATGCTTCTGTTGAGATAAGGTGTGTGCTGCACCTACCTCAGATCTCCACGTCCCAGCTTCAGTGCCCTCCCATCCAGTCCGTAGCTGGGGTCAGACTAAGGATGCTCTCCAGACCACATCCCCGGAGGAGCGGTGGTGGAGAGGTGGGTGCGCATTAGAAACCAGAGTCAACAAACCTTTTCTTTTTCTTCCTTTTTTTTTTTCAAAAGAAAAAGACTTCAAAAAAAGGGAACCAAGATAACTTTTGAAAGAATCCATGCCAAACTGAAAATACTAACAATAACAATAAATAAACTGTTGGGAGTTCAAAGAGTAAACTAAAATAGGGACCGGAGGAAACCATCTTTGCTTTGTTTCGTGAAGACCTGGTTCCTTGTCCCAAAGCCTCTTCAAAGTGCCATAGCCAGCTCTTTGGTTGGCTGCAGGAATATTCCCCGAGGGAAAGATTTTTTCCACCATTTCTCATCTGTTTGATAAACAGACGGGGCAGGTGGTTTTTTATTTTTAGAGAAAGACCAACAATCTGTCTACTTTGTAAGGTTTCTACAGCCGGATAGAGTCTTTTTGTTAACTGTTCACAATGGCTCAGTCTTTTTGCTCTAGATACACTTAAGAAAATGAGACCCTTTCGTGCCTTCAGATCTCTGTGTTTAAGCTCCGTGGGGATATTTCAGCTGTCTGAGAAAAACAGCAAGCTGAAGCCTTTGCCTGAAGTGCAGAGAAACGCTTATCACAGTCTCCAGCTTCGAGTCCATGTGGTTGTTCCCCTTCGATGGTCATCTGTGTGCTGGACAGGTGCACGACGTGTGGAAAAGACACACCCATCATTCCACAAATCAAAGCCATGGGGCAACGGGAAGGCCTTACCGAGCTGATGTATTAACTGCAGATTCTTCCCCAATGCCTTTAACATTTTCTTTCTTTTTTCTTTTTTTTGGTTTTTCGAGACAGGGTTTCTCTGTGGCTTTGGAGCCTGTCCTGGAACTAGCTCTGTAGACCAGGCTCGCCTCGAACTCACAGAGATCCGCCTGCCTCTGCCTCCCAAGTGCTGGGATTAAAGGTGAGCACCACCATCGCCCGGCCCATTTTTTTTTCTTTTAAACATCAATTGTCGCAGACTTTTAGCCATCCCTGGAACTTCTTTGTTTTCTGGCAGCACCTTTTGTATGCTACTGTAGAGCCACATTCCTGGCCCTCTGTATTTCTTTGTTGTTGTTTTAACTTTATTTAAAAGTACTTTATCTCAAAAGAATATGTAGGAGTCTTGAGCATTTAAGTATTGAGACCATCAGAAAGGGGTCAGTATGATTTCTATGACTCTGGAAAAAAGTTTTGATACTCTTTCTTCCAGGTTTCTAGAGACCGATGGGGCCTTTCCTGAGTTATTTCACATTTAAATAGTGCCCAGTCCAATGGCTACTTAGGTCCAAGATCCTGAGCACATCAGAAGAGAGGTAAGGGACAGATTTGCTTCTTGAGCTTCTGTAGGGATGTAGTTGGGCTTCTGCAAAAACCACACAGCACTTCTTTACCCAGTGGAAAAGGTAAAGAAGTGGAGACGTGGAGAGCTCAAAACCTCTCTCCAGTGAATATCTCTGGTGTGCTGGGGGGCAGAGGAGCTCTCTGCATCCTGCTGGAAATCAGGAGAGGAAAATGGATCGCGTGAAGTGAAAGTCTCCTGTGGTATTGAGTTACTCCTTTCAGTGTTTGCTTTTTGTTTTTGCTTTTTGGACACATGTGTCTCATGAAGTTCAGAGTTGGCAGGTGGCTAAGGATGGCCTGAAATCCACAGTCCTTTGGCCTGAGGCTCCCTTCCAGGGTTTGGAACAATTTTGAGGAAGTGATAATCTTTGCTTTGAAACTTTGCCATCTGGGATATACAAAGCTTGATTAATATCTTTTTAGGATCTACGTTTGATTAGAACTTAATTTTCTTCTATGATATCTCTCCCAAAAGAAGTGTTTTGGTGGTCCGTGAAATGAATGTCAGAGATTAGAAGTCAACATGGTGATTACAGCCCAAATCTGAGTTGCCACAGGGTCTAATTTTTAATCACGGTGACATTTTGTTTCTTAATCTTTAAATTGGCTTAGTTTTTTTTCCCTATCATTTTTGCCACTGGGACTGTGTTAAAGCAACACGCCTTTCTGCCCACAGCTCCCAAGAGGAGCTGTTTCTCTTCTGAGGAGACGTACTTAGTGTCCAATGGGTTTGTCTTTGTCCCATGCCTGCTTACTGCCTTTAAAGACCAGCTCTCGGGGTCTGTCTCCAGGCCAGATCAAGCCAGTCACAGAACTGTGTTTTACGAGCCATCAAAACAATTGGTGCTGGAAATCGGAGGAATTGAGTTTAAAGTTTACGGCGACGAGAGCTGTCCATGTCAAGTCTGGGCCACGTGTGTATCCGATGCCTTGCACATGGAGCTAGCTCATGAACCTGGCGTGGAAGCCATGAGCCAAAAAAGAAGTAGAAGTCAGGGCTCTAGCGGAAGCTTGAGAAATCCTTCCTTGCCATCTCCATTCCTACTCGTCATTAAATAGTCGGTTTTCCAGCGAGGCCAGGTTGAAACGTCTACCTCCAGTGAACAACTTTAACTATCGTGCCGTAGAGAGCAACATTGTATTTCCCTCTGACCCAGGGTTACACATCAGAGTCGATTAGGAACAGTGAAGTTAAAGAGACAATCGCTGAAGTGTTTGAGAGAGAAAATTCCTCTCTCATCCATAGAATTCATTTTGAGGTCTTCACCGCTTTGTGAGCTATGACTTGGGAAGTCTGGGGCTGGGGTTGCTTCTCACTGTGGTTAGGGGCAATGGTCCAGGAGGGAAGTAGCAGCATGTAGCAGTGGAAATAAAGAAGCAGCAATACTCCAGAGTCTTAGGTTGTCTTAAGATCCCTAGACTTGTGGGCCTGGCAATTAATCATTGAAACTATTTGGTTAGATTTTCTTTAGGTTGTAACTAAAACCTTCCATGGGAATGTGTCCTCCAGAGCCCTCAAAATATCACGAGGAATTAATCAACCTGAAGTCAGTCTGTTCTTAGCCCCGCCCCCATCGTGGTGCCTGTCATGTATCACGTACATCAGCAAAGCTTCCCTCTTTTCTTACTTTCTCGACAGTGTGCTAACACATCCCGACTAGGGAGACTTCTAGAAGAATGAGCTTGTTTGACCTTCAGTTTCAGAAGAATGAGAGACCATAAGGTAGGGAAATATGAGCAGGAAAATGAGCGCCCATAGCTTGAGCTGCTGGCAAGCTAAGGGGACAGAAAACAGAAATGTTGCCTGTCTTTGAACTCCCAAAGCCCACCTCGAGAGATGTACTTCCTCTAGCAAGGCCACACATCCTAAACCTACCAAAATAGTGCCACTAACTGGGGACTGTAGAACTCTGAGGCCATTTCTGAGGCTTCTCAGCCTTAGTGCTCCCCGCCCCGAACCTAACAACTGCACCTGCACGTACTAGAATGTTGGAGACTTTCCATCCCCCTGAGTCCTTGTGAGTGTTCTCCAAATAGAGCTCCATTCCTGGAATTGGGACTAGATAACCCACAGATGTTTTGACTCAGTCCCTGGGAAGGGGTCAAAGTAACCCTCAAATGTTTCCTCTTACCTCACCTGATCTGGCAACCACTCTCCAGCCCGGGCTCAGACCAACTATTGTTAATAGCCCTTTGAATCAGCCAATCCCAATAGTTGAAGAACAACTCCTGACTTTCTCCCCTTGTTTCTATGCCTTTTTTTCTTTAAAAATAGCTTGTAACAGTCGTTCGGGGTCTTTTGGCTTATCGAATGCTCAAAGACCCGGTCACGACAGAATTAAATTCTCTTGCTTTTACATCAACTGCTGTGTGAGAGTGGTCTCTTGGGTGATTGGACTTTAGGGTCCAACAGGACCAAGTATTCTAATGCCCAAGACCATGGGGGGCACTGAACATTCATCCCACCACAATGTTATCTGTAGAAAATCTTTGAAAGTAGCATATTTTAGGGAGCCATCAGCCTTTCAGGCTGTGTGTAGTAGTCTTTAAGAACATTAAAAGAGAAGTATTAATGATGTGTAATAAACCAAATAAAGAAGAAACCAATAAACTTAATCAAAGTTTGGAGGGAGTAAACAGACAATGTGGCACATATTTATCATATAGATTTTTCAGACACCCGCATTTATGCATTGTTAACTTTTCCATAATGTGATAAAATACCATGACCAAGGAAGAAGCGAGTTCCTTTGGACTTATGGTTGCAGAGAAAGGTTCCTTAAAGGCTAGGCAGGTGTGGTATCAGACAGCTGGCTCAGGGAGCCGAGCGATTACATCTTCAACTGTAGACATGAAGCAGAGAGAACAACCTCGAGGTGGGGTAAGGCTACAAAATCTCCAAGTTCATCCCCAGGGACATACTTCCTTCAGAGAAGCCCTCCCACTAACCAGATAGATAGATAGATAGATAGATAGCGCCGTCATCTGCGGAGCAGGTGTTCAAATGCGTGAGCTAACGGGAGCAGTTTTCCATCCAAACCACCACAAAGGCTACCTCAATGAGACGTTTGATTTTGAAAGGAAGGTCCTTACAATACATAGCCCAGGCCTGGATCTTTGGTGTGTCACCTCACCTGGGTGGGATCCACTGTGTGTCTGTAGCCGGCCTCACATTAAGCCTGAAGAAAATGCCGCAGAGCTGTTCTTGCGTCTCTCTTTGCCTGTAGATAACCTTCTTTATACTGGGCCAAAATTCCAGGCACCCAGTCCTGCAACCCACAGTGCCGGTAGAATGTGGCTCTGCCATGTGGTGACGTCAGACATTTCCGGCCCTGGCCCCTGCTTATCAGACAGGTCTCGGGCAATGGAACCTGGGGGATCCATCAGACTGACTTCGATGTTCACAGGACTAGCTATCAACTCGAGCATAACTTTTAGCTTACTGCCCTCACGGCCGAGTGAGTAAACCTTGAGTGTCACTCAAAGTTTCATAGGTCTGTCGTCTCATTTAAACCACGCCTATGAAAATTCCCGGCATCTTAAGAGGAATAAACTTCAATCGACAGTGTGGCTCTCTCTCTTCCTGTGGCCTGACTTCTATTCCTTTTGTATCTGTTTAATGCAGAAAGGTAAATCCCTTGAGACGAAGTGTTGTGTATCTCAGCGGCTATTGGCTGAAGGAGCGGAAGGAGCTCCCGCAACAACGAAGAGATTACCGCCTCTCTCGTCTCATCCAAATGGGACCTCCGCCCCATTTTGCTTGTTGCGTTTTTGTTAAAAAGTACCAAGCCTTCTCTTAGTGAAGACAACCCGGAGAGCCTGTGTCATGAACTTTACTGAACTCAGAAAGCCAGCAAATAATAATAAAAAAAACCATTAATTCATGCAAACCCTGAAGGAGGAGCCTTAGCTCCCTGGCCCAGACTCTATTCCTTTGAAATGCAGTTGAAAATGCCTTCCTTGAAGGGATGCTTCGTGATTAATGAGGTAATGTTCATAATGTGTTTTGATATCTTGGAGCAAAAGCCTTACGTAAGGAAAACAAGTATTGATTAATGTTAGCATCCAAATGCAGGGACTATAGATGTCCCAAGGACAAAATAAAATACAGGAAAGATGCAAAATTTTCCTCTTATCAGGAAATGTGCATATCATAGATATCCTTTGACAAACTTGCTAAATATACACGTCTATAATAAACTAACTCTTGAAGCAGGGCAAGTGCCTCCAGGAGCTATCATCAGGACTCAATGAATGTCATGGCACTCAGCTAAGTGGAGAAAAATTTTACAGACATTTGATGAATGTTGTGGACCATGGTTCTTTTTTTTTCCTCCTCTCCCTGCCTCCCCCCTCCCCTCCAACTCTCTCCCAAGGTCCCCATGATCCCAATGTACTCAGGAGATCTTGTCTTTTTCTATTACCCATGTAGATTAGATTTATGTATATCTCTCTTAGGGTCCTTATTGTTGTCTAGGTTCTCTGGGATTGTGATTTGTGGGCTGCTTTTCTTTATGTTTAAAAACCATTTATGAGTGAGTACATGTGATAATTGTATTTCTGGGTCTGGGTTACCTCACTCAAAATGATGTTTTCTAACTCCATCCATTTGTCTGAAAAATTCAAGGTGTCATTATTTTGTCTGCAGTGTAGTACTCCATTATGTAAATATACCACATTTCCTTATCCATTCCTTGGTCGAAGGGCATTTTGGTTGTTTCCAGGTTCTGGCTATGACAAACAAAGCTGCTATGAACATAGTTGAGCACATGTCCTTGTGGCACAATTGAGCATTCTTTGGATATATACCCAAAAGTGGTATTGCTGGGTCTTGAGGAAGGTTGATTCCTAATTTTCTGAGAAATTGCCATACTGATTTCCAAAGTGGTTTTACAAGTTTGCACTCCCATCAACAATGGAGGAGTGTTCCCTTTTCCCCACAACCTCTCCAGCAGAAGCTGTCATCAGTGTTTTTGATCTTGGCATTCTTACAGGTATACGATGCAATCTCAGAGTTGTTTTGATTTGCATTTCTCTGATGACTAAGGATGTTGAGCATTTCCTTAAGTGTCTTTCAGTCATTTTGGATTCATCTGCTGAGAGTTCTCTGTTTAGGTCTGTAGTGAATTTTTTTTTTTTGAATTATGTGTTCTTTTGATGACCAATTTCTTGAGTTCTTTGAGTAAGTAGCTGTCATCATCATTAGATCGGCAGAGTCTGTGAAAGCTTCCAAGGGAGGGAGGCTACCAATCGCCCTAGACTTGACACCTTTGATCCACAACAATGGCCAGCATGGAAAGATGCTGTTCAGGGTGTACTGGTGGCACTCAGATTTAGTGGTAACCAAAAACTCTCCAAGTGGATGTCCCCTTCTCAATGGGGGACAGGGGACATGCTTTGGAGTGGATAGTGAGGCCATGGATCTTAGAGGAGAATCCCACATCATCACGTCACTGAATGAGCATCATTTCTAAGTATTCTAAATACTAACCCTTATACTGCAGATGAGTACAGCTCCCACCCCTCACTGAAGAAGCTTTCTCTTTACAACAAACAGAGACCATTGACAGAAAACCACAGCTGGTCAAAATGTAGAGAGCTACTGACCCTTGGGTGCTCAGCTCTGGTGAGTACATTTACAACATGATTCCTGGAAACACAGAGAAAGAGAGACAGAAAGATTTCAGCGACCAGGCGAGGAGGAAATCTGCGGTGAGACTGTCTCCTAGAAACGACAGGGGCACTGCACCCATGATATGGCTGCAGCCAGGCGTGGTAGCACACACCTTAGCTCGGAAGCAGATCTAGGTGGGTCTCTGTGAGTTCAAGGTCATCCAGGGCTTCACGGTGACACCCCTGTCTCAAAATAAAACAAAGCAATAGGGATGCTTAGGGAAGACCTGAACAAACACGACACTGACAGTCCTGCTGATGTGGAAGGCAGAAAACTCCTTGGGCCACTCACCTAGTCAGAGAACTACAGGGAATTAATGGCTAGTGAGAGCAGGAGAGAGTGTTCCCCGGGGTTGAGCCTCCTAATTGGTTGCCCGATACCAACTGGTCAGCCCTGAATCCGTGTACATACAGGCAACAGTAAGTAATCTGAGAAAGTTGCGGTTGTATATTTATGCATATATATCTGTGTGTGCGCGCGCGTGCACGTGTGTGCCCGTGTGTGTGCCTGTGTGTGTGCTTAACAGTAACAATGAAAAAGGCCTTGAATTTGTGAGGGAGTAAAGAGGAAGATATGGGAAAGGCAGGGAGGGAAGGAAAGGGAAAGGGGGAAATGATGTAATCATATCATAATTTCAAAAAAACATCAAAAAGAAAAAGAGCAAGCTTGTTGACTTTTGACATCCCTCAGAGAAGGAGGGTGTAAGAAAGTTCACTGAATCTCATCTTAGATCTGAGGCACTACTCCAGGCTTTGTAGTTTTGTCCTAATTGCATGTGGCCATGGGTTAAGGGGGTACTTCCAGAGGTACTGCAGTGTTGGGGAAGGTCAACTGATAGGAGCCCCATCTGTGCATCTATGGGGAAGCCATCATGTATGTGGGGTGAAGACTGTCCAGTATGGCTGTTCTGGGGGCCACCCACACTTGGAATTAAACTTGTTGGAATGAACTCATTGGTTCCCTAGGGTGAACTTGGTGGAATTGTACTTCGGTTTGTCTGTGCCCTTAGGACATTACGAGGAGGAGGTAAATGTTTAAGTCTCCCAGGGGAGGAATTTTTAAAGCCGCAGGTTCTCACTTGCATTTGGGATGAGCGGCTTACCCGACCACAGGTAGAAAGAAGTGTTAACAGAAGCAGCCTTGTGACTGCAGCCCTTATCTCCAGCATGTGGGAGCGAAACCTGGCAGACGCATCCAGGGGGCAGTCTGCCCAGGTGGCGGGTCCGTGCACACGTTGACCCAGCGACTTAATAGCTTGTCCTTGACGTATAAACATACACACATTGCGGCAGCGTTGGCAGGTGTCGGAACCGCCCAAATGCCTGCCAATTTCAGGATGGCTTCCTCGCTTGGACAGTCAGCTGCGTATTTTATAATTAAGAAAGAATGAGGGAGATTACCATCTGCAAATTGAAAGAGATGTTAAAGATATATCTTTCAGCGAGATTAAAAAGCAGCGTGGGCGGCATGGCTGTGCTTGTGGGCGCGAGACAAAGAATGCGTGTATAATCTAGGGCGTAATACATAAAATAGTCTTGTATTTTATATTCACCGAACGGTTACTGAACTCTGGGTAATTTGTAGGGAGACAGAGTGTTACTACAGAATTAAAAATTCTTTTCGTTTAATACTTAAAAAAAAAAACCCACAAGTTCATGGTAAGTAGCAGGTGTTTTGTGTATGTGTGTATGTATGTATGTATATATGTATGTATTTTAAAAGACTTGGAAGGTGGGGGCCTGTTCCACCACACAAAGCTTTGGAGAAATATTCGAATGTGTATATTATGCATATGTTATCAAATGGGTATGTTTATTACACATATGATATCAAATGTGTATGTGTATTACACACATGATATCAAATGTATGTCACATTTAAAGAAAGGAGTTCTTTCCATCTACCCCCGTTTCACTGCTACGCTGTCAGGAAGCTGCCATACTTTGGACAGAAACACCTCTGGACACAGAGGAACTATTGGAAGCTTATGGGGACCGCAAACAGACCAGACTAAGCCTCTCTTCCCTCTCATTTTATATTCCCTCTAGTGCTGGGATTAAAAGTGTAGCCACCACCACCTGAATTTGTTTCTGCCTTGACCTTGTGTAGCCCAGGGTGGCCTTGAACTCACAGAGATCCACTAGCTGGGGGGGTGGGGTGGCGCACACCTTTAATCCCAGTACTTGGGAGGCAGAGGCAGGTGGATCTCTGTGAGTTTGAGGCTAGCCTAGACTACAGTCCTGGGTACTCTAAAGAAGCAGGTGGAACAAAGCCGGTAAGCAGCACCCCTCCATGGCCTCTTCATTGGCTCCTGCTCTGCCTTCCCTCAGTGACGGATGGTGACTGGAATGAGCATTTGTAGTAATAAGAGTGGCGGGGCTGCATCCCCAGCACCCCGGCTGCCCACATGGCTAGCTTATGCTCCGAAATAACAACACACAAACTGTATTCATTTAAACACTGCTTGGCCCTTTAGCTCTAGCCCTTACAGGCTAATTCTCACATCCCGATCAACCCATCTCTAATAATCTGTGAGCACCGGTCTTACCGGGAAAGGTTCAGCATGTCTAACCTGGCGGCTTGCTTCATCGCGTGCGTCTGCCTGGGAGAGCGGAGCATGGCATCTCTCTGAGGCGTCTGCTCCCGAGAGGAGAGCTGTGGAGTCTGAGCTCACTTCCTCTTCCTCCCAGCATTCTGTTCTGTTTAATCCTCCCACCTATCTTCTAACCAATGAGGGCCAAGCAGTTTCTTTTTATTTAACCAATGACCTTCCTCCATCATTTCCCCTTTTTCGGTTTAAACAACAACAAAAAAAAGGCTTTAACTTTAACATAGCAAAATTACATATAATGAAACGGTTATCAAGTAAAAGTTACAATAATCTTAATCATAACTAAGGAAAACTATAACTATAACTAACTATTCTTAACTCCATCAAAGACTCCAGAAAGATACAATACTACCTAAGCAAACAAGAAAAAATCAACTTTTAAAACTCTAGAAATGACAGAGACATCTCGCTGCCTGGACAGTCACCCAAAGTTCCTCTGTACCGTTGGGGCATCCATCTTCAGCCTTCAGGCCCATGGTATCCAGCAGACATTTCCATAAAGCAGGAAAATTCAAAATCAGTTCAGTCACTATCTGTTGTGTTCTGCAGAATGTCTCGCAGACTCTTTCATGAATCAGGAACCCCGAAAGATCATCTCACCTTAGGCAAGTTCAGTAGTCCTCTCTCTGTGGGTTCTCTGTGTCCAGTTTATGCAATAGTCCAGGCAAGAGCAGTTTCTTGCCCAAATGGCTATCAAACTCCATAACGAGCCTCTTTGATGCCCATCTTCCTCTTGAAGTAGATTGGTGCTGCCAGGAGCAGAGTGTCTCATTGTCATGAAAAGTCCTAAGTTATTAAAACATTTAAAATGCCATATTCTATAATCTTTGAAAAATATGAAGAATGCCTATCTAAAATATATCTACGCACATCTAGAAAATATTAACTAACATGACTACAAACTTGACTATTATTTATGATTATCCATCAACAACCTATATTTCCTAATTATACATTACATTTTAATAATGAACTACACAATCACAATACCTTAATCAATATCAGAAATACATATAACAAAATTGACTGTAAATCTCTATCAATAAAGCAAAATCTATACTAATGCAAATTATTCATACCTATATCATATCCCCCTTTAAATGTAAAAGAACATTTATAAACATTTTTGGGAATATGGGCGCAGTTATTTCTCTCCAAACTGCTTCCTGCTGAATGGGGGCGTCGTTAATTAGGTCTTTCATGGTATAACCTGTGTGCTAGTTTCATCTCAGTTGGCAGTTGAGCAAAGCAATTTTCTGAAGGTGTTCACACCAACCCTTCGGGAGGGCGTGGTCCACCATACCAAATCGGAATAGAAGAAATGAACAAAGTCTCATCCTCTGTGAAAACAAAATAAGAAACTCCTTTCCAAAGCATCATGTCCTTAGATCCAAATTTCAAAGTCAAGGCATCAAAATATCTATGTTGGATTAGTTCAGCAGCATTTATAAATAAATATCTTTTAGCATCTGTTGCTCCTTCCTCAGCATTTAAATAATTTAAAGAGAGCATAATAGCATAGCGTATCAAAATTCTCCGTGTATTTTCATCTTTGTACAGCTTTGTTTTAACTTCTATTTCGTTTATTTTTACTTTTAACTTTTTGCTTTTTGAGACAGGTTCTCTGTATCTTTGACCTGGAATAACTCTGTAGACCAGGCTGTCTTTGAACTCTCAGAGATCCGCCTGTCTCTGCCTCCCAGGCATTCGGATTAAAGGTGTACACTACTACACCTTGAACTCACAGAGATCTGTTTGTCTCTGCCTTCTAGGCACTGGGATTAAAGGCGTGTGCTACCACACCTTGAAGTCACAGAGGTCAATCTCCCTCTGCCTTCCAAGTGTTGGGATTAAAGGTGTGTACTACCACACACATCAAGCATTTCCTCGGCACGTTGCTTTAGGCTATGGTGTTTGTCACAGCAACAGACCTCGAAGGCAGTGTGTGAACACATCTGTTTCGTGACACAGATATTGAGGTCAGAGGGCAACTTGCCAAGACTCAGTTCTTTTCTCCACTGTGAAGGGTCTTGGAGATCAAAATCGAGCCGTCAGGCTTGGCACTGGGTGAACATCTTGCTAGCCCAGAAATATACTCTTTAAGGAATCATAATTCAAACCATCACATCCCTCATAAGCTCACCTTCTTCTCTTTGTCACTGCATTGTGGCAGTTGTGGAGGATGAGAACAGGAACATGGCCTAGGGACCCCAGGCTTCTGTGTGCAGAATCTCCTGTGCTCCCCTCTTCCAAGTGGATGTAGATGGGACACACTATTGATTTTTTGTTGTTGTTGTTGTTATTTAAGATTTCAGAAATCTTTTAGAAATACATACATATTTTGGGTTTAACATCCCAAATATGATGCTTAATAACAGCATATAAATCATTTAATAGCTAGAAAATTAATTCAATGTGCAGAAATAATTTCTTGGACCCTATCTATATACACAAAACAGGAAAGGAAGGATAAAATGCAATGGATAAGCCGAAGAATTAGAGACCAGAGCTAGGCATGCTCCTAAAGTGTATGCTTGTTTGTTTGCTTTTCAGTCTAGGTCAACCAAGCCTGTTCTCTTCAGTGGGCAAATCTAAACATCTTCCCCTGTGGGTACTCAGCTAGAGCGATTTGGAGACTCTACTTGGAGTTGGTTAATATTTTCCTACTTTCTACCTTTTCTTCTTCCTCTTCCTCCCTGCCTCCTTTTCACCTCCCATCGTTCCACTCTACCCCTCCTCCTTCTCCTTCTCCTGCTCCTGCTCCTCCTTCCATTCTAGGACAGGTTAGCACTATGTAGCACAGTAGCCCAGCCTGGCCTCTAAAGATCATCCTCCTGCTTCAGCCTACCACGTGTGCTCATGACACCTGGGGCAACTGGCTAACATCTAGTTAATTCTTCTTCTCTTCCTAATAGTACATCCAGGTTGCTATTACTCTTGGATCCAGCTTACAGATTATTTCAAGATTTGTATTAAGCTTTGCTTAGAAGAAAGAATTTACTTGCAAATTGAACCCATGTTCTAAATTTCCTGATGGGTAGGGTAGGTAAGTGGGAATAAGACTATATTCTGTTGTCTAAAGCAAGACTTCTTGAGACCAAAAGGACATTTTTAAAAATAATTAGGCCAACATAGGCTTTGTGTTGATTGCCTTGGGGTGGGCTACTCAGTCTAGGGGTTGTAACCCACCCGGCAGTCAGTTATTCCAGGGTCCCGGAGAGGCACTACCTGTAAGATATGAGCTAGGAGACAGGAAGGAGGCTAAGCGGGGTTTCTTGTCAAAGCCTCTGTTTATTAGAGACGGGGTACAACTTTTATAGTGTAAAGAGTTGGGGGATGGGCACAGGGGCCTGGGCTCTTGCCGCGTGGTTCACATGGTCCGAGTTGGTCAGGTAGGCAGGAGGTTATCTTCGGTCAGGTCATTGTAGGCCAAGAAGTCACGAGTTGACACACCTAGCTCCCTAGATAGTTTGGAATGTGGGATGGGTTCCGCTAACAGATAGCTCTCCATAAACAGCCAATTTGGGTGTGGGGTAGGCTCTGTCAATAGAACTATTCCTAACACAATTAATGGTGTGGGGTTCTCTGCAGACTCCCCAGGGTATTGGTTCCTGTAATGATTTTAGGAGGAAATTGGCTCCTAACAGCTTTGGATAAAAGGCTGCCTACTATGGATGCGGGGATGAGCGGGAGACATCTGAGTTGTGTTGACGTTGCTCCTAAATATTCTCAACACATTTCACAATGTTTATATTATATAATCGGAGAGACCCCAAATAAGGCTTTTTTCATAATTGTTGTCTGGGAAATTCAGTGGTGTCGTGGCATTTCATTTGTATTTTAGTAAATAAAGCTTGACTGAAGATCAGAGAGTAAAACAGCCCCCACTGGTCAACCTTACAGACCAGGCAGTGGTAACACACACCTTTAATCCCAGGAGCCACACTAGTTGCCAAAGGAACTGGGCGGTGCATGCCTTTAATCCCAGTGGTGCACACCTTTAATCCAAGCCCTAGAGAGAAATATAAGATGGGAGGAGACAGCGCTCAGTCTCATTCTGAGATTCCTGGAGGCAGGATCGCTATTTCAAACGGAGGTCCAGGTAAGAGCCAGTGTTTGGCTGCTTTGCTTTTCTGGTCTTCAGGTTGAACCCCAATTTCTGTCTCTGAGTTTTTATTAACCTTGCTTCACAGTGGTTCCTTTGAGACTCGAAGAAAGACGGTCCTATACTCATGACTGAGAGCGACGTAATAATTCAACAAATGTTTATTTTTAGTATGTTCAAGCATTGTTCTAGGACATGGGACAAAGGTAGTGGCTTGGTTCTGGTTTTAGTTACAGTGATGAAACTCGATGGCCAAGGCAACTTAGGGAGGAAAGGTGATACTTCCCGTTGACAATAGTCCATCACTGAGGCAAGTCGAGGTTGGAACTCAAACCGAGCAGAGACCTGGAGGCAGGAACTGCTGCAGAAGTCATGGAGAGTGCTGTTTACTGCTTTGCTCCTCATGGCTTGTTTAGCCTGCCATATAGAACCCAGGACCACCAGCCCGGGCATGGCCCCACTCACCCTGGGCTGGGCCTTCCACCTCAATCACTAGCTCAGAGACATTTTCTTAATTGAGTTTTCTTCTTCTCAGAAGACCTTAGCTTGTGTCAAGTTGACACAGTACTATCCAGCACAGGGAGTGAAGAGGATAGATAGATAAAAACCTTCACGCTCTTGACATTTGCATCCTAACAACGAGGAAAAAAGTGATTTGATTAACCGAGACAATTCGTGAAATTAGGATTTTGTGTTGCTTCCTCTTCTCCTTCTTCTTTTGTAGTAAAGTTGTTAAAAAGTACAATCCCCCTCTTCCCCACCCAGCCATGGCCCAGATTCCTCGGTGGCCTGTCTGTATACTATAGGGCAGTAGGTTGAGCTGTGGTTACAGACACAATGAGCATTAGAGTTCAGACAGGGTGTCTGTCAAAGTTTGCGACTGCTGTGGGCCTATTCCTGTGGACTTGAACTCTCGCTTCCTGTCAGCCGATTTCATAGCTGATGAGTTCACAGCAGAGTGAACTCAATTATCTTGCCCGAGGGAAACGCTTGCCAATTTTATAGTTGGATAGTCCTTTTCAAGAAAATCAGTAGCAATTCCAGCATTCAGATTTTTCCATAAATTAAATCTGCGGAGATTACCAGCAGAGCTAGATTTTCACCAAAATAATAGAGTCCTACTAATTACTATGGAAAGCGATCCTCAACCTCTCTGCAAATATTGCAGGTGGTAATTTATGCTTCTTTAGATGTATAAATTAAGCCACCAGGAGGTTAAGTAATTTGTTCAAGGTCACAGCATGTGACAGGCTACAAATTCAATCTAAACACCTTCGTTACTGATTTTCTTTTTACATCAAGTCATCTCTTCCCCCATATTGTAATTTATGGATACTGGACACAAAATAACCAGTATCCAGAAACAAATTTTTCTAGAGATGACTGTTATAAATACGTTATCTACTTACCTCATTAGTTGTTCTAACCTCAGGATCATTGTGGCGCTGGTAAGCCCAATAAGATTGAGTGAGTGGTTATTTTATTCTAATGATCGGCGACAGCAGAAGGCCCCTGCGAGATGGACGAGCTTTAGGTCAAGACGCATACACACACCCAAGTTCCCCTTCCTCCCAACCCCTCACTGTTCTACTTTTCATCTAAATAAATTAATAAATTAATATTTATTAAATTAATTAATTAATTAAATTAATAAACTTCCCAGTTTATGTGTCTCATAGAAGTTGAGTGGTAATTCACCATTTATGCTTGGCTTATTTTACTTCAATGGTGTTGGGGGGGGGTGGGGGGGGTTCTTTTCTTAAAAGACCTATTTTTAATAATGCGTATGTTTTCGGAGTAAGCTACGGGCACCTGAGTGCAGGTGTTACAGAGGCATGGTCGAAGATTCCTCTCCTAAGGGATTCTAGCCAGATCGGCAACCAAAGTTAACCATCACAGACACCAAGTCAAATTTTTGACTTGAAAATTCATTCACATCTTTATTTAGCATGGAAAAGAGGAGGTGTTTGGGCAGGAGAGAGGCTTCGGTGGTTAAGAGCTCTCTCTGCTCTTTCAGAAGATCCAAAATACAGAATCCATTTTGGGCGGTTCGTAGCTGCCTGTAACTCCAGCTCCAGGGTATCTGACTGGCGTCTGTACATAGGGTCGCACATGTATTTCTCACATTTTTTATTATTTTTTATTTATTGATTTTTATTAGCTCTACATTTTTCTCTATTCCCCTCCCTGCCTCTCCCCCCTTCAACCCTCCTCCAAGGTCCCCATGCTCCCAATTTACTCAGGAGATCTTGTCTTTTTCTACTTCCCATGTAGATTAGATCTATGTAAGTCTCTCTTCGTGTCCTCATTGTTGTCTAAATTCTCTGGGTTGTGATTTTAGAGACTGAGAAGTCCAAGATCACGGAACGGGAAGACTAGGGGTTTGGTGAGGACCCTTTGCTGGTTTCCAGAACACCGTCTTCTTGTACTGACACACCAAGAAAAGTTTCTTCTAAGTCCCAGACATGGGGGCTCCACTGCCCGACATCTTTATACGGGAGGATAAGGACAGAGTTCCAGTGTATGAATTTTTGAAGGTAAAGAAGCACTCAACCCATAACAATGTTCATGGGCATGCTGGATTAGGTATCAGAACCAAAGCAAAATTAATAATGATGATAAACATAATGAAAAAAACAAATGTATTGAATCACATACTGGGGAAGTTCACTATATTCTATTGAAAGCATGTTTAGGATTCACTCATTCCCCATTACAATTATGTAAGTAGAGAAATATTATTTCTATTCTACATTAAAAAAAAACTATGTACCTAGGAAAGTTTAGCTGAGGAACCAATTGAAGTGTGACAAGTTAGAAACAAGATGGTGGCAGATGATTTTCTCTCCTAGGATCGACACTGCAAATAGGCCAGGCAGACTCATTTCGATAATGCTACAGAGTGTTTGCCACGCCCCGGCGCTGACCTAGACAGTGGGCTACAAAGAAAAGACAAGTCACGAGTTCTGCCAAAGGGCTCCGTCGATGGAGGAGGCGGGCATGATGCAGCCTGCCTTGGGTGGCTGAGGCTGGGCGAAGGTTTGTGGTCAGGAATTTAAGAGCAGTTAGAAGAACACACAGTCCACCCTCCCCTTCTTCCTTAGAAAATACCGTCAATAAGAACAGTAGTAAGAACTCAGGATTATTAGGTCTACAGGGAAGGAGGTGAGTCATAGTCTGAAACCTAGTTTTTATGTCCACTGCCAGGATAGCACTTTACCTGGGAGGGTGAGGCAGGAAGGCTGCTGAGAGCTGGAGAACAGAAGAATAGCCTGGGGATGTGTAGAGGCAACATTTCTCAGATAAAGAGGAGAAGGAGGAGAAGGAGGAGGGGGAGAAAAAAGAGGAGGAAAAGAAGGAGGAGGAGATCAACGCAAAGATAGCGATTAACGGTAAGAAGAGAACAAGAATCATGCAATAGAAAAAGCGAAATCAGTGAGTGTAACGGAAAGGCCATAGAATTGATTATGGCGTTTTGTTTACTTTTATGTACATAGGCTTCAGCCTTTGATCTGAATTGTACAGAAGGTGGCAATAAGTATTATTTTCCCCAATAGTTTTGTTTTCCCAGAGTAGTTTTAAAAACGGCTTGAATTTTTTTTTTTTTTAAACCTGTCTTTGTCTCCACCTGGGATAGTCTAAGGAGTGAGTCACTGTAATTGAGCCTGAAACCCCTCAATCCTTAGCCACCATGGAAACTCAAGCAGATCAGCTAATTGGATCTCAGGGTGCATCTATCATGACACCAGCCACTCACTACAGCCCTGTGTGCCAGTGTGGGGAAATCCAGATGAGTTTTTCTTGCTCAGACCTTCCTTCTCGGTGTGGGCAGTTTCTAAGCTCAGTTAAAAAGAGAAAGCTGTGCTCTGTAATTCCCTGATGACTCATTATTATTAAAACCCCAATCAGGCTTCTTTTTAAAAAAAAAATTCTGCAGAGGGAAATGCTGTTTTAGAGTCTCAAAAGATAGTTATGCAATCTCAATGTACATATTTAGTTCTTTTTAAAAGTTCTTGTCAGTTTTTTCTTTTATGTGCTGGGAGTTTTGATTTTGTGTATGTATGCTGTACCATGCGCATGCCCGGTGCCATCGGAGGCCAGGAGAAGGAGCTGGATTCCCTGGGACTGGAGTTTCACAGATGGCTAGGAGCCACCTTGTGAGTCTGGGAATTGAACCTGGGTCCCCTGCACAGCAGTAAACGCTCCTAACTGCTGAGCTGCTTCTCCAGCCTTTGATTTCTCTACTTTAGGAATTAGCAATGTCCTTTGCCGCCAGATAATTCTTTGTGTGTGAATGTCACCTCGATATGTCACTGTCTTCTGGTGTAGCGGCTCATATCTGCCATCCCAGCGCAAGGGAGGCCGAGGCATGAGGACCATCACAAATCTGCGGCCATCCCTGATAACATGGGAGGTTGCAAGCCAATATGTGCTGCAGTGAGGGACCGTGTCTCATAAGAAAAACAAACAAGAAGAATGAATGACATGATTTTATCGTCTTAATAATAAAATAAAAATTGAAACTAGAAGCAGGCTCACTGTGTCCTTTTCCTTCTAACCTCCTTGTTCATGACCCCAATCCTTAGAAGCCAGCATTCTGTTAGAGAAGCACACGGACTCATCCCGCTCAACCCCTGAACGATCTTCACCGTTAACCCCTTCTCTGGAAAATCAGCTGAGTCTGACTACCTTAGAGTCTCCACTCATGACTCCATTTCCATCTCATGACCCCATTTCTGTCAGTACAGAAGTCCTGCCTTCACTTTGTGGGGCTGGTGCTGGTCAAACTTCTTACAGAACGTTTGGGGTTTTAGGAATATCCACCGTGTTAACTGGAGAGCTCTCGGCACGAAAGCCACCACCAGTCACTTACAATGAACATGATTTTATGTATTTGGTAGCGCTTTTCTTTTTTCATGGATACATGTAGTTCCTCAAAGACTTCCATTGATCAGGACTCTGCTAAGTAATTAGCACCCCCTGCCCCACTACAGCTCTGCTGCATTCGCTGACGGCTGAGTCCTGTCCTTTCTGGAATTCTTTTTAGCATTTTCCAGCTGTTGTGGGTCTCTTCAGACAATTAGTTCTGTGCATTCAAGTCAAGTCATTCCCTGAGTGTTACCTGGACACTTTCTCTCAGAGCAGGAAGCGGGAGCCTTCCTGGAACTCGTGATGTTTGTTCGCCCTCTCTTTGGGGTCACCTTGTCTTACTGACTGATGTTCAAGGTCTTGAAAACAATTGCTGATTATATTTAATCTGAGCTGGGCATGTGTGGTGGTTTCAAAGAAAATGGTCCCCAAAGGGAGAGGCACTATTGGGGGGGTGTGGTCTTGATGGAGGAAGTGTGTCACTGTGGAGATATGCTTTGAGGTCTCATGTATGCTCAAGCCATGCCCAGGAAGATAGACCACTTCCTGTTGCCTGCAAGCTATAGAACACTCAGCTCCTTTTCCAGCGCTATGCCTGCCTGTATGCTTTCATGTCCCACCATGATAATGGACTGAACCTTGGAAATGTAACTGAACTACCCTGATTATATTATAAGAGTTGCTATGGTCATGGTTTCTCTTCAGAGCAAGAGAAGCCCTAACTAAGACAGCATGATAGTCTTATGGACTTGTGAAGCTGGGACAGGAGGATTGCCATGAATTTGAGGCTACCCTGAATTATACAGTGGGTTCCAGACCATCTCAAAAAAACAAAACAAAACAAAACAAAACTTGTATACACTCACACACACGTGCGCACACACACACCTTTCTTTGTAATTTCAGCCAATAGAAAGTGTTTATCTCCAGTGATTATATCTTTGTGGTAAAAGAAGTTTCCAGAATAAAAGCTTAACAGAAAAAGCCATTACCATGGAGAAGAGTCCTTCACGCTGGTGGTACCAGACTGATAGAAAGACTTGTTGAGTAAATATGGTTAAAATGGCTGTAAAAAGGTATATTTGCCCATGGTAAACAGACTGACAAAATGAAGAAAAGCATGCCTTGGAATTGGTGCTTTTAATTCCAGGTGGGTTAGTTCCTCGCTACCTGGCTTTTGCATTAGTTCAGCTTGTAGAGCCCTAATTTCTTTATTTGATATATCAAAACAGGACTAAGATGAACAGCCTACACATGACATCATCATCATAAGGATTAGATGAGGTGATGTGCGAAAACCGGGACACTGTAGTCCCTAAACAAAAACCATTCTTATTCCTCTCTTTCCCCCGCTGCATCTACCGATGTTTCTATTCCCCAAAACCGCTGTGTGTTTTCTGTTGTGGTTTTATGAGAGCCGAACAGCACAAGGCCTCATTATAAAATGTCTCTGGGAGACAGGACATAGGGTTTTTTTGTTCCTTTTCTCTTGTATTTCTCCACACATCAAACACCTGCTATATGAAAGAGAATGTGCCCCCAAACTATGGGGTAAAACTATACAGGACCGGGTCCTAACTCTCCAAGAGCTCACGGACCAAGAGAGATGGGCGAGAAGCCCACAGCGTGAAGACACCACCCTGCACACACCACCTGAGATTGTGAAAGGGAGGTGGCGGCTGGCAGCCTGGCAGATGAAAGTCCTGTGTCTGCCAGCGAGGTGTCTTCTGTCTCTTTTGTTGTTTACTTCTTCAGACATTTCCAGGCTCAGGCTCTGATCCCGTTGACCCCGTCGCTACAGAGACCGTTCGATTCTTCCTTCTTAGTGTGTTCAAAAGTCACCTGTGGCAGACTGTATCCTTAATGAGCTGACAAAACTGGGGTCAGAGGTTCCCCCCTGAATCATGGCACCTTCTCTGGGGGACTCATTGCCTCTGGCCACGAACTGATTACCTAAGGCAGCGACTTTAGGAAAAGATGAAAGCGTCTCTTGATAGCCTTCCTCGATCTTGACACTGAAGGCCTAGTCGGCCGTTCTCATCAAGGTCTTACTAAGTCATCAGCAACTGATCAATAAGAATTTGGCAGAGAGGAAGAAAAGAGGGCAGGCTTCTTCTCCTGGCAGGGAATTAAAGCCAGCATAAAGAAGGGCAAAGTTACAGAGGAAAGAAAACAGGACGGAGCAAGGAGATGGCTTGCTGTCTGATCCGCTTAAGTAAAATAACATCACAGGACTGCTCGAGCGTTTTCAAATCCTTGGCTCTGCCCATGGAAGCAATTAAATACCACGATGCTGTGCATACCAGGAGGAAGAGCTATCACAAGTGGCTATTTTTTTTTACATTATTTTAAAATGTATTGTTTTGGCAGATATAGTTTTAAACTCATTTCAGACCAACAAAATTCATTTCTCCTTCTGACTAAAGGAGAGTAAATGGATGTTTCTTTCACTGAACACCGCGTTTCCAGAAACAGAAGGAAAGGGCTCACAAAGAAGAGGATGTTGCACGGCCCGGCCTGCTTGGCAGTGAAGACTATCATTTCCTTCACCTGGCCCTGGCTATCCCACTCACAGATAAGGCCTCTCAGGTCTGACTGCATCGCATCAGAGGAAACTACCCCACTGGCTGATGGCCCAGGGTTCATTAGAATCTTCTGGGGTGGATGCCAGTGGCAACTTGACCGTGGTCATCTCTGAACTCTGGTTTGGGAATTCCAGGCACTCAAAGTTCACTTGTTGCTGTTCCCTCCTCCCCACCCCTCCTCCTCCTTTCTTTTATAACATCACTGTTTGTCTGCTCTTCCTTCTCTTTCTCTATTCTCCTCCTCCTCCTCCTCCTCCTCCTCCTCCTCCTCCTCCTCTTCTTCTTCTTCTCCTTTTTCTCCTCCTCCTCCCCTTCTTCTCCTTCTCCTCTTCCTCCTCTTCTCCTTCTCCTCCTTCTTCTTCTCCTTCTCCTTTTTCTCCTCCTCCTCCTTCCTCCTCCTGCTCCTTCTTCCTTCTCCTCCTCCTTCTGCTATAGACAGCAATGCTTGTGGATTAGTAATGGGCATAGAGGTAAACCACTCAGGAGATGACGTCAGTGAACAGCTTCTGCTTCCTTTGCTTCTATTACGTATACAGTAGACGCCTATTGACAATGATTGGTCAGCACATTACCTAGGACTGGGAACTCACACCACCAGGGCCTCTGGGCAGAAGAAGCACACTAAAAGGAGACATGGGGAGTGCAGACTTGTGTGCAGGCCAGCTACTCAGCTACTTCAAAATTCAGTGTTATGACTTCTGGGGCCCGGTGCGCCATGCTTCTAATTTAGAAGTGCAGTGTGCCAGGTAGGCCATGCCTACATTTTCTCCTACAAACTCCCTGCTCACCACTTGTTTCTGAGAGGTAGTTTAGATAATGGCTAGATCCACGTAGTCAGATTTCTCCACTGCCTCACGTTTCCCATTGATAAGCGTTAATTAACCTCACAATGTTTCAGATTTGCTGCTCCTTTGATATAAGGGTTCCACGAGGTAATTAAAACGAAGATGTGACCCAGCACTGGGGAGACACTCACTCGCTCAGCCCACGTAGGAGAGACAAAGCTAGTGAGAAGCAGAGCACAATGAACAAGCAATAACTTAACAGCATCCCAGATGACGTGGTAGCGGCCCAAGGAGCATCCAAGCCTTGCCTAGACCCTTAGTTAGGAGGGAGTGGAATCTGCTCTCCATCCCATGCTTTCAAATTTAGTCTAGTGTCATCTTCGCAATGATTACCGAGGCAGATAAAGGTATTGGCTTGAGCCAGCCGAGGAATATGGAGATTGTTTTGCTCCGTAGTTATTCCAGGTCAGATGGTATGCTGGACAGTTAAACTAGAGATTATCCCAAGCTTGTCTTTGTCAGCGACACGGGATGTTGCTATCTGCGCTTTCCGAAACATTCAGTGCGTTCTCACGTCAGAGCAGACATTCATCTTCCAGACAGAAAGCCTTCTTCCCAGTTTCGGCGTTGCTCACGACAAGGCCTTATCTGGTGTGTGCAGCATGGGCTTAGACAAGGGATATATGTAGCCCCCTCAGCCCTCACAGCCACAGACATAGGGCTATTCTTAACGATTTCGAAGCAGGAGACTCATTTTTATTTCCTGTTCAGTTTGCCAAGCTGTTACTATTCATCAACTGATGAGATTACAAAACCACCATGGGGACACCTTAGTTCGTCTTCAAGAAAAGAAAAGAAAAGAAAAGAAAAGAAAAGAAAAGAAAAGAAAAGAAAAGAAAAGGTCTGTCTGGTCTTTCCCATTGCCAGCAACTCCACCACCTACAAAACGAGATTTTTTTTTTCTTCATCCCAGTTTACGACAAAGATAATTTGGGTGACAGGAAGTTATTGACTTCCTGGAAGTGTTTTCCACCTGTAGAGATGGAATTGGATCCTCCATCCAGGCAATGCCATATCCACGAAGAGACTGTGCGTTATGCGTCAAGGCAATCTGCCGCTTGGTGATTTCACCACAGTTAGGCTTGTAGACTGGTTCATTTACCTACTTCAGGTTGGGATGCTCCCCATGCAATTTATGGTTCCACAATCCTCAGCATATCCATGCCATGGAATTGGTTTGATGCAGACCAAGAAGCTGCAATCCAACGTGGACCTTTGGGCTTATACCATTGATAGCTCGGATTCTGACGACTGTGGACCTTTGGGCTTACACTGTTGATAGCTCAGATTCTGATGACTGTGGACCTTTGGGCTTACACTGTTGATAGCTCAGATTCTGATGACTGTGGACCTTAGGGCTTACACTGTTGATAGCTCAGATTCTGATGACAAATGCCAATGTTCACTCTGCCTGTACGTAGATGTTTCTAGTTTTCCTTGCCATCTCTTAGCCATTTGAATCTCAGTCCTGAACGTCTGCCTATGTTCCCTGAGATGGCGCTTTGCTTTCTCACAGACAGGCTTCCGCCTTGCCTTTTTAAGCGTCTTTAGGGCAAACTTCTTCTGCGCAGTCGCTTCCTCTTCAACTTTTCTAAAGTCACCTTTCTTAGGTGCTTCTGGCACTGTAGGGGTCCTCTCTTGCTTCTCTGGCACAGGTTCCACGGTTCCGGCCTGGAGGAGCGGGGAGTAAATTTTCACTGAGGCATGTATAGCGTTAGATGACTTACATAGTTACTGAATCTATCACTGTGTTGTTGTAGAGATACAATTTATTATCTCTATTTGTTTTCAAGTTCTCTATTCCTGTTACGCAGTCTGGACTAGGTGAACCTGTGGATCCTTTAAAGTGCTCCTTGAATGTAGCACTCTGCCTGGCTCCTACCAAACCAAGAGTTATTTCATTTCATGCATTTCACCAAAATTTAGCTCAGGGGCCAGTGAGACGGCATAAGAAGTCAAAGGGTTTGCCCTGTATATTGGCTGGCTTTTGCAACTTAATGTCAACTAGAGTCACTTGGGGAAAGGGCCCTCAATTGAAGGAACCTCAATTCAGGTTGGCCCATGGGCATGGCTGTAGGGCATTTTCCTGATTAGCAATTTGTCCTAGTTAGGGACCTTTGGGCTTACACCGTTGATACCTCAGATTCCGATGACAAATGCCAATGTTCCTTCTGCCTGTACGTAGACGTTTCTATTGCTGAGAAGAGACACCCAGACCATGGCGGCACTTAACTGAGGGTGGCTCGCTTCCAGTTTCAGAGGTTCAGTCCCTTAGGATCATGTGCATGCACACAGATACACACATTAATAATAAAATAATTTAAAAAAATGAATTCAAAGTTTTTCCTTTATGCCTGGCCCTGTGTTACAATTCTGCGCTTCTTAAAATCTGGTTATGGAGTTCCCTGACTTTATTTTGTTTTATATTATGCTATTTTAAAGGCAGTTATAATTTATATTGTTTCAAGTAAATTTTTCAGTACATACATATAACGAAGTTTAGAAAAAAAAATCGGTGTTAACAGGTGGAAGAAAAAAAAAAAACAAGCTTTGGTCTTTTACCTCCAAAAGAAAACCAGGGAATGCGGGCAACAAGGTCATTTAATTGTGTCGGTCTCTTTCAACTTTCCCTTCGAAGGTTGTCACCCTTCGGTGAAGATAAACATCGCTAAAAGCTTGTCAGCCCTTTGGAGACAGGAAAAAGGATTTGTTTCCCCGCCTGTCTGGAGGAGATAGATGTAGGCGTTGGTGTCCTTCTGCAAAGCAGTGGAGGAGCCTAAACAAGATGAAGTGGCCTCGTGTTGATGGAGTACATTCAGAGGTGACAGCGCTTTCTTCCTCATTCTGCCAACAAGACTTCAGAGGGCTCACAATAGGAAAAGGGAGGAAAGAAGTTACCCTGCCAAGGTTAACAGTTAGGAACTCTCTGTATCTCAAGGACCTGCCAGCACATCCCTACGCAGAACTTTCTTCTCCCTCAAGAGTACAGACTCATTTTTAAAACACACACACACACACACACACACACACGAGGGCGGGAGCGGGGAAGGATAGGAATATTTGAAGCATTTATCATAAAGAATGAAATGGGCTTCAGACGGTTTTTGAGGTTAGACTCAGATTTCTTTTGCAAGGGACGCCACCATTCCCTCATGGGAGGCTGAGCTAGTAGGGTCTTTGAACACTAGAGATGGCTACGGCTGTGGAGGTTTTAAAATACTGTCTCGCCCAACTGCCTTTGCTGAGGGACTGAGAAGCCGAGATTCAGTATTAATTAACTCGCTCAACCACTAGGGCAGAGCGCAGACGGAAGCAAAAGCTCACCCCATCCCCAGTCTTCTGCTTTATTCCCTTAGTCCGCTGTGCTGAGCGTACACCGTCACGCAGAAAGACAGAGCTCATGGGTGGGGACCTCTGCAGGCTCTCCAATAAGGCTAAGGTTATCAAGTTACCAATACTGGCTCCATTTTAACACTTTGTTTAGGCTCCCCCTGCTGGCTGGTATTTCCATGGGCCTTTTTTTTTTTAAATTGGTCTTTAACTGTTTAAATTTTTTTTTGAGATAATTACATTATTTCCCCCTTCCTTTTCCTTCCTCCAGACCACACCCTCTTTCAATCTGTGGCTTCTTTTTCTTTAATTGTTGAAATATATATATATATATATATATATATATATATATATGTGTGTGTGTGTGTATATGTGTGTGTGTGTGTGTGTGTGTGTGTGTGTATGTATGTTCCTAAGTACACATACACAGTTGGTTCAGTCTGTATGTTACTTGTATGCACATCTGATATTGGATAGTTAATCAGTAAGCTCTTCTCTGGGAAAGACTGTTTCTCTTACTCCCAGCATTCCTTAGTAGCCCATGGTTCTCTCGGTAGGGTTGAGGATCCCTGGGCGCCCCTCCCCCTGTCTGCCGGTGCTGTCTGGATTCAGGTCCGATTTAGACAGCCTTGGGTGGGGCTTTTAAAGGCAAAACCACATCCTGATATCTTGCTCTGCATTGCAGGAGGAGCGTCACACAAGCAAGCAGTTTAACAGAAGCTAAGATAAGCGGTTAGTTGGTGTGTGTGTGTGTGGGGGGTGGTTTTCACAAGAAGCTAATACCAGTTAGTATCTTGTATAACTTGTATTAGTATTGTATTGTATCTTGACTGTGGGTTCCTAGAATAGAGTTGGGCATTTTCCATGGGATTTCCCATCAAGGAGACCATATTCCAGTTAAACCTGAAATGGCCTCAGCAAGAAATCCAAGATGGAGGAACCTCTGCCCTGTCTCATCCTGCCCCAATATCTAAAGAGAAATCTATATTTAGATACAGATGCAGACAAACCGTAAACACCGTTACTAATTTTTCACCGATGAAAAGAATAGCTAATATGGGAATATTTTCCACCGGAGATTTTACTTTTTTATTACTATAAACTTTAATTTGTGCTTGTGGGGTGGACCACTTGGATGCTACTGTATCTGTGTGAATGACCCAGGCTGCTAGCATGGGCTGTGCATCAGAGTAGAGTTTGGGAGGCTGCTTCTTTCCTTTCACCACGTGGATCCTGGTGATGGAACTCAGCCCATCAGGCTCAGGGGTAAGTGCCTTCACCTGCTGAGCATCTTGCCAGCCCAGATTTTATTCCTTTATTGCCTTAAGACAGGGTCTCTCTAGGTAGTCCTGGCTGCCCTAGGATTCACTTTGTAGACTAGGCTGGCCTCCAACTCCCAGAGATCCCCCTGCCTCTGCTCTCTGAGCGCTGGGATAAAATGTGTGCAGCACCATGCCCAGCCTTAGATTTTGTTTTTTGAAATGAGTTTTTAGGTTAGCATGCAAAACGGGGTTTCCTTGTGACATTTTGTATACATTGTTATCTTTTGTCTCAAACATTCTCCCCACAGTGCCTTTCCTGTGCTCCCTTCGCTTCTCCAACTTGGTCCCCCCCTTCTTCCATTTACTTTGCCCTTTTGCTTTTTGACCACATGTATTTCAGTACTCTCTCTTTGCTCTCTCCTTTGAAGATGTCTCGATCCCCTCTCTTGTCTCATAACCTACACATGCACACACACACATACACATGTGCACACACAATTTTAAATCTAGGCTCTGCATATAAAAGAAAAACATTGCCTTCGTCTTTCTGAGTTTGACTTTTTTCATTTTCTTAATAATATGATTTCCAGTCCCACAAATTCTGCTGTAAACGTCACAATCTCATTTTTCCTTTACGGTTTCACAAAATATCGTTGTGTGTGTGTGTGTGTGTGTCCTGTTTTCCTTATTCATCTGACGAGGGACATCTAGATTGATTACATTTCCTGCTTGCTGTGAATAATGAGGCAACAAACATGGGTTTCATTGATGGCCTTAAATAAATATACGAGAACATGCACTGTTTTGTGTGCGAGTGTGTGGCACACACATATGGAGATTTTAGGACTCTGGGTGTTGCTCCTTGCCCACCCGCCTTGTTTGGGACTGGGTCTGTATAAGCCAGGCTACCTGGCCAGTGAGTTTCTGGGGTGTCTCCTGTTTGGGCCTCTCATCTCCCTGCATGCGCCGGCGAGGATTGCAGATGCTTGGGTTTTGCTCAGGTTGTCAGATCTGTGCATCAGGTGTGCTTACACCCCTTCCCCTTAGACATCCAAAGATCTGCACCCTTGTTTGACACCATCCCTACTCCATTTACTCAGTGAACTAGACAGCTTGCCGAGCCCCCCACCCCTCCCCGTGCATTTAAAGAGATACTGCTACTTTGTGAAGTTAAACAAAGAAGGAAGCCGTTATTACCGCTTTAAAGAAAGGTTTGTCGAATTTTATCAGGTTCGCTTGGTTACTTGAATCTTCTTTGGTATCCGGAGGTTTCCCAAAAGGGGAAACATCGAATGAATGATTTTCTACAAAGTGATTTAAAAAAGACATTTGGGAAGTTGGTGGTGCGAAATAGGTCAAGGGCTAAGAGGAGTTCAAAAATGGAAGAAACACTATAGGGAAAAGAAAGCGTTGCTCAGGAATTTGTGTGGTATTTCCCACGGACCGACGCTGGGTTCAAAGACGATTTGCGGAGCTTTGTCGGGGGCTTCCGCGGCCACTCGAGTTCAGCAGGGGCATTATTTTGATGGACAGGTATAAAACATACAGATTGTGTTTCTGCCATCCGTTGAGAGAGTCATATTTTCAATTCCTCTTTCTCTTGACCGAATATTGCACGTGCGATTAGCATAACAACTTGAACTGTAATTATCTGTGGGATTTTCCTCTCTGGGAACCCCGCTCTCTCCTTATAGCTTCCTTGTCCCAACCCTTTTCAGACTCCCCACCTTTCCTGATAAATGTGTTGATTTGATTTTTGGAATAAAATTAGATTGGTCTGAAGCAGCTTTAACTTGATGCTTAACGTCTGTGGGAGTCTGGCACTCAGTATAACATTTAGCTACATTTGCGAGAGCCTTCCAGATGTTATTTTAGGAGGACTGGGAAGAGCTTTACCCTCCTGTGCTCCCACCCACACCAACCCATTTGGCTTTTGCTCAATGGCTAAAGGCTGAAATTTGATTGCCAGTGTTCTGAATGTCTTTCTCCGATAACAAAATGCTGACACACCTGTGAAGTATCAATCACTCACACTTGACTGTGACGGTCAAGGGTGAGCCGATTTCTTGGTGCGTTTTTTTGTAGAAGGAGGGCTTCTCTGTGACTCAGGTTGACCTTGAGTTTGAGATCCTTGTTTCTTTCTTCCAGAGTGCTTGGATTACAGTATGTATACCCCCAGCTCCAACACAGGAGCTAGCTTTGAATAATAGTGCATACATTAAGAATGATTACTAGGTAAGGTGGTGTATGCCTTCTACATCAGCACTTGGAAGGCAGAGGCAAGCAGGTCTCTATGAGTTCCAGGCCAGCCTGGTCTACACATTGAGCTCCAGGATAAACAGGGCTACATAATGAGAACAGACACACATTCAAAAGGACACCCTACAACCAACTAAACTGAGTAGAACAGGCATGTAGCTCTGTCCCAGAGCACTTTGCCTAATATGCAGAAGGTCTTGGGTATGATCCCGAGTCCTGCAAAAACTAAAGCCAAACCACACAACACAACCCCGAAACAAAACAAGAGCAACACAGGAAAGCAAGGGAGTGCTGGCATCTGGTGTAGATTTGTGGCTGGTATTTTTGGGAAGGATTCTGAATACATGGTCTAGTCTGCCTCTGACTAAGGGTCATTGTGGAGTCTCTTACCCCACACCCTGCCCTGAATATCTGCTATCTTAGTGCATTGTGGGATAAAATTGGTTTACTTAAACGGGGCTATTGGAGATTTGTAAACTGGCATATGCTATGTCAATAAAGACAGAGAGATGTATGGTTAACAACAATAATAATAATAACATAAACACACTGGACATTTTGCTGAAAATTCCCCCATTGCTGACCCAGAATGCTAAGGTTGGAAGTCCTGGAGTAGGATGGCGAACGTACCATCACTGGGAACAGGTGTCACGGGTGGGGTGAGGGGAGAAGTATGGCTACGGAGTCTAAGAGACTGCTTTTGTGAGAAGATGCAGACAGATTACTATTTGGTAAGGTCATAATGTATTCTGACAGTCTGTTTAACCATATGCACAGATTCCTGGATGTGATTTTAAATGTTAAGTCCTAATTATAAAACTCAGATTCAAAACAATTTTGAGTAAGCCCGCCGAGAATGAATGCGGATGCCAAGCATGCAGCTACGGTCATTGGGGAAATAAGTACACAAACGTAAGTTTTAATCGGGGCCAGGTGTAAGCCCCCGTGAACTATTATCAAGTAGACTTGCATTGGAAATAAACAATAAATGTGATAAAACTTTAAAGAGATTACATTCTGCCAACACGAATTATCCAGGAATATGTCAGGAGCCACCAAATCTCTTTATGAACGGTTCTGAGAACATTTAAAAATATAGAGAGAATTCTAGGCCTTCCAAACCGCGAGGATTGACTTCTGCTGGCTTCCTCAGCACCTTCCTTGTTTCAAGAGGCTTTCTTTGTACATACTGAATTATCGGAGTCAACTGACTCGGTCAGTGTGCTCTCTGGGTCACCACGCATGCCCTTTTGTTTAAATTAATCAGCCCCTGGAAGGGAGAAAGACAATTCCGTCCTACCAACCGAATCCAGGAGAAAAATGAATATGTCAAAGCAAGCGTGACATTCTTTGTCGTTGGCATGCCCGGTGAATGGAGCTAATAATAACCCCTTGAATTTTCTGCCAAGCAGATCGATAAATCTCTTTACACGCTGCGGTCTATATTGTAACATTCATTCTTTTCCATTATTTATCCACTTACCACGGACTGAAAGCTTAAAATGTGCTTCGTCATTGCACTGTGGAGGGGGATAAAAGGCTAACTCTGAATCCGCCTGGAGCCCAGCGGGGAGATTGACGCTACCAAGTACAAGGGCCCACGTGGTCCAGAAACAGGCTACTCTCGAGGATGAGCTGGAGCCAGCCAGCCAGCCGGGGACGTGAAGAGTAGTCTGATAAGCCACCGATGACATGGAGACTTGTTTTAGGAGGCCACAGTGTGGTTAGGGTGGAAACAGAGCGGAAGTGGGGAGTGACCTTATTCTATATATTTCTGAAAAATACATTCTACATTTTCAGGTAGCCCTGACTCGAAAGACTTCATGAGCGTGCTGAGTTGCAGTGCTGGCCACTAAGCTGGAGAAGAAGGGGCAGGTTAGAGGAGGAACCTCTAAAACATTCAATGTGACAACTGTCCAGTACCTACACACTCACGTGACGGTGGAGGTAGACAGCTGGGGAGCAGAGGCCTTGGATTCCGCAGTCTGCAACAGAAGTTTGTACTCGAGAGTCTCAATCAAACGTCGTGTCTAAGGACATACGTCGGCTAGTGGTGCAAGAACAACAATAGATGGCGAGGAAAACGGGTGGCCCAGCAGTGAAGTCATGGTCAGAGTCTGGGAAGGTGACATGACCAGGAAAGAAGACGGTGGAGGAGGAACCTCCGGGGTAGGCACAGAGTCTCTGCTCTCCAAGGTTCTAGATGCTTGAGATAGGGTTGTTGAGGTAGACGAGGTGACTTGCCAATGTCTCCTGCTGGACTTCAGAGCTGAGGGCTGAGAATTAACCACGGGAGTCAATAGGAGCGCCGCTGAGATCTTGCTACAAGCAGCTTTGATTGGCAATTTGGGATGAAACATTTATTAAAGAGGGTTCAGGGGGAATGGCAGGTGTAAGAAGGTTAAGAAGATGCTTCCGGGATCTCTTAGGCACTCTTGTTTGAAAACACGGTGGTGGCGCACGCCTTTAATCCCAGCACTCAGGGGAGGCAGAGGCAGGTGGATCTCTGTGAGAGGACAGGCTCCAAAACCACAGAGAAACCCTGTCTCGAAAAACCAAAAAAAAAAAAAAAAAGAAAACACGGGAGCAGGGGCTGGAAGGTTGAAAGTCGTGCGTGTAACAGCGATGTTGAGGCGTGATGGCTGCGTGGATAAAAACGGGATGTTTTTGCATGGTTATGTACTCAGTCGATACTGTAGTTGGAAAAAAAGTCAGTGGTGCAGGCCAGGAGGCAGTGCTTTCTCGAGAGGATACTGTCAGCATCCGGTCCTTTGCCTGAGCAGCTGCACAGTTTACCTGGGCTGTGGGGGCAGAGGCTCTGGCTTCACACGTGCAGCAAAGCCGGCAGCGTAGGAGGTGGGAACACACCTTAGCATATATAAGCCCAGGTGGACACAGCAGAACCCTTTTCTTCGGTTTTATTGAATGTTATAGTCTTTCTTCAAAGTCCAGAATGTATTTGACCTTGGCGGCTCTTCAGACTTTCGCGGAGAGCTTTTTGAAGAATGCTGATTTCTGGGGCCTCCTCCCACAGATACTTGATCTGTACTGTGATTTGAATGTGGAGGGCCCAGCATGGGCTCCTCTGTGTTTAAACTTTTTTTTTTTTTGTTTAAGTTTCTTTTTTATTAAAATATTTTCCCCTTCCCCTTTCTTCTTTCAAGCCTTCCCAAATACTCTCCCTTCCTCATTTAAATTAATATCCTCTCTTTTTTTATTCTTAAATATATGAGAGTGAGCCGGGCGGTGGTGGCACACGCTTTTAATCCCAGCACTTGGGAGGCAGAGGCAGGTGAATCTATGTGAGTTCGAGACCAGCCTGGTCTACAAGAGCTAGTTCCAGGACAGGCTCCAAAACCACAGAGAAACCCTGTCTCGAAAAACCAAAAAAAAAAAAAAAAAAAACCAAAACAAGCGATTGTATATGAGTACAATTTTCTCAGTCTATGTAATGTTCCCTGTATGCGTATGACTTCAGGTCTGACCCCTTGGTATTAGATGAACAATCAGGGACTTGCCCCTAGGGCACAGCGTTTCTCTGCTCTCAGTATTTCTTCGACGCCTGTAGTTCCTTTTCTAGGGAGGAGGCCTCTTAAGATTTCTGCCTTCCACGTTAGCACGCCGATCGCTGTTGTGCTTGCTCAGGTCTTGTTTAGTTAGCCTTGTTGATGAGACTTCATGGGTGTAGCTTGCCTGTGTCCAAAGTCTTGATTCTCAGTTCGGGACACTGTTTGGGAGGATTGCTCCAGCTTTAGGAGATGCAGCCTTGTCGGGAGAAGCCAACCCCTGGAGCCCTGCCTTGAGGTTTGAGAGCCTGGCAGACCCCACTTCCTGTTTTCTCTTAGTGGGACTCCCTGTATCTTGTGGCCACATGTTTTCCACCAGGACAGACTGTATGTCCTCAGAACATAAGCCCAAATAGAACCCTCCTCTCTGAAGTTGTTTCTTTTAGGTATTTGGTCACCGCAAAGAGAAAAGCAATTCATAATATCTTGATAGTAGCCGGGCGATGGTGGAGCACGCCTTTCATCCCAGCACTCGGGATGAAAGCATCCCAGAACTCTGTGAGTTCGAGACCAGCCTGATCTACAAGAGCTAGTTCCAGGACCGGCTCCAAAGCCACAGAGAAACCCTGTCTCAAAAAACCAAAAAAAAAAAAAAAAAAAAAAAAAAAAATCTTGATAGTATTATCAGAATCACGCAGTCTAGAACAGCAAGTATAGATGTTATAATGTGTCCTTCTTTCTAAGTGGCTAGAAAACCAGACTTCCGTTGTTATCAAATGGGTACTGCTCTCTACTGTTTGAGGAAGGGGAGATTTGCTACTGCAACTTGAGTTTTAACTTCTGAAAGCCACAAGCTTCGTTCCCAGGAAATCTACTGCGGAAGAAGGAAGCAGGATGGAGTCAAGGAAGAAGGTGAGCAACGCAGGTCTGTGGCAACCTCTAAAGGTTCCATGGAGAACTAGGTGTCCTCTGCACGGGGTTGTAGTGGCCTCATATCCACCTACCAGTTCTGGGATGTGGATCTCCTTGAGAAGCACATGGTTGGAAGGAAGGGAAATTTTGTTGTTCTTGGCTCTGAAGAAGGAGATGACACATGAAGACAGCTGGTGAAAAGGTCCCTGGAGTGCGGAAGCCCAAAGAGGCCAAAGGTTAGAGAGTTTGGGACTTGCTTTTAGTTCATTCAAGGTTATTGTACTTCTAACACAGACAAAGGTCCCACCAACTGTAAATCAGTTCTGCTCTCTCCAGACTATGGTCAACAGCTGTGGCTAGTTGCCAGACCTCTGCTCCTGAAATAGGGAAGTAGTTGGTTCCTACCTAAAACAAAAGTCTAAGTTCTAGTTCCCTTTATGGGAATAACTAGGGATTCCACCCAGGGAGTGGTTTGCCACCAGAGTGTTGGGTCTAGGGTCTCAGTCTAGGGCGTGAAGCGATGAATGTAGCCGGTGACTTTCAATTTGTATGTTAATTCAGACTTTTGTTTTACTACTACATTTTAAGGTCAGGGGTATATTAACCAGATGGAAATTAAACACAGGTGAATTTTCAGTACTCACTGAAAAATTCCCTCCCCGTGCTATCCTATATGTTTCTGCGTTTTATTATTTTCGTTTGCATCTTTGTATTCTTTGCTATATTTCTAAATTCCCACGCTTCCACTCTGGAAGAGGGTATGTTCGTCGACGCTGGCCCCCGACACTGGAGAGGTACTCAATATCTACCACAGGTGTTAGTAACATTCTGGCAGACATAGTGGGAGACTACGGCAGGCTAGAGGAGACAGGAGCTTGTTCCGTGAACTCAGGTATATTTTTTCGAAAGACATATTTATGAATAATTACGATTCCTCCTCAATTCTTGTTAAACATAAACAAACATAATTGTTTCACACGTATGGCTGATTTTCTTCTACATCTCCAGTCAAAAGGAAGCTAGTTTATGAGCATACAGTTATTTTTCTACTTTCTCATCTTCCTGCAGGGTGTTCTTGGATAATATGGGAATACTGGAAACTGTATAGAACTTAGGAATGAGGTTTTTTTTTCCCATCAACCATTAACATATTAAGAGTTTTACAATTGAAAATTACCAGGACAACTGGGTATACGAGCCACTGGATAAAGCGATGGACACTTGACGGCGGTGCCAATATTCACAGTAATGTGCAGGCTCGAGCTACCTGACCCACTGCCTTGGCTCTGGCAGCAAAGATGAGAACACCATGGCAACCATCTAGCAAAGTGCACAGGGAAGCCAAGATGAATTAAAAGAGCTAGGAGGAGAGGAAGGGGCATGCTCATCTAAAACGCAGCATCTGTGATCAAGAAGATGCAATATGCCCCCCTCTATACGCTGGATGCCTGCTCTCAATGTTCCCAAGCGTGAGTGTGCTCAGGGCCACTCTTGCAACGATATTAAAAGGATATATAAATGATATTGCTCTCATTTTAAGGGAGGGACCAGAAGAATCTTAGTGCTAGCTAGAAGTGATATGGAAACATTAGTGCCCAAACAAATGAAGTCTTGCTTGATGGCGCCAAGGTTAGCTAGACTAGAGGCCATGTTCCTAGCTATGAAGCTTTCCAAACTTAATTGGAATGTAGATTTCATGCCAAAAAAACCCAAAAAACAAAAAACAAAAAAAAAGGTAAGCAGAGGGAACAAAACCTCACAGGAAGGTGCACTTTGAGTTGACCATGAAAGTGTTTTAAGCAAGAGAATGTGAGTTAGCTTTGATGGGGTGCTTTGGTTGTCTTCAAGAGGCTGAAGATTGAACGTTGGGGCTCATGCATGCTAAGCATTTTACCACTAACCACCCCTCATTGTTGGCCCACACAAATGAACTTTGATCAGCAAATTTAAATGCACCATTCCCCAGTTAGTGAGACGGGGCTCAAGCAGTGGTTTAAGTCTATTATAGAAAAGAACAAACCCTTTAAACGCGAGAAAAGAAAAATTGAAGACCATAGTTGTCTTTGACTCAGGTGGCTTTGTTTCATTGGTTTGCAATGACTCAGCCTCTACTTGTTGGCCATGGAAGGACCTTTAGAAGGATACGGCTTTAGGCAAGTATACATTAAAAAAATGTTACAAGTATTTATTTTATTAATAAACAGCACCTCTCAAAGTGAGTTAGCATGTATTTTTTTTAATATGATAAGATGTCAGTATTTATAATAAAGTAAAAGAAGTCACCACCAGCTGTCTTTATACACTGGAATATGGTCTAACAAGCTGTCTCTTGGAAGGTAAACAGCCTATATTTGACACTATTGGCTATATGACATCAGGGATTTCACAGCTCAGCAAAGGGCTACAGTGTGGAAATATCCACCCACACGTACCTAAAATTGCTTGTCACCCAACACTGCTTTTTAGCGATGTTCTAGCAAGTATTTTCTGGATGCAGCTCATAAACCCATCAGTAAACAGTTGCTATTTGTGCTCCACACTTAATAGAAAGCTTGGTTAATTCAGTGACGTCTAGAAAGGCAGCTGACTGGGTGTCAGAGCTGCGAAGTGCCTCTACCACAGTCAGCGGTGCCCCTGGTTTTTCTTCAATTGTCACTCATTAATTTAGTTTGTGATACCATCAGTAAAGTAGCCTCTTGCTGGTCAGTCAAGGAAAGAGCTGGAACAGCTTTCTTCTCTATCTGATGGCAAGCCGTTTTGAACCTCTATATATTTACAGAAATTCGGCCATAGCCTGTGAGGACGTAGGCATTTACACACATTTTAAAGATGAAAGGAACACTCCAAATTAGTATCTTAACTTCCCTAGCCTCGTATCAGGTTAAACTGTTAGCTTTGGGAATATGTTCTCTCTAACTTCTGGAGGTGGAAGGATTTTGAAAGGGTCCTTTAGGGAACCCTGGTGGGGATATAAGACCGATGTAATGTCGGCTGGAACTGAGACTTTTAGATTGATGTACGAGTGATTCATAGTAGAGAAGCACAAGGGTTTATATATTGTAGGCTACGTGAAACACTTCAGAAGAACCCCCTCCCCAAAAGGCAGGATCGAGCACTTACATAGGGGAAGCATAAAGAAGTGGCTGTTCAGAGAAACAAAACCATCGCAGGGAGGCCCAAAGAAGACAACCCACCAGTAGGGCGTGCATGCACACAGCTCTCCTGGCCAACGCACTTCATTGTTGATGAAGAAGCACTGTTTTTTCCTTCTCTCTGGGGGATGGAGGATGTATATACCACATGCGAATTTCATCTGCTTCTAAAAGCAGGAAGAATTACATGTTTCTCTTGCATCTGCTATTTTTCAAGTGCCTTTAGCTCAAAATACTCCGCATATGAAGGTAGGATATTTGGGGACAGTGCCTTCTGCCGCTCTGCATTTCCAAATGGCATCTGTAGGAGAAACTGTCGGCCAGCCTACCCAAGCGGCCGCAAGCCGCCGCCGTCACCCTGCCCAAACCAGCCCACATGAGCACGGGTGGCAGATACTTCCTCCCTGAGCCAACCTAAGGCCTGCTGCTAGACCCAGAGACTGCTGACTCAGGGACACCTGACTGGAGACGCCCATGAGGAAAGGACAAGGTGGCAGAGTTGGCCGCCAGAGCCCATGGGACCTTGGGAGGGGGTATAAGAGACCTGCCCGTGCCCTCAATAAACAAGTCTGCTTCCGCTTCTTACCGGACTCCCAGGGTCTCTGCCATTGACTCTGCGCCTTCTCACCCCTCCCTCAAGGGGTGGCTGGGAGGGACGGTCACTGCGACAGGTATCCAGGAGGAAATTCTCACCTGGGAACAGAAGTATGGTTGTTTTTTAAGAGCTAGTTCCAGGACAGGAACCAAAAGCTACGGAGAAACCCTGTCTCGAAAAATCAAAAAAAAAAAAGAATATCACCTTGATCGTATAAAATGTTCTACTACTGTAGAATCTGGTAGCCACTATCTCCCGTGGTTGTTTGCAGTAAATTAATTGAAATGAAATAAAAATCAAATTATATGGTTACTCTAGTCACATTTGATGCATTTGCTAGGTCCCTGGCTATATGTGGCTAATGAATTAGTGGAGATGTAACACCTTTTTCTAGGGGAAGGGATTCTGGTACAACACTGTAATGAAGTCGAGCAGAAGAAACAGACTTAGGAAGTTGACAAAATAATTTTTTAGGAAGTTGAGTAAGTGGAGGTCTGTCTAAAAAATGAGGCAGACATATATCCTGTTCTTTTTTATACATTCTATAGCCTCAGCTTCTTTTATACAATAACTTTGGCACTTTTTCTCTTTAGCAATAAGGAAGAAGAAGCAATTCATAACAAAACGGAGTTGCAGTAGGCGGCGGAAAGAACGCTGCTCCAATCACAGAATGTTGGTGTTAGAGAGGACCTTTGAGGTCCTCTTGTCCAAACACCATTTGACGGAATCCACTTTAATTGGCCATTTAGCTGATGTTTGATCTCCTCCAGGAGCCAAGCACACGTCCGTCTCTTGAGATGTAACATTTCACCCTGGTGATTGTCTACTCGCAAGGCTTGGTACAACCTTCCAGAAAGGGCAGGCAGGAGAGTGGTGGAGATTAGCAGCTGAGTCAAAGTCGATGGCCCCTGCCTGCACTGGGTGTGGACCCCACTGCAGGAGAACAGTCAGCGTCTCCCTCTTTTTTCCATCTCCAGTCTTATACAACACGAAGAAAAATAAAAGCAAGGAACATCCGCAACGAGTCACAGAGTAAAATTACGTAGGTTAATAGGTTTTTACAAAGTTTCAAATACTGTCCATGAGGCGGTTTTTATCATTACAAAGCCCCGTGGGAATTGTGTTGACTCAACAAAATCCAGAAAAGCTGATATTATGGCTGTGGAAACCCTTGGGGAGCTCGAAGTTGAATGGCTTCAACAAGTCGGGCTTACAAAGTAGAGCCGTTGAAGAAGACGTAGAAAGTAAGACAAGACTGTCAGAGCAGACGTAGGTGAGGATGGCTACAGTCCCAGGCGAGGGGCTCAGAAGGGGGCCCTGCTCCTAGGGGTTCTTCTTGTGCTAGGCTCTGGGAAAGCTTGAGAACAGAGGTCTCAGCGGCATGAACACAGCAAACGGGAAGGCTTAGGAAAGGAATATTGCTCTAAAATAAAACCTTAAACTTTGAATCAGAAAGATGTTTACAAAAATAGTACGAGTCTCTGTGAATGTCCTGAAACTCCAAAGGCAAAAACCTTAATCTGAATGTCTGGTCGGCTCCCACAAAGGGAAAAGAGCTAGAGCTCTTTCGCGACGTGAAGGCAATGACCACATTGACAGACACTGGGCATTAATGAGTTAAAATCTGGCGGAGGAGCTTGAGTTCTTACCGCCAAAGAAAACGTAGAACTGAACATCTGTGTGCCCTCTAGTTTCTCCCTGTGTGTAGAGAAAGCAGGAAGACGAGCTATGTTGTCTTCAAATTGGGGGTGACAATAGGGTCAAATATCACATACTCTCTAGATGTATATTGTTGGAATTCAGCGGTGTAGTTCTCTTTGATATGAGAACGGCCTTTGAGATATTAGAAAAGAAGTAGACGCTGAGGTAATTTCCTCTAAACACCTAAAACCCTTCTAAAATGGGACTGGTCTTCTCATGCTCCGCCCTTCCCCAACAAGCTTCTCACCGATATACTCTCCATTTTCCACTCTGGAGACATCTTGCCTATGTCGCTCAGGGTTTGGCTAGGCAATCACCATGGTTTATTCCAACTTAAAAACCAATGCTTGTTTAGTTCTTTACCAAAGACGCTAAGAAGACCAAGTCAGTCAGGTGGTGGCACCCCAGCACTCGGGAGGCAGAGGCAGGTGGACCTCTGTGAGTTCGAGGCCAGCCTGGCTTACAGAGCGAGTTCCAGGACAGCCAGGGCTACATAGAGAGTTTCTGTCCTGAAAAACAGACAAATAAACAAGATTCTAGTCAACACAGGTGGCGTTTTCATATTTTTATGTTGCTCTACTTTGCTCTCCTTCATCCCTGTCTTCTACTCTTCCTCTCCACCCTCCTGTTCTCCTCTTATTACCCCCCCCACCCCAAATAGTCCTTGCTTCTGCTCCCATGTCACAGGCAACCAATAACTTTTTCTATTTTTCTTTTCTGGAGTCTTCTTCCTCAGCCCTTTAATAATCTCTCTCTCTCTCTCTCTCTCTCTCTTTACCTCCCTCCCGCTCCCTCTGCTTCTGACATCTTCCTCCTCAGCCCTTTTATAACTCCCCTCTCTCTGTCCCTCTCTCTTCCTCTTCTTTTCCCTCCTTTAAATCTTTAGCCTGCCTATGAGAGAAAACACGAGCCATCTCTCTTTCTGAGTCCGGCTTACTTTGACTGACATAATAACCTACAGTTAAACCCATTTTCCTGCAAATGTCATGAATTCATTTTTCTTCATGGCTGTATAAAATTTCATTGTGTGTTTGTGCCACATTGTCTTTGTCTACTCCTCTGCTGATGGGCATCTCTGCTAGGTCCTGGTTATTGTACGGCAGAATACATGGATGGACATCTCGGGTGTAGGCTGACTTAGATTCTACTGAGTATATATACCCAGGAGTGATACAGCTGCACCATATGGTGGTTCTATTTTTAGTTTTCGGAGCCACCTCCACACTGATTTCCATAGTGGCTGTACCAGTTTGCATTCCAACCAGCCCTGTATGAAGGTCCCCTTTCCCCAACGCTGTTCGTGGTCCTTTGTTCTCTTGAGGAAGGCTCTTCTGACTAGGCTGCATCGGGAGGCCGAAGCATTTCCCTCAGGCAAAGACCATCCACGTGTTCATTTGCATCACGGTCAGTTTTTATAAAGTCTTCTCATGTGAAATTGAACTATTTCACAACCCTGACTTTGAGAACAGCTAAGTGGCCTGACCTTAGCATCGTCCTTAACTCTGTTCTTAGAGCCGAGGCAGGCTAAGATTTGATTTCACCTTGCTGCGGCTTGTCAACTGCTTCTCCACCCACATCCATGTCTAAAAGGCTTGGTCTCTAGTGTGGTGCTATTAGGCTGTGAAACCTTTAAGGCCTGATTTTAGGAGGAAGGATCCTTAGACCCAAAGAAATTAGGCCTCCAAATCCTAGACCGGATTGCCTTGTTTTATTATTATTGTTATTATTATTATTATTTGATTTTTTGAGACAAGGTTTCTCTGTAGCTTTGAAGCCTGTCCTAAAACTAGCTCTTGTAGACCAGGCTGGCCTCGAACTCACGGTGATCCGCCTGCCTCTGCCTCCCGAGTGCTGGGATTAAAGGTGTGTGCCACCACCGCCCGGCTTTATTTATTTATTTATTTTTTATAGTGATGAAAAGCTACGAGTACACATGCCTGTGACACCATAGATCATGTATTAATGCAGCCCTGAACTACCTGTGTAGTCAGATCCACAGCTAATAAACACTAACCTCCCAGTCTGAGTGACGTGATGGGGCCCAACTGGCGAATGTAGTCATCAAATATGATTTCCAGTATCTTGGGCTTCTTCAAGGGACAAAACGGCGTGGAATCGAGACAGTGTCTGGGTCTCGGAATGAGGAGTTGTAGCAGAACACTTGCTCGATTAACAAAGTCCTGGCTTCAGTATTCGGCTCCATTTAAAAACAGGGAACTCACTTGGCGTCAATGGTTAGCAATGATCCTTTAACTCTGACATGAATTTACTTTCATTAAGTAATTAAAAAAAATTTGCTGTAATTATCTAGTCACACGTAGTTGTGAAAGTTTGCGACATAAAACAGTACCATATGTCCTTTACCCAATTCCCCCACAGAAACACCTGTTGTGCTATATATAGCACAATAATAGAGACAGAAGCTGACACGATCTTCCAACCTTTCACGCATTTCTCCGGTTTTCTGAGCACTTGCGTGTGCAGCTCACCCCCTTCCAGTTTATCTCATGGACAAGTATGAACTTGTGACGTGTGACTCACGGGCTAACAAGGATCCTTCTGGCTATCCTGACGTCATTGCAGCCATTCCAGGGACAGACATTTTTACTCCTCTGCAGTAAATGCCACACCGTGGGTTGCACATTGAGCATGTGTGTCCAGTTTCGTGAGAAACCGACCACGCGTCTTTTCCAGAGTGCCTGTATCGGATACGCTCCCTTCAGCTCTGCCGGAGCGATGCAGCCTCTTCAGCGTTGTGTCCAATGCTACTGCTTTGTCTGGGGGACAGCTATGTGTTCTACGGGTCGGAGCTGGTTAGGAGAATGGGACCCTTACCCGGAATTCAGCTGCAAAATGAATCTTAGCATGGGGGGCGAGGAGGAGCGCTGGTGGCCTCCCTCTCCTGAAGAGGCAAGAGATTCCTCAAGGAAGATGTAGGCAGAGAGACTTCCGGGGTCTCAGCTGCATCTGCTCCGAGAGGCATTGCTGTTCTCATCGCCTCGCCTCTACTTCCTGTTTGGTTGACCCGCCTATACTTCCTGCCTGGCCAATCAGCGTTTACTCAAAATATGATTGACAGAATCCCGTCCTCCTGCGATCAGAGAAGGAAGGGCAGAGGAGGTCCTAGTTCAAATGCCAAAGGCTCCTGCTGTGCTTGCTGAGCCTTGGTAAACTTTCTTAGCAGGGCAGTGGTGGCCCACGCCTTTAATCCCAGCACTCGGGAGGCAGAGGCAGGCGGATCTCCGTGAGTTCGAGGCCAGCCTGGTCTACATAGAGCTAGTTCCAGGACAGGAACCAAAAAAAAGCTACGGAGAAACCCTGTCTCGAAAATCCAAGAAAAAAAAGGGGGGGGGGGGCTGGAGAGATGGCTCAGAGGTTAAGAGCACTGCCTGCTCTTCCAAAGGTCCTGAGTTCAATTCCCAGCAACCACATGGTGGCTCACAACCATCTGTAATGGGGTCTGGTGCCCTCTTCTGGCCTGTAGGCAGACACACAAACAGAATATTGTATACATAATAAATAAATAAAGAAAATAAAATAAAAACTTTTCAGATGTATTTTCAATTAAAATTTACAATATCTCTTGGTGGTATAAGTCCGCAGAACTTAGCACAAAATTCCTGCAAGGGAACCGGCGCTGTTGAACTGTGAATCCTTGGTCAGAAGCAGGACGTGTGAACACTTTCTCCCAGGCTGCCCCTTGTCTTTACCCTCTTCTGAGGCTTTCGGCCAGAAAGGGAATTTTAATTTTGATGTGATCCAATGTACTTTTCTCTATTATGTAGGCTTTGGCTTTAGTGATAAATCACGCTTCTGCTTTAGCTTCCTCTTGCAAAATTGTTGGACCTGCATGAATTCCCATGCTTTTCTTTTTTCTATATATTTTAGAGCACACACACCCATATACACAAGGACCTTGTTTGGCTTCTGTAAAAAGCTACATTAAGGCAGTAGAGCAACTTGGGGAGAATGGGCCTCTCTCTTGTGCCCCTCCCCTTTGCAACGAATGGAGCAGCTGACAGATTTCTCTGAGACAAACCGAGCACGGTGGACGCGGTCTCATTCGTCATGAGAACACATCTGTGACACGTCATTCAAAGGGAACACCTTTCTTCCTGAACTCATGTCGATTTCAATGTCGGTGGGGATGCTTGCGTTCACCTGTGTTTCTATGGAGACACAGCCACGCATAACGGCGGTACCTTTGCCTCCACTGCCAGTTAAATTACAGAATAAATGTTGAAATTGTTGGGGGAAACAGGTTACCCAGCCAAATGACTTCCCGATTAGGGTCCCCTAGAGTGGATGGGGGCACATTTATCCTTCTAAAGCCCATCAGGATGGAACATGTGTTGCTAAAACGGGATTTTTGAGATTCTTTCTGGTCTTGTACGGAGAGCTGATATTGGAAAGCTCTGATCTCGGTGCAACTTTCCCTCCTTGTTTGGTTGGTGATTGCTACAGGCAGCTCTGGTAGCTGAGTGACGTCACACAGAGACATGAAGGCAGAGAGAGCTCTTGCGGATGGCCTGACTATCCCCTGAGACAAAAAGACCGCATGCGCGACAGCCTCCTTTGGAGTTTCATTGGGGGCCACAGCAGCTGGGATAGTTGCGGGTGCAGTTGTGGGAGAGTTGCGGGTGCAGTTGTTGAATGGATAGTTGTGGGCGCAGCTGTGGAAGCGGGTAGCTGTGGGTGCAGTTGTTGCCGTCCTCAGTTTTTTTCCCTTCTAAAATAACAAGAGATCTCCAATTTGCTCTTGAGCTTTTGCAGCCTTGGGCTTTTTAAATTACGGCACCGTGACATGCTAAATCTTACTTAATCAGCCAGCAAAAACAAAAATTTGATTTGCAAAGTTCTTCTCTTCCTAAAACAATGTCTTGGCATTCTTTTTCTTAGTGATTGAGATGGGAGAATTTATTGATGATTAAAACCCAGACAGGGTCCCTTGCTTGACTGGAGCCAAGACACAAGGTAAATATCTTGGTCTTGCTTCCAGTTTTAGAACTATGGTCCTCTATAAGTGTGTGCAAGTCACTGTGTGTTACATCCCTGTATGCGCCTCGCTTCTATGATTTCATGTGGCCCTGACTGCTAGTGTTCTCTTGGTGGCATATGATAGAAAACCATATCTTGACTGGAATAGGAAGAGTCAAGGTGTATACACAGATGGACTACAAAGGTTGATCAGTGTCACCGGGTCCCCATTTCTTCCTATCTCTTGCTTAGGACTGAGTCTTGTCATCCTGTATCTAGGACGTCAGAGTCTTGTAATGCATGCTCATCAGATCTTATGCCCATGCTTGAACCAATCGCTGTGGTCAGGGCTAAGCTGCGTGTCTGCACAGGGAATAGGGTTTACCGAATACCCAAGCGTTGGCAGCTGAAGACTCCATCAGGTTGGAAGGAGTGGTTCATTATACTGGGTATGGTGGGGTCTGCTGTAATCCCAGCACGTGGGAGACTGAAGCAGGAGGGTGATGAATTCGAAGCCGGCCTGAGCATCGTAGCCAGGTCTTATCTCAAGTTGTTCATTAAAATGAAAATGAGGGCGGATGTAACACATTTATGATTGGCATATGACATGGCAGATAATCTCCTCTAAACAAAACCTGTTTATGAAAGATGTTTAATAAAATCACGACGGCTCATCTACAAACATCATTGTCTGGACCTAGATTTCCTCCTGTATAAATTTAGGGCTTTGATTAAATAATGTCTCTGCAGTTTTGACTGTAACATCCTGTCTTGCCTCCTGATTAGCCTCCAGCCCCCCTGCTGTGTGTAATGTGTCATGTGTCTGTCAGCCTGAAAGGATGGTGATGTGGAAGGGGAAGATGATGCAGCGTCTTTGGATAAGCGTGGCCCCGAGGCCAGTGTATTTGAGGCCCTAGCCTTGGACATGCGCACAGTCTGGGAACTACCAGGGGGAGGGACACCGCTACCGTGAAGCCTACGAGCACAAGGTAATAAGACAAACATTTCCCTGCAAATGTCTGGAATCTTTTTCAGGCTGTCTTATTGGAAGGCATGCTTTCGTTCCTGCCGCTTAGGTTATTCCCATTCTGCTAGCTTCCGTTTCTCTGACATTGGCCTGTCCAGCAAGGTGGCAGACGTTGATTTTAAGTTCCGGTAGGCTATGATTGGTGGATCATTTTCCTTGAGAACACACCTGCCATCATTTACCTAACAAATGGGCATGGCTTGTGGACTCAGTGCCCTGCCCTGTCAGGGTGGACTGCGCTTTAGTGAAATCAATTTCCTGATCTAATGGAGTTTGTGTTATACGAAAGAAGATAATAAACACATATGTAACGCTCTTTGGAGCATTAAAGACAACGAAGCCGGGCAGCTGATTGCGAATGACCTCAGTGCTGTGCTGAGGGCATCAGGAGAGACGGGAATTAAGGGAGGAAGCAAAGGCTTCTTTTCTGGCAGAGCTTGTGTTCCGTGTGGAGAGATGCTCAAACGCTGAGGCTTACAGTGTGTATCATGCAGCTCAAGGTAGCCGACGTGGGGTGGGAGCAGTGAGGAAAACGGATCAGAGAAGCTGCCAGAGGCCAGATTGTGCTCGTCGGCGGGGCTTAGGGATTTAGGAAGATTTTTCAGTGTGTAATAAGGAATCTTGGAGAGTTCTGAGATTTCTCAACAAGATCTAGCTTACGCTGGAAAGGCTTCCCTCGGGTTTCTGCTGGGAGAGTGTGCCCAGGGGGATGCAGAGGGGAAACCCAAGCTTGAAGTCCTTTGTGCACAGAAGGACTTTGCGATAGGTCAGTCCCCATCTAGCCTTCACCTTCTGTCTCTTGTTCCCTGTTAATGTGGCCGGAGTCAGAAGATGCCCTCTTCTTACTTAGGGACCAGGGCAAATGTGTATCTATTCCCTCCTTAGAGGGGTGAACATATTTGACCGCCACCATAGCATCGCCCCCCCGCCCCCAAGAGGAAGAGGCTTGTCCAATTTCTTTCTCTAAGTTGTAGAAGTTGGGGCCTTTGGGCACAATCACTTCATAGAAGATTATTTATCTGAGGATATTATCTGCAAGTTCAGTGAACGTAATACATCTTGTACGCTACTTGTTAAAAGCCATCGAAGCTTAGGAACTTTTCCCCGAGAAGGCTATAAAGACATTATTGATTAATAATATCAATGTGAGCAAGAGAAGCAATTAAGTTTTATCTTTTTATCACAACACTAGAGCAATGACACAGCATCCGGTTGAAGTCGAGCTGCTGCCTGAAAAAGTCCCCTTCTCCAAGGAGCAAAGTGAAAATTTCAAAAGACTAACTCTAAAGGGTGGTGGTGGTGGTGGGATTCTTATACTAATTTTATAACTGTGAATCGATTATTTGGCTAGCATATTAATGCCACGAGTGATTGTTCCTAGAGACCACCAACCACCATCTTGGGAAGTTCATCTGTGGCCCCTTGCTAATGATTATCCAAGAGAGGCAAGTTTACGACCAGCCCCCTTAAGTGAAGGCAGGCAGGGGGGCACAAGATTCTCTTGCGTGAGTATCCATCTGCTCACCTACCAGCTGACAATGTGGCATGTGACCTAGGAGACTGGTTAGAGTGTACAGAGGCGGGGAAGACAGGATGGTGTGGCGGGGTACGCTCCCTATAACTCTGGAAGCCCTCATCGGTACTAGGTAAGGTTACTTATTCCAGCTATGGCTGGTTGTGGGAGGATTGTCCAGACTCTTGTAACTAACTCCTCACCTAGGAGGCTCTGTAAGGAAGTCTAATCCATTCGTTGGTCTCCCAGAGTGAACTTCAGGGGAATTGTGCCTGGGTTTGTCCTTCGGACCTCTAGAAGAGGGAGACATTGCTCTACGTTTGCCTCAGGGAAGGAATTTTAGCAACCATTACTCAGTACTCTGCAATTATCATGGAATTCTTGATGTCAGGTAATTAACAAACCAGTTTATTTACCTCTAGTTTTGGAGATTCAAAGACATGGTGCTGGCATCATCTTGGTTCTGGTGAAGGCTTCATAGTCCTCGTGGCCAACAGCATCCTGGTCATGGTATGTGTGGAAGAGGAAGACTCCCATAGCAAGACGGGAAGCCAGAGAGGGACCAAGTCCCATCAGGACATTTATCCCTTTCAAGATATATTTCCTCCATGACCTAAAGGCCTCCCACTGCTTTCACCATGGACCGATCTCTTGAGGCATGGCTCTTTGAGAGACACAGTCAAGCCACAGACATACCATACGAGTTAGTCTGTTCTGAATCACCTTGTTGCTCTCAACTGCTACCAATAAATGAATATGGTATGACATTTCACTTGCTCAGCACTGAGCATCCTGCTATTGGGATTTCTGTGTCGGGATCTGGCATGCCTTCCCCGTTGCTTATCGATCAGGTCAGTCCCATGTGCTTTGGGCTATCACAGGGCCGCAGAAGAAACAGGAAAGATACCAAGTAGTGTTTCTATGGGCGCCATTTGGGAAATGGTTCAGTGGCAATTATTCCCGATTGTCTTAAATTTATAAATGGAATGTCTTATTCTTATTTATGTCTGGGCAAAATGTTACCAGATGATACACGATGTAGCTATTGATGTAACATTGAATACAAATTTGCAAAGACTCCTGTATGGTACAAGGCCTTTTTACATCAATATAATGTAGGGAAAAATTAGAGTGGGTTATAATATGCTTTTCACTGAATCTTGTAGATGACTATGCCTGATATTTTTTTGGGGGGAATTATGATAAATGAGTAATAGTATCTCTTCAGCTATGAAAAATCTCTCTGACTATTGTATTTCCTAGGGAGAAACCCCCTTTTTTTGGAACCAGTAAAGGTGCCTTCACAATCTACTTTCGTCTTCTCTGTTGTATAAAATCCGAGTTAAGTAGGTACTTCTCCGTGTATTTATTTGTGTGGTTATTTGGAAGGAGAGAGCAGCTATTGATTTCAGAAAAAGAAGCCTTGAGACGTGTGTTGTGACAGGAAGTTGACTTTGTTGAGTCAGGTTCTTTCCTCCCACCCACACATTCTCTCTGGAGACTGAACCTTAGACTCAAGGAGAGAATCAAGGTCCCTCTGACTTTCCTTTGTTTCTAAGCCACAGCAAGAGGCTTCCTGGAAAGTCTTCTCTGATTGACGGGACACGCTGGTAAAGGACCATTGCCTTAAGTCTTTTCATTAGCGGTGGTAGAAGCAAATTGAAACTGCCAGCTGTGCTCTGTCCGAGGCGTTCTTGTCAGGTCCTCAAGTGGCCCTGGGAAGCTGACTTATACCATGGGAGAGGATTTCACGAGAAGGGGTTGGGTGGCTAACAGTACTTGTTGCGTGACCCTGGTGGATGAGTTCAGTCTCCAGAACCAATGTGAAGGTGGGAGGGGGAATCTAACTCAACAAAGTTTTCCTCTGCCGTCCACATGAGAGAGGAGGCATGGATGACTGGCTGCCCCTCTGTCTGTCTGTCTGTCTCCCACCCACCCACCCACCCAAACATACATACTTCACACTAATTAAAAATATTTTGGGTCAGTCAAGCACAGTTAGGGTTTATTGGTTTGTTAAGCAAAGTGTGAGGCTTGTTAAGAAAACAACGCTACCCACTTAAACTCAAGATGGGCGAGCAAAGAAAACAAGCAACGAAAAGGCCGTTAGCATGCGATGAAGGAGGAGGTGGGTGCAGACTTCTCAGGAGAGTTGTGTCATGAAAATTTGGAGAGCATGTTTGATGGGTGGATTTTAACAGCGGGAAGGATTAATCTTAAATTATGGCCGGGAATTACAAGAATGGTACGCATTCCTTAGCTGTTCTGATCTGCCCATTGTGTGTGGTTGTGTGTAATTATTGCCGAAGGGTAACATGGTATCCACGGTAACAACTCTGCAGAGGCGTTAGCCTTGAACCTCTGTGCCATCTGCCTCCTCCTCCCTTCAAATTCAGCTCAGTTAAATTTCATGAACTGTAGAAGACTCAGCTCGTGGCGGGGAGAAAGTGTGGAAAGGCAGATTTTTGGGACACTCCACCATTCTTGATTTTGGTTTCACAATGAACTAATTAGTTACATAATCTGTTGTCTATTCTTTGGGCCCTGTGAACTCTGTCCCGGGCCATCAAATGCTCCACAAGTCCATATGGTCTCCTAAGATCATTCAATATTTCCACATTCCCTGTTATCCTCTCTCTACGCAGAAAGGGGTGTGTACCTTTCTGAACTGCGAAGAGTCAATAGGAATCCACACACCTAGGCCATCTTTTGCCCCATTACTGCTCCATGTATTAACATTTGTGTAAAGTTTGGGTCACTAGTTCTGTGAATTCATAAAAGATAAGCTCCCAGCAACGGATTCCTTGCCCCCTCCCCAGAATTCTCAAACTCAGATAACTAACTGCTTGCTCTGGCTTTTGTAAACCTGCTTATGGCTGTGTAACTGGGAAAGAGACGGCTCCTTTATTGTTGTTGGTAGAGGGAGAGAGACGGCTCCTGACTAGCTGCGGGGAGTGAGACAGTCTCTCATTCAGCTGCACACTCCACAGACAAATCTGGTCTCTACCTTAGAAAACCGCTCCGTTAACCCTTCTGCCTGGCACACCTTCATATGGGCCGCAGGGCTGCCATTTACCTGGCAATAATTAATAAATTCATTTAATTATAATTTAAAGTGAGTTGGTGGTCTTCTCTGGGGCTTTGGAGCGCCATGACATGTTAAGGACAGCGTAATGAGATTCTATCAAAAACAAAACCAACAAAGCAACAACAAACAAACAAACCCAAACTCTCTCAGGCCTCTCCTCCTATTTAAACTGTCTTCCTCATTTTATTCCAAGTAATGGAGGGGAAATTTCTCTCATTCTCTTCAGTGAAGAAGGAAAAATAAGATTCCGTTTGTTCAGCCAGGAGGCAAAACATGTATGTGCTCATGAGCACAGACCACCCTTCTTTCCCAGTCCCCTTTTACTATAAGGAAACAGTGGGGTTAGGCTGATTTGGCTGGATTTCATAAATTAAAATGCCTATGAGGATGGACTGAAGTTGCCTAATGGCAGAGGAGAAATCCTGATAAATAAGATCTCAAGGCCTTCTAAACTGAGAAATGACAGCAATACTGTTCCCACATAAAGTGGCTTCATTCCTTAATTTCCAGAAGGGGTTATTCATAAGGACAGGGAGCTCTGATCTGCTCAGGAAATCTATCATGTCTGCTGATTTTGTCAGATCTGATACTGGAGGCATCCTGTGCCTTCTCAATCTAATTACAAGTCTTGGTTCGCATGGCTAAGCCCTCGCGATGGAGAGCGAGACAGACGTCTCATTCCAGGGCTAAATCCACTTAGAGCAACAATCATGTTCCTCGAAAATGTCAACCCTTTTATTGGTTGCAAGTTTTGCAACATGTGCTTCATCTTCTTTTGATTATTCTTCCTTGGAGAGTCCCTGGTAGCTCTGCGGAAATACAGAGCTCAGTTCCAAACCTTGACTTACTTTGGGCATAAGAAAGACACTTCTGTTTTAACACGAGGTTTGGTTATGCCATGTCTTCCTGAGGTACTGAGATGGAGATAAAGCTAAGACCTGGACTCAGTGTAGCTTTCTCCCCGTGTGGTCCCTTTCTTTCCTTGCTCTGCTTTTTACTGAGTTGATTCTAGGATTTTTGGGTGTCCTTAGTCACGTAGCCTCTCCCTTAGCACTATTAAATAGTTTAAGTTTTGGGCTCTGTTGTAAGAGTTTCCCTGCATCATGGAGCCATTTCCGCAGTCCTTGGCTGTTTCCCCTGGGTGTGGGCATGGGCCCAAGGAAGCCAAGGAGTATGCATCATAAGGGCACTAACTCATCTCCAGGATGGGGAGATTTCAGGCTTCATAAACTTAATTGCATCAGAGGGAATAGTGAGTTCAGAATAATGTAGTCTCCTTTCTTCTCAAGAAGCCCAGCAGCGCAAATTCAGAGGCATGATTTTGAAGACAGATCACAGGCCTTGATCAGAATCTTTTATCAGTTATTTAAGCAGTCACTAAACTTGGACAAATTACTTAAATTCTCTCAGCCTTAGCCAAGATAATAATGAGAGTAGTGTGTGTCGGAATTAATGGCATGAGACACCAAAGCATTTACTACCATCTCTGGCACACAATAGGTTGAGATTATATTTCCTGGGGCTGGAGAGATGGCTCAGAGAGTAAGAGCACTGACTGTTTGTCCAGAGGTCCTGAGTTCAATTTCCAGCAACCATATGGTGGCTCACACCATCTATAATGGGATATGGCGCCTTTCTTTGGCATGCAGGCGTACATGCAGACAAAGCACTCGTACATAAGCATATATATATATATATATATATATATATATATATAAAGACTACATTTCCCAGTTTCCCTTGCAGATTGGCAAGGCAACTCCGGAAAGGAGAGGCTGTGGAAGGAAGGAGTCATTTCTTTCCCTATCCTCTATTTTTTTTTCTTGTAAAGATATAGTAAAAAAAGCAGTCATTTAAATTATTTGCCATAGTAGACTGTTCTTTAGGTAATAAAGAAGGCATGTGAATTCCAGTCTGTAAAGAGCCCATTGGCCGAATCAGTTCATTTATGACTATTAAATCTGTTAACATTCTCCATTTTCCAGATTTCTTTTTCATGAATAATATAAGAGAATCCCAAGGATTGGTCAATCCTTCAACATGCTGAACATTTAGCTGCTCCTGTACCAACTGTCCTAGTGCCTGTAATATTTCTGGATGTCAAAATCCATTGTTCTATCCAGACAGGTTTGTCAGTTAGCTATTTTAAAGTAGGACTCTTGGTTCCTTTGAAAGGCCAACAGTTGTTGTGTCCTTATGTACAACCTAAAAGATCTGTGACTGTTCTGGAAAGATACCCGTTAGTATTTCTCTCAGAAGCATTCTTTATAGTTTGTTTCTAAGATTGGAGGAATGTTATCTGTGTTTTGCATTTCTTCAACAATTCACATCCCTGTAAATTCATGGTTACATTATTCACATATGGCTTTAATTTTCTTATCTGGTCTTCTGGCCCTATACAATCAACACATCTTGGACTTTGTTTTACCTGATATAATGTTCCAGTCCTTGGAAGCTGAATATTTTCCTCTTGAACAAGCCAATCTGGATGCCAAGATTTTGGAGACTTTAATGTTGCAACGGTTCCTATGTCTAGTAAATCTTCAATTTTGACACTATTGATTTGCAGTTTTAGCTTTGGTCTTGGATAATTTATAGATGATTCACAAAATACTTGTTTTCTGTTCTCTCCTGAATTTTTTTGTTTCATCTAATGAATCTGTTCTGACCTTGATTACATCAAAAGCAGTGTTGTTTTAAACAACAGGCATTGAATCTTTTAATTGCTCCGTGTATGAGTTTCTCTGATGCTGACAGAGAATTATTGAACTGGATTTGGTATTGGGGTCTGTGGGAGACCCCTTAAGGTGTTTTCTGACAGCAAAAGTTTATCTTGCCTATCCCTTGTTGATCTGTATTCATTAATTCAATGCCGGCCTTTGCTCCACCCTCTGCATTTTCCAGAAGGCTGGAGCCTCTATTTGGATTATCTCTACAAAAACAGTGTTTCTAGGTATTCCTTGTCTGCATTCCCTTTTCAAATGACCTTCCTTACCACAATGAAAACATGTGACATTTTTATTTTTCTTGAAACTTTTAGAAATTACTCCTCTTATCCCAGTAGCATCCTAAGTGTGAGATCTGTATTTCTAACCCATTCTTCTATGGGTGCTGATTTTGCCTTTAAAGGCCTAATCATCCTTTTGCATTGAATTAGCATTTTCAAAAGTCAAAGATTTGATTCATATTTTTTTCTGACCTCTGGATCTGCTATTCTTTTTATAACTGAAATCAATCTCTGCACGAAATCAGTGATGGCTTCTTTTTGGCCTTGTATAAATTTAATAAATGACTCAACCTCTTTCCTGATTCTTCAACCTTGTCCCAAACATTTAAGGCTGCTAAGTCGCTTAGTGCCGGGATGTGATCATCAGATTCAAGTTGCCTTTGTAGCTCGCCATATTGGCCTTCACCTAGAAACTGATCCTGGGGAATATTAATACCTCTAGTCTGATTTTGTTGTTCAATGGTCTTAGCTTCCTCTTTCTACCAGGTTTGCCATTGCAACTGAGGACCAGCTTCTAATATTGCTGTTGTCAAATATTTCCAGTCTTTGGGCATAATTCTATTTTGAGTTGCCCATGATTTTATTATTTTCCTTACATTTGGTGAATGTATAACACGTGAAATGACTGCTTCCTTAATTCTCCTTAAATCTATATTTCAATCGGATCCTCTTTAACTTCTTGATAACTTTGGGTCTGCCTATCATCTCCTGGTAGTGGATGAACTAAGTTTTTTTTTTTTTTTTTTTTTTTTTTTACAACCTTGGGCCACCCCTCATCTGTTTTGTTATGCAGTGGTGTAGTAGGATCTTGTCTTCAATTCCTCTGTCTGTGTCTGAGTATTTCTCTTATTTTTGTTTATAAGTCTCTAAGGCTTTCACCTTATCAATCTACTTTTCATATTTGGCACAAAATCCCACAATAGCTATTGAGGATAAAATATGAACCACCAGACTGATAGTAATGATAATCTCTATTACATCAATCTCAGCTGAGTCATTTCTTTTTTCATCTTACGCTTCTTTCAAGCCATCTAAAATAGCATTATACAGGGTCCCAACATCATGTATGATTTTTCCATCCTTAGAGTAGGAAAGATTTTTCCTTTCAATATTACATAGTTCACTCCTTGAGGACTTCCCAGGTGTCTTACCAAATCTGGCTTCTCAATTTGTCCTGAGCTGGCATGACTTCTCTGTCCCTATGGTTCTGCCATGTGTTGGAGCACCAAATGTTGCTTTTGACTAAATCTCAGTCTTTCTATTTTATCAATAAAGACTTGGGAGTCAGATGCTGGGGTGAAAACCCGCTAGTTTAGAGAGGCAGAGAAAGCACCTGACTGACCTTCTTCCTCTGGTGATGTCAACAAAAGAATAAAAAAAAAGGGTTTCTCTTACACTCTCAGTGAGCTTTAGTGTGGCTGGATTTATGTTGAGGTCTTTGATCCATTTGGACTTGAGTTTTGTGCATGGGGATAGATATGGATCTATTGCCATTCTTCTATATGTCCACATCCAGTTATGTCAGCACCATTTGTTAACAATGCTTTCTTTTTTCCATTGTATAATTTTAGCTTTTTTGTCAAAAATCAGGTGTTCATAGGTGTGTGGATTAATATTAGGGTCTCCAATTTGATTCCACTGATCCACGTGTCTGTTTTTATGCCAATACCAAGCTATTTTCATTACTGTAGCTCTGTAGTTGACACTGAAGTCAGGGATGGTGATATCTCTGAAAGTTCCTTTCTTGTACAGGATTGCTTTGGCTATCCTGGGTCTTTTGTTTTTCTATATGAAGTTGAGTATTGTTCTTCTGAGGTCTGTGAAGAATTGTGTTGGGATTTTTATGGGAATTGTATTAAATCAGTAGATTGTTTTTGGTAAGACTGTCATTTTTATTATGTTGATCCCACCTATCCAAGAGCATGGGAGATCTCTCCATTTTCTGATATCTTCTTTAATTTCTTTCTTCAAAGACTTAAAGTTTTTTTATACAGATATTTTACTTCTTTGGTTAGCATTACCCCAAGATATTTTTTATTATTTGTAGCTATTATAAAGGGTAATATTTCTCTGATTTCTTTCTCAGCCCCTTTATCGTTCGTATACAGAAGGGCTACTGATTTTTTTTGGAGTTGATCTTGTATCCTGACACATTACTGAAGGTTTTTATCAGCTGTAAAGTTCCCTGGTAGAATTTTGGGGGCCCCTTATGTTTATTATCATATCATCTGCAAATAGCAAAAGCTTGACTGCTTCCTTTCCTATGTGTATCCCCTTGATTTCTGTTTTTTGTCTTATTGCTCTAGCCAGAACTTCTAGAACTATGTTGAATAGATATGGAGAGAACGGACAGCCTTGTCTTGTTCCTGATTTTACTGGAATCACTTTGAGTTTCTCTCCATTTAAGTTGATGTTGGCTTGCTGTATATTGCTTTTATTATGCTTAGATACATTCCTTGTTTTTCTGGTCTCTCTGAGACCTTTATCTCGAAGAGGTTTTGGATTTTGAGAAAGGCTTTTTCTGTATTGTTTTTTTTCTTTCAGTTTATTTATATGGTAGATTACATTGACATATTTTTGTATTGAGCTATTGCTGCATGTCTGGGATGAAGCCAACTCGATCATGGTGGATGATTTTTTTTTTTTCTGATGTGTTCTTGGAGTCGGTTTGCCAGTATTTTATTGAATTGCATCAATGTTCATGAGGGAGGTTGGTCTGTAATTCTCTTTCTTTGAGACTTTGTGTAATTTGGGTATCATAAAAAGAGTTTGGCAACATTCCTTCTGTTTCTATTGTGTGGAACAATTTGAGAAGTATTAGCTCTTCTTTGAAGTTCTGGTGGAATTTTACACTGAAACCATCTGACCTTGGGCTCTTTTTGCTTGGGAGATTTTTGATGACTACTTCTGTTTCCTTAGCTGTTATAAGTCTATTTAAATTGTCTATCAGGTCTTGATTTAATTTTGGTGTGTAGTACTTACCCAGAAAATTGTTCATTTCTTTTAGATTTTCTGATTTTGTGGAGTATAGGTTTTTGAAGTATGACCTAATGATTCTTTGAATTTTCTCAATGTCTGTTGTTATGTCTCCCTTTTCATTTCTGATTTTGTTAATTTGGATATTCTCTCTCTGCCTTTTGGTTAGTTTGGATAAGGGTTTGTCTATCTTGTTTACTTTCTTGAAGAACCAACTCCTTGTTTCATTGATTCTTTGTATTGTTTTCTTTGTTTTTATTTAATTGACTTCAGTTTGATTATTTCTGGTTATCTACTCTTCCTGTGTGAGTCTGCTTCTTTTTGTTTTTGAGCTTTCAGATGTGCTGTTAAGTCACTAGTGTGAACTTTCTCCATATTCTTTACATTGGCACTTAGTGCTATGAACTTTCCTCTTAACACAGCTTTCATGGTGTCCCTTTCAAAGTGTCCCATGGGTTTGGGTGTGTTGGGCATTCATTTTCATTGAATTCTAGGAAGTCTTTAATTTCTTTCCTTATTTTTTCCTTGACCTAGAGGTGATTCAGTTGAACATTGTTCAATTTCCATGAGTTTGTAGGCTTTCTGCAATTAAAGTTGTTATTGAATTCTAACTTTAGGCCATAGTGATCTGATAAGATCCAGGAGGTTACCCAGTTTTTTTTTTTTTTTTTTTTTTATCTGTTGAGGTTTGCTTTGTGACCCAGTATGTGGTTAATTTTAGAGAAGGTTCCATGAGGTGCTGAGAAGAAGATGCTTTTGTGTTTGGGTGGAATGTTCTGTAGATGTTTACTAAGTCCATTTGAGTCATGACACCCGTGAGTTAGTTCTCTTATTTCTCTGTTAAGCTTCTGTGTGGCATATCTGTCCATTGGTGAGAGTGGAGTGTTGAAGTCTTCTACTATTAGTGTGTGGGGTTTGATGTGTGATTTAAGGTTTAGCAATGTTTCTTTTCCATATGTGGGTGCTCTTGTATTTGGGGCATAGATGTTTAGAATTAAGACTTCATCTTGATGGATTTTTTTTTCCTATGATGAGTATGAAGTGTCCTTCTCCATTTCTTCTGTTTGATTTTTCATTTGAAGTCTATTTTGTTAGGTATTAGGATAGCTACATCTACTTGTTTCTTAGGTCCATTTGTTTGGTAAGTCTTTTTCCCAATCCTTTACTTTGAGGTCATGTCTGTCTTTGAGATTGAGATATGTTTGTTGTATGCAGCAGAAGGATATATCCTGGTTTTGTATTCATTCTGCTAACCTGTGTCCTTCTATAGGTGAATTGAGCCCATTGATATTAAGAGATTTTAATGACCAGTGATTGCCAATTCTTGTTATTTTTCAGTGATAATGGCCATTTTTACCGCGTTAACCCTCCTGATGCACGAGCATGGGAGATCTTTCCACCTTCTGATATTTTCTTCAATTTCTTTCTTCAAAAACTTGAGGTTTTTATCATACAAGTCTTTCACTTGCAGAGTGTACTCTTAATCGCTGAGCCACCTCTCCAGACCCTACGTTGAACTTTTATTCATTTTCTACTATTTCTCTATTATTTTTCCATCGATCATCTAATGAAAGGGCCAATCAGTATAGAGGTATGCTATCAAATTCAGCAGTATTAGCCACATATGGCCATGAAAATTTGAATTGATTTAAAGAAAATAAAGCTGGAAATTCAGTTAATGTAGTAGCTACCTTTCATGTGTTCAATGGTCACACGCGTGAGGGATAGAACACTATATCTATCATTGTACAAAGCAATGGGACATAACCTTCATGTAACTTGTAATTCTCTAATAAAAACCTTGCTGCCTAGCTAAATGCTTTCCCTCCTGAACATCAAAGCATTATGGAGAAACTGAAGTCCAATAGACGCATTCCTGAGCATTTTCCAAGATTGAGCCTAGTCATTGTGCTTGAGCTATCAATTCAAAGTACACAATGCATTTTCAGAATTAACACCACGGCACCCACTAGAAATGAACAGTTCAAAGGCATTGTTCGCATACTGTGTTCCTGGCACTAGATGCTCGTTTTCCCTCCTTCACCTCTAGTAGCAGCACAAGGAACTGAATATCATCCACATTTTCCCAATAAGGCACCTGCAACTCGGTAAGTACAAACAGTGCACCCTTAGGTCTTACACTGAATGTCCGAGTTGGTGGTGGAGTGGGTCATGTTGATTCTGATGGCCATGCACTAATGTCACAAAATATATAGAAAAGAGGTTGGCAATAAACAACTACAAGTTTGCTCACATAATCTGAAAGTTCGAGGCCAGCCTGGTCTACAAGAGTTAGTGCCAGGACAGGCTCCAAAGCTACAGAGAAACCCTGTCTCAAAAAAACTAAAAAAAAAAAAAAAAAAAAAAAAAAATCTTAAAGTTCGGTTCAAGACAATTTCTATTTATCTTTACTACTCAGTCTTGACAGTTTTCCGGCTCACTGTCCTGGGAGTTACCTTCCAGCAAGTAAAGCTGATTCAGATTTTCATTTTTCTAAGATGAAACACTTGTTTGCACCTTTCATAGTCCTTATGCCATTTGTGGTATTTTCCCCCTTCCGGTTTTGAGTTCCGACAGACACTAAATATTTCTGTCTAGTAATGAGCTGTGGGCAGGGCTGGGTCCCTGCAGATCTGAGAGGCACAGGGCTCCAAATACAGACGACAGGCGACAGCTTCTGACGACGAGGCGGTGTCTCTCGGAGGACTCGGTGCCTCCTTTTGTTGGTCTAAACTTCATTTCCCAGCTTCCCTAATGATCTTGCCAATCTGTCTCTTATATGCTCTAGGATACAAGAGAACTAGTCAAAAATGAAATAGATTTTTCTCCTTCTAATAGACATTTTTAGAAGGTGCCTTAGCGATGAACCTGTCGTCTCTCATCTGCCTCTGGGTGGAACTCGAAGTTACCTTGCCGGATAGGTGAAGTTGTTGACATCCAGTTTTATACAGAAAAATGTGAAGGAAAGAGAATTTAGGACAGAAATTTTTGTTGGGGCACACACAGCTTCAGCAGCTGCTGCTACGAGGGTATCATCAAATTCCAATACTGCCCCAAACCCATGGGGTCTATTTTCTGGTGCAGTCTTGACGGGAACTTGCAATACCGAGCGTCTACAGTGGCTGAGGCTCGCAAAGATTGAGATGACCCATTTCCCTTATCTAATGAATTCGGGTCCTGGAAACTGCAAAAGCTTTCAACCGACGAGACACCAAGAGAGTTGCTGGGAAATTGAAAGACAGCTGGCGTGGGCTCCCAGCCTCTGGAGCTCGGCTCAGGAAGCAGTAAAATCGCACAGATTCCCGACTGTCATAATGAAGACGCCGGAGCAGAGATAGTCAAAATATAGCTAATAGACTGAGTGCCGAAAACCCTGCAGGAAAGAGGCTTCATTTTAAATAATGAATGTACACAACACGTTCACTTTCTTCTCCACTTTGCCAAGATGATATAGAAAGACTGTTTCTAGTTCTATCAACACTGGCTTAAAAAAGTTAAGTCAGAAGACTATTTAACAATTTTTTTTTAAACGTGGAAATTCAAGTGCTTTAGTATGGTTTCCTTTTTTGAGCGCTCTCTTTCTCAGTCTCTGGCCTTGAGAAGCCATGAGGACGATTTAGCACCTTGCTTTATTGAGCGGTGAGAAACTTGTCACGATGCCTCTTGTAAGAATGCGCGTAACAAACTATTAGGTTAGAGACGTGAACTGGCTGGCCTTGGTGTTTCCACGCAATCCATGGTCTCATCAATTATACATTTATGTATCTCTTTTAAGTAAAACGAAACCCAAACCAAATGTCATGTACAGCACAACGGAAGATCTGCCTGATGAGAAGATCTCAGGATATTAAAGATACAGTTTTCTGAGCGGTAATTACAAGGCTCGTTGTCTTTATGAGAACTTACCGTTTTGGCTGTTTTCAAAGGAGCCAGTCAAGGCCATTCCTACTGCTTATCAAAGCCTTTCTGAAACAAGCTAAGTGGGAGGAGCAGGGCCTAGGCCAGCCATGGGGGTGTGGTGTAGCAGCTGTGTGGCCTTGGTTCAATCCCTAGGAGAAGAACAACAGCCCAGCAAAAGCCACATCCGTTTGGGTTTAATTTGTGTGGAATTTGTGAGACGCTTGTTGGTGCTTTTATTAAAAAAAATGATTTTACTTTTTATAATTATGTGACTTTACGAGGCTATAACGTGAAACACTGGGAAGTGTCAATGCAGTCACATAAAATGCAGTTGTAGGGTAGCTGTGGGCTCTTCCCCGCCCTGGAGACTAAGGAGCAGAACCGAAGCCCCTCTCTGGCTTTTGTCTCCCTCCTTTTGGTTTCTTCATGTCTGCATCCAACTCTATAATGGTACTTTTACTGCTCACGAAAATTTCTGTCTGTGTGTGTGCTTGCGTCCCTGAGGGATGCTGAACCCTTTGACATTATGAACCAGGTCTTATTCTTCAGCATTGGGTGGTCAGGAATTCAATGATGACATCAAGGACTATGGCTGCCACCCCTTTAATTCACCATCCACCGTGATGATGGTTGGCTCTTCTTGTGGTCCCAAGATCACTACCTTTGACCAATTGTTAAAACTGCACTTACTCTCAAACTCCAGGGAAAGAAGTAGAAAAACACAATGATTTCTCCCAGTCATGGGACAATTGTAGTTTCTTCATTCTGGGGTCATTATTTAGGACCAACTTGGATCACTATTACGAGGGCAGTGCCATGCGTTAGCTGACCAACGTCAGAGGTTGAAGTTTCTGACCCAATCGTAGCATACGTGTCTCACACAATGTTGTGGTTTCTTCGGGCTCTTTTCTGGAGATGAAATCATTTCCTCAGACTACAATGGAACTTAAACTTTTCTTTCTGGGACTGAGGACTGGCTTCAGAAATTTGTGCTTGCTAGGCAAGTGCCCTACCACAGAGCTATGTTCTGAACCCTGAAACTTTTGAGGATATTACGAAATGGATGCTGGTTACCCATTGCTAAAAAGGCCAGGAAATGGATGCTGGTTCTGTACTGCTAAGGTTCACTGTGCATGTTTCGTTAGACAGCACTTTTCAAGCCTTTTGACTGGGAGCTCTTGGTTCTTAGGACAGACTGGCAAAGTAATGCTCCTTTGCAAGATTGAGTTTAATTTTTTTCCATTATGTTTTTCTTTGTTGGTGCTTGCTTTTTTTTTTTAAATATAAAAATGGTGTCTTGCTACACCACATAGTCTGGTTTTAAACCACGTAGTCTTTTCCCCATCTCAGTTTCCTGGAATGAGGAGGGCGCCCCAATATGTCACTCATGTCCTGTAAAGTTTTTGCGACATTACTATGACTCTAGTTACTGGTTCTGTAGCTATAGCTAAGTTATGGTCTGGCAACAAGTTTTGTGGTCTCCTCATCATTTTCCATATTTCTTAATATTTCAAGACTTGTTATTTATTTTCCTGGTTGGCAAATACTTCTCCTCTGAGTCACTCCTAATCCTTCAAAGTCAAAATAAGGGAGCTGTCTCCTCCCAAGTCTTCCCTTCTGTCTGCCATTCCTGCATCTTGCTCACAATTCTTTCATTGCTTACCCACATGACATTACATTGACTTATTCCTAGGCTTCTAGATTCTGAAGGGGTTGGAGGTGGCAATTATTCCCCATTCAGTTTTATAGTCCCAGAATTTGGAAGAGAGGTAGTGTCAAAGATCTGTTGAATAGAGCTGTCTATTTAGTGTAGTTTTAAACATTAAAATCAGTGTATTCTACCGTTTAGTGCTCATAAATAGCAAATGTTTCAGTAGTTAGTGATACACTCTTTTTCTTCCGCAATTATTATTTTTTAATTGAGATAGAACAAATCACTCTCTCCCTTCCCTCGAGACCCTCTTAGCTACCAGTCTTGCCCCCTCATAGTCTTGCTGTCTTTTCTGCTTAGTTATTCAGTTACTGCTTTCTTTTTTTTTTATTCTTTTTTTATTCTTTTATTCTTTTTTATTCTTTTTTATTCTTTTTATTCCTTTTATTCGATCTGTAGCTAGCAGTTAAAAGGACCGCCCGCGATGGGCAGGCGGCCCCAGTTATGCGCCAGCAATGATATGGCGCTGCAGCTTAACCCCCGGCGCCACGTGGAAGAGCGCCGGGGGCTCAAAGGCAGCGCGTTCAGTTACTGCTTTCAAAGGAACCCTGGTTCCTCTGACACTCAAGGTCGTTCCACCCTTCATCTGTTCTCGACCGCATTATAAAATGATATCTTTGTCAACTTCATTCTTTATTTATATAAACTTTACTCTTCCTCATAAGGGAAAAATTTTTGGAATCGAGTCAGCGTTACTGTGTTCCTTGTCAGATGGAGCTAATCTTGAGGTTGTCTCTTTAAGTCACTTTTCCATGGTCATTTTAACCCCAAGAAAGTCAAGCTCCCTTCTGAGTAGTCCTTGAGGCACCTCTCCAAGCACTGTCAATAGTTGGGAAAGAGAGTTCCAGTCTCCAGCCTGGAGATAATTTCTTCACCTAGTGTTTTTATGGCACTAGCTTTCTAATAAAGGCATCTATTTCTTGTTTCAAAAGAGCATCATGACAAAAGAGATTTGTGTGGCAGGTACCCATTTGATCTCAGAGAAAACGAAAACCATTCACCTCTGCTTTCCATTTGGAATTCCAGTGCTTTTATTTATTTTTTTTTGGGGGGGGGGGTAATATTTAACACCCAGAAAAAGAATAAAAGAAGCACAATTGTATATCTTCTATAACTTTTAGAATTTCTTTGATGTTGTGTGCGTGTGTGTGCACACATGTGCATGTTGTGTGTGCATGCACGTGCTCCAGTTCCCATGTATTAAGATGAACACGTGGAGAACAGAGAATAACTTTTGGTAGTTGGTTCTCTCTTCTACTATGGGTGGCTGGAATTGAACTCAGGTGGTAAGGCTTGCATAGCAAGTATTTTTACACGCTGAGCTACTTCTCTGAAGCTTTTCCCAACTTTCACAGCCTATTTCAAGGGCTTGAACTCCATCCCAGCAGAAAAGAAGTGGACATTAGTCAGATGAAGGTTAAAAGGCAGAAATGCTATTCTGAGTGAAACGTCTGTCGTAATTGAACTTTTGAGCCACAGGGGTGAGTCAATACTTTGCCAGGGACTTTCCCCCCAAAGAAATCTTTTTGTAGTCTTTAGAATACGAATGCCTTTAGAAACATTTTCCCTTCTTTCTCCATGTTTAGCCTCATAACCAGCTTATATTAGGCTGGCAGAACATTTATTACTCTGAAATGTAATGGGTTTTATTTTAACTAAAATAAAAAAAAATCAATCATCAAAAAAAAAAAAGAATGTCAAACTTATGTTTCTTCAAAGGGAAGCAAATCATTCTGGAATATTAAATGGGTTTATGAAAGGGAGACTTCTGGCTAGAAAGAGATCAAATGTTTTCTTTTATCAAAAGTTCAGTTCATCACTGTTAGTGAAAGGATCATGGAATAGCTGCTAAATCTACAAAGGAGCTTCAGCTGCTTCGCTAATGATAGCATGTGGCCAATTCCGCCGTCTGCCTTTGTGCCTGCTTTGTAAGAGGGCTCAGTGGCCGGCTTCTTTTGTACTTCTCTCTCTCTCTCTCTCTTTTTTTTTTTTTGCGTGTGATTATAGAACTTGATTGTTATGGGATTGAAAATTGTAGAGGTCTTTCCTCCATTACATCTAACCTTGTGAGTTGAAATTACCCAGTGATGTTAAAAGAAAGTAAATGAAATGAAACTCTAAGGATTCGTACTATACCTAGGAGGAATGCTTTTCCTTTCGGGGGTGGCAGAAGAGCATGGATGAAGAGTATTGGAAAGAAAACTCTAAGTTGATGGCAGATGTTTCCTGAAGACAACAAGTACCACAAATGGAATGCCCTAAGGTGCTGTCTGAGCCCTGGAGGTTAGAGTGCTGGAGTGTAACTGTCTTACGGCTGCTTTCATCCAAGGCTTCGAGGGTTGGTTTGACTCAACCTACTACCATTGGCCTTCCGACGTCCAGCGTCTCTCACATCTTCACATGGCTTTCTCTTCAGGACACAAAGCATATTGTCCCCCTCCCCCGGTGTTCCCACTCAAACTTAATTACCTATCTAAAGGCTGTCTCTCCAAATCAAGCTTCTCTCTGGGGCAGAACTTGACCATATGAATTAGGAGGAAAATAATTCAGGCATAACAAGACACACTGGTATTGTTATGGGGAGCCCACCAGAGATGACCACACAGATTTATAGCCAATTGAAAGTTTTTATTCCAGCTGTCTGGGACTATATTCTGGTATTAAGGTCCTATATCTGACCCTGAACATTAGACCAAGGGGCTTTTCAAAGCAAAAACCACATCCTGGTATTTCACTCTGCAGCCGCCAGGGAGCTTCGCACAAGCAAGCAGTTTCACAGAAGCTAAAATCAGTGGTTAGCTAGGGCATGGTTGGCTCTGCAGAAGAAGCTCATACAAGTTACCCGGAACATGTTGATTCTCGGACTTACATAATGGAGTTGGACAGTTTTCCGTGGGATTCTCCATCAAGAATAGTATATACTAGTTAAACCCGAAAGGGCCCTAGCAAGAAGATAAGATGGAGGAACCTCTGCACTGCCTCTCTGCACTGCCTTGCCCTGTCACAGTATGCTGAAAAGAGAGAGCTAAAAACACTGTTTGTTGCCGTTCTATTTCAGTGAACCTTCAAAGAATGAAGACGCCTAGCTCCTACTGCCACCAGAGGAAGGATTTCAGTGTCCAAATGTGGCACATGAAGACAGAGAGAGCGAGAGTGAGAGAGAGCGAGAGAGAGAGAGAGAGAGAGAGAGAGAGACTGATTTAGATTTAGTGTTGGCACTAAGCCAACAGGCAACAGCCATCTCTTTTGTGCTTGTCTCCATTGGCTCCTCGAGTATTTATTTTAGACACCCCACATGAGAGGCAAAATAGCTAAGTCTATCAGTTATATGAAGTTGACGTAATACAATCTGGTGAGGCCGGAGACTCCAGTTTTATCTAAGGAACACTTGGCTATGGGCTGGGGGAGCCTGTGTAGGGGTCTTACTGATTGGCAGCTTCCTTTCCATGCTTGCCTTTTTACTCTGCTTGTTTCTATTAGGGCTTTGCTGTCCTCCATAGTTCACTGTTCTTGTCACTGCTTTCTTATCCTCCCATTCTCTTTCTTTATTGTGTATTTTACTCTTCTTCAAGTTTTCTTCTTCGTCTCCCCAACTTTTCTATGATCTTTCTTTGTGCAGACTTTTCTAATCACCTTGATGTTATCGCCCATCTGTTGTGACCATCTGGCACCTTTAAGGACCGAATCCCTGATTAAATTGTCATTCTCCATTTAGTTAACATCTTGGGGTCTCCATTTTTTTTTCTTTAGTGAAACAGGAGGATTTTACTTTCCTCAGTGAGATGATAGCAGAATTTAATGATGTATTGTCCATAAGGTACTTGGAAAAAAATTTCTACATTTAAAATAATTAATAGGTGGCCTTATAGTTTTAATCTGTTAATCTTACCTGAACTGGTTCCTCAGTTGCATTCACACCAACCTCCAGAGGGTTGGCCATGAGTGCATTGGAACCTGGGCCGAAAGGCTTTGAAGGAAACGGGCAGGCCAGGACGTAGCAGAGATGTGTGAAGGGTTTATAATGAGTCTCAGGCAGGCAGGCACTTCTTAGTTCCGTCCAGTGACTGCCATCTGCAAATGCGCGTTTCAAATTCTAATCTAGTCCTTTCAATTTTAGGAAGATGGCAGTGAATATTAGTATTTTTATATGTAGTCTCTTGACGTTAAAAAGATACTCACTCAATATCGAAGAATATTAACTTAGAAACAGGTTTGCTGGTTGTATTTGGGCTAACGTCTATGGCTTTGAAATCTCACTCAATATTGAAGAATATTAACTTAGAAACAGGTTTGCTGGTTGTATTTGGGCTAACGTCTATGGCTTTGAAATCTCTATTGGAAGTATTTATTGAGCTGGTTTTGAGCAGTGGTCTCATCAATAGAAAACACTATTATTGGCATATGATGTAATTGATATTCTAGCAAGGGTATGTTATGAGGTTATTGACACAAAACCATCAGAAGAAACCTTGATGTGCGGAAGCCCCCAAAAGGTGAAGAGAATTATGTATGTGTGCAACTCCATTACAAATGAATAGCAACTACAATAATGGAGGTGGGGAATAAAAAAACCAACTTCGGGAAACAGGACTTTGGTTTGATACCGCGAGGTGAAACATAAGGAATGCGTATGGATAGTGTGTCTATTTATTAAGTTTGTTTCTCAGAGTATGAGCCAGCAATTCTGACATAACTTGATGTTTTATTTTAAAGCTCAACAAGTTGAACAAGTAAATAAATACATCACAGAGAATGAGAGTCAGGCGTCTCATAGTCAGAGAAAGAAGCAGACATAAGGAAAAGGAGGAGATTAAGATGAGCCCTGTGGAGCTAGACTTTCATTGTCCTGCCAGTTCCCGAATAATGACACTGAGACTTCTTATTAATTAAGAAAGCTTGGCCTTAGTTTATGCTTATTCTAAGCAGACTTCTATAATAACTTTTAAGGTAAGATTTATAGACTGATCTAAATAATGCTTAAAAATATGATTAACAAATGTTTGCCTAGTTTAAAAGTATCAGTCTGTAGATATTTATTAACCCCAAAGGAAAAAGAGTAACTTTACAATGAAGAAAGCTGGCAGACATCACCGTAACTTAGATTCAAGTTGGTATCACATAAAATGGCACCATGTTCCCTAGTTGCTGTCACCTTGACACATCAGGATGAGTCTAAACATCCTTCTGAATGCTGTTTCAAGAATGGCAGGCTTTATTGGATCAGGAGAAGAGACTGAAAAACGAACTTGAACATTTCATGTCTTCTACCTTGAAAAAGCATAAAGACCAGAATAAAAAAGGAGGAACAGGAATGTCATAAGCTGGAGTAGTCTAAGGAGACAGAGGCACCAAATGAGATGTGAGTGTCTGTGTTACACTGGACTAGGGCAGAACGCTCGAGAAAAACCATTGAGATTTGAAGCTACTGTACGAGAGCTCATTTCCAGGATACAGATGTGTTATGAGTAAGACACGGTGAAGAAGGGATACACAAAACCTCTACACCATTACTTAAACACTTAGCAATTTTGAAATTATTTCAAAACCAAACAAAACAGGAAAACATTAAAATAGCGTATAGGTTGACATTAAGGTAGATATGAGGCCACCGTGGGTAAATAATGAAGAGCTCAATGGGGACAATGTACAATAGCAAGGATGATAACAAGAACGGGAAAGATCTGATCGCAGTGGACACTATACAAGGAGTTAACACTAAAGTTATCCACGGGGCTGGTGGGTAGCGCTCGTGCAGGTGTTCAGAACTACGTGAGAATGATGGGCTCGTTAGGGAAGGCTTTCAGAACTCTAAATTTAAATATAGGTGCTTTTAGAAACTTGAATTTAAAGACTGGAGAGGAGGCGGACTTCTCTAGTTTTGGGAGTCTTCCGTGGAGGGATGATGGCAGAAACGAAGTACAGGTAGGTAAATGGGGAAAGGACTCCGCCGATTGGAAGGGTGGAAGAGCCCTCTGTGTGAGTCTCCGTTGAGACCCTGGTTGGGACGGTCTTGCCTGGACAGCTGTGGGATGCATTTGAGAAAGCAGACTTGATGGTGTTTCCAAGACCTCGAAGCAGATGAGGTTTAAAGAAAAAACACTGACGTTGACAAGTGATAACCAGCTATCAGTGACATTTGAAGATATGTTTTAAAGGAAAAGCGGTTCAAAAAACTAAGACAAAGCAAACAGGAGCCGCTGTGAGTCGGTGCACCTTCATGCCCAGCACGCACCGGGGTGATGAACGGGTAGGCAGAGACCTGCTCCGTTTAAATGCTAGCTCTGTTCATAACGCAAGCCCCTACCTGACAGTGGTCAGCTCTTTCATTTAAACACCGGCGCTGGCATTTTACAGTGGCCCGCAGCATCCCCCAAATTCATTTGGTTCCTGTGACTTGCCCTAATTGCCGAGAGTGGAAGCAATTGGAGGCACTCGGTTGTGTAAGGGCAGTATGTTTTTTATGACTTTTTCATCTCATAAAACAAGGCTAAATTTTGTCTTTACAGTTGGGAAAAGCTTTAGATGGGGATAATACCTGACCTAAGGCCCCGAGTTTATGAGTCCAATTTATTCCCTCCGTAAATTCTCGGGACAGCTCTATGTGAATTCTCCCACAGGGGTGGGAAATCTTATTTTATTCAGGTGTTCCTGCCTTTTCGTGTAATTAAGCAATTATTTTCAAATGGATTAAATTTTTAACAGGCTTTGAAAGGCGTTGGGAAAAACAGCATTCTGCTGTGTTTACGTGGAGTCTTACTCCTTGTCCAAGGAGTGTTTATCTGTTGAAGACACAGCAAATGTTAGCATCTCTACGTTGTTGACACATTCTGTGATGGGCTTGAAGTTATACTGAAAGACAAATTCGGGGCTTTGTGGACCAGAGTATTTATTATTCAGCTCTCCGTTCTCTATTGATACCTTTCATGTCACCCTAAAAAAAATGAATTTACATATTTTTACTTTGAGGAACAAGAGGAAAATCTCATGGGTACATTCTTAATTTTTTTCCTCCACAAATATTTTCCAAGAGTGGTAGTTGTTGCTATGGGTTACAAGATTGCTCTCCAAGCAGTAAATTACAGGTTCTTTGTCTACTACACACCGTATTTTACATTTTTCTGTTTTCCCTAACTTTCTGTCAGCATAAACATAATCTAAATAAACCAGAAGTTTAATAAACTTCCTACAGCTTGAAGATATGTTTCTCAAGTAGGTTTATATCTATTTTTAGCCTTCACCAAAGGGACAGTCTCTTCATGTGATGTTCGGCTCAGCAGGTCCAAGGACAATCCAAACTGCTGAGTTTCTCAGTGTGGGCACTCAAAACCATTTCCCAGATCTTAAGAAACCTAGTTTCCCCAAGGAAGGAGGCATGTAGCTCTCTCTCATTGGTTTGGTGGATTTAAGTAGATAGGCTGTATCAGTGAATGGGTTGTTCAAAGCGTGGCTGTCAGCCTGTTACCACAGAGAACAATGCACACATTGGCACGACTCACTGGGATAGATACACATCTGTCTGTATAGACATTTATATCTGTAGATATAAATCAGAGACCCTTGTTTCTTTCTGGTGAACGGCTTTAGGATTGTGGGATCAAGATAATCAAACCTCATAAGGAAATGTTTCCAAGCTAGACTGGTTAAGGTCGAGGGAAGGATTCTGCGGAAATGAGCTGAGTTTCTCAAGGACAGCTACAGTGCAAACCACAACGGGGCAGGATTGACTTGGACCCTCTTCAAGGGCTGCTACAAGTATTTGTAAATGACTGGCAGCAAATGAAAGGGGAATCTAAAGAGGCATGCATAACCATGATCAAGATCATTTACGCCTATTTTTAGATCAAAAAACCTATCTTGAAAATATTAATGGGTGTCTGGCTTTTTATATGGACTGCTAAAGATCCAACTTGGGTCCTCATTCCTGGGCAGGAAACATTTAACGTACTAAAAACATTTTGAAGAGAAAATATTCAATAAATAGGAAGATGGTGTTAAGGCATTTACTCTTAACACTCTGTAAAACTCACTGATGATTAAGGTAGGGAATAAATTAAGAGAAAGAGATCAGAATGCTGTGCTATGATTGATGTCTAATAGTTATGTGGTTTGTTACTTTTCTTGTCACTGTGACAAAATCCTTAAGGAAGTGGGTCATAGGTCATGGGCTGCAGCATCTCACAGTAGGGAAGGCGTGGTGGTAGGTGGTCACAGGTCATGGGGTACAGCATCTCACAGCAGGGAAGGCGTGGTGGTGGGTGGTCACAGGTCATGGGGTACAGCATCTCACAGCAGGGGATCCATGGTGGTGGGTGGTCACAGGTTGTGGGATACAGCATCTCACAGCAGGGAAGGCGTGGTGGTGGGTGGTCACAGGTCATGGGGTACAGCATCTGACAGCAGGGAAGGTACAGTGGTGGGTGGCCATAATTCATGGGGTACAGCATCTCACAGCAGGGAAGGCATGATGGTGGGTGGCCATAGTTCATGGGATATAGCATCTTACAACAGGAAAGACACAGTACGGTGGTGGGTGGCTCCATCTACGGCAACAGGAATCTGTTGCATGGCTCATTTTTCACTCCAAGATCTCATTCCTTAGATATGAAAGCAGAGCCGGAGCCAGAACTGGACCCAGCTGTAATTAGCAAAGCCTGCCCTTAGCAACAGATATCTTCCTGCTGCACCTATTTCTTCAAGATTCCACAACCTTCCAAAATCTGAATCAACATCTGGGGACCAAGGAGTCCAACACCTGAGCCTAAGGGGCACAATTTACATTCAACCCAAAATGCTTGGGAAATTTAAAAAGTAGAGTTTAAAGATTATGAAGGCTGTTCTAACGGACCGAGGCTTATTAATTTATCTGGAAGGAATCGTTTGAGTTGTCAGATGAAAAGTGTGCTTGGATAATGACATGGATAAACAACATTGTGTTTATATTTAGATGTGTACAGTCAAAACGATGAAATATAAGCATGAAGAAAAAAATAGGCTACTGCCAAATGAGGGGTAGCTCAAGTGACTTCTGTTAATAGATGTGATAAAACGGTAGAGAAAAATATCCTTAAAGTACCAAAGCAGAAGTATTGTAAAATCAAGGACAAAGTAGGTCGTATTTCAGAAAACAGATCCTATTACTTTATGGTTCATGGTTTTTTTTTTTTTCTGAGAGAACTACTGACGGGTGTGTTTCAGTAAGAACATAAGTAGACCCGGAGAGACATAGAGTAAGATAAAGAAATACAAAGTACACCGTCTGTTCTGGCGTTGTGAAATGTCTGTTAACGACAGACTTATAGGAGGGAATTTCCTCTGTGGTCGGTTATTACTTAGCTTTATTTAATTATAAATAAGCTTTAAAAGAAGTCTCCCCATGACTTGCTTATTCAGAATGCCTATCAGAAAACTCCCAGAGTCTCCTGTACTGTCCTATTAAATCCCCACAATCTCCTCATCCTGATAGCAGCCGGCATGTCTACTTACTACCAGTTAGTGTATTGGTTCTTGCTGTCATTGCCTGATCGATAGGGTGGATTTTTAACTATCATTGAGCCATTTATGAAAATATCAGGACAGTGGCTTGAGGACTGTTTTAGGAGTCAGGATAAGTCCAAAAAGGTAGAGAGGAGACTAAGACATTGATTTAGGTTTAGTTAGCGCTAAAGGACTCATCACGAGATTAGTTTTTATCAGTCAGGAAATAAAGGTGTGGAACTTTTGGCAACATGGTGTACAGACATCAAGCAGTTTTGGACAGAAAAGAAAATGTAGTTAAAACTGAGACAAGCAAACACCAGAAGAACTCTTCCCAAGGTCTGACACTTGGCTTGGTTGCTGAGGAGGAATTCGGAAGCATAAAGAAAATTCTGTCTCAAGAGGAAATCGGTGTAGCGGGGAGATGGGCAAACAAAACAATTTCAGAAGACACACACCATTGCGATTGTGAGGGGCACTGATGAACTAGGAGGGGAATTTAATTCCCATTCGGGGTAATTAAGAAAGTGTTTTCGGATACTACTTTAAATTAGATCATGAAAGATAATTGAGGATCTTATATCAAACCGTAGCAATGGACGTTTTGAGCAAGAACATAAAGGTTGAGGTGCTCAAGAAAGAACAAAGTTGAAGACCAAGTCCAACATTCTGCCAGATGGGCCTTCTTGTTCATTTCTCTCCATGGGAAAGATTCATCTTTCGGAATTTTACTACATCCGGAATAGAGAAAAATATGTCCATCTTCACAGAGGAGACAGTGAAAAGACAAGCCTCTCAAAGAACACACACACATACACACACACACACACACACACACACACAAAACCTCCTTCACACCTGCACATATGTATACAAACTGATTTTCAACTATTCAGAAGTATCATTACTGTGTATCTGTCATTTTGTAACTTTTCCTCTCAACTCTTTTTTTTCAGCGCATTACGTAATTGTAAATAGATCGGTTTCATTCTTCTACTTTTCTGTTTAGCTCTGGTTTAATGACAGGGTTTTTTTTTTATTCCAACAAATTGTTTAACAGGATAAACAACATTTCTTAAATATCTTTCTGTTTCTTGGTGTTCTTGAGCAAGAGAATGCCCTTGGAAGCAGATAGCTCACATCATACTGTAAAAGTGATTCCAGCTCCTGTGTGTAATCTTCCTTGGCTCTTGGCCTCTCCCCAAGTCCCCCCCCCCCCCCCCTTCCTCTGGTGCTCACTTGATAGCTATCTAATATTACTAACTCATTTTCAAGGTTGGAGAAAAAAAACTCATGGCGGTGATGGCAGTGATGATAATAAAGGCTGACACAAAATAACGACACTCAGGAGGCAGAGACAGGTGGATGGCTCTCTGCGTGTTTGAAGTCAGCCTTGTTGACAGAGGTTTCTGTCCCGTTAAGTCCCAAAGAATCACATAGAGGTCGACATCAATTATAAACTGATTGGCCCAGTATCTCAGGCTCTTCCTATTAACTAATTCTTATAACTTATATTAGCCCATAATTCTTGTCTACGTTAGCCACATAGTCACATCTTGCTTCCTCTGTGGCTGGGTCACGATGCCAGACTCAAACTTCCCTCTTCCCAGAATTCTTGTTGCCTCGCCTCTACTTCCTGCCTGGCTACTGGCCAATCATCATTTTTATTAAAAATAATACAAATAACAGGATAAAAGACCATTGGCACACAACACAGCCTCATCTGCATAACAAGCTCCTGGCCATCCAGGGTTACATAGTGAGCCATAATGAGACATAGCAGAGCAAAAGAGAACACGAGGGAAAACTGACCTCAGCTAATGCCCGCATATGACAGATTGCAGGGCTGTGAGCAGGTCAGGGAGCAGACAAAGGCATTCTTGCCTGATGAGTCTTTGTGGGAGGTCGCAGAGTTTCTTCTTTCTGAGAGGCTGGTGGCTAGACTTTGTTAGTCGACCCCATGTGTTCATGCCAAGTCAAATCTAGGCTATTCTCTCTTTAACATCTATGAGTTCCAATCTTCAGCTTAAAAACTGAAATGCTCAAAAAGGAGAAAGAAATCTAAGTGTTAATAAAAATAATTCCTTTAGATAGAGTGCAGATTGGATGATGATAAGAAAGCCTGGTTGAAAGGTTTCGAATATGGGTTGTAACGATTTATATCATATATGGGTTGTAACGATTTATATCATATATGGGTTGTAACCATTTATAAATGTCCTTATCCCTACGCCGTTCATTTCCTGTCAGTGTCTCAGTTCCAGCCTCACGAAACCGCGTTTCATGGCCAGCCTGTTGACTACTGAACAGTGTGTTCATCACCGCCAGCCTGTTGACTACTGAACAGTGTGTTCATCACCGCCAGCCTGTTGACTACTGAACAGTGTTTGTGCTCATCTCATCCCGCTCTCCACTGAGAAACAGAGGCTGACAACTGGGTGCCAGCATCTTACTGACTACATGGCATGAGCCCGAATGCCCACTTTCTGATTTGGGATATTGTATTGGGTATAATTCCATTTCTTAATCTCAACAGCTACTCTCAGTGTTGGCTTGAACTGGAGTTAAATAAGTCTGCTAAAATATGCTATGACAGTGGCGTTGCCAGAGTCTGTAAGCCACGCTAAGAATTTTTCCACCAACGATTAGTGTTTTCTTTCTTTCTTTTTTTTTTTACGATTTATTTATTTATTATGTATACAGTGTTCTGGGACACCAGATCTCATTTCAGAAGGGTGTGAGCCATTATGTGGTTGCTGGGAACTGAACTCAGGACCTCTGGAAGAGCAGTCAGTGCTCTTAATCTCTGGAGCCATCTCTCCAGTCCCTAGTGTTTCCTTTTTTTAAAATAGATTTTTATTGAACTCTACGTTTTTCTCTGTTCCCCTCTCTACCTCCCGACTCCCCTTCAACCCTCTCCCAAGGTCCCCATGCTCCCAATTTACTCAGGAGATCTTGTCTTTTTCTACTTCCTATGTAGATTAGATCTATGCATGTCTCTCTTAGGGTCCAACTTAGTGTTTCCTTTTTAATTCCAGCCGCAGTTCTTTATCTATTCTTCCGCTAAACGTTCTATCAATAAGTTTGTCCTTTCTTCAATCCTTTTCCTTCTTCCTTATGCCCAGGCAAGTACTGCGTCACTGAGGTATATCCCAGCCCACCTTCCTTAGACCCTATTTACACCATTCCTTTCTCCTAAAATAAACCCCTCTGCATCATGCCGTAGTTGCCTTTGCATTACTCCAACAAACCTAGCCAGAGACACCAACTCTTAAAGAAAAATTGACTGGCTTACAATGTTGGTAGTTCCTGGCTCAAGACTGGGGAGCTGACTTGCTTTGGTCCTGATGACCACCGCGGACAGTGGCATGCTTCGTGTTGGAAGCGGGTGGTTACATCTTAAACTGAAGCGACCGGAGAAGGCAGGAGGGCCAGGCTTGCTCTTCTGAGAATGGTCCAGGGGGTTGTACAAAGCCCACTAAATGTTCACAAGCAAAACACTCCACGTTCTGAGTGACCCAACACAGCCCTTCTTGGCCCTATCTCCTAAAGGTTCCATGATCTTCCATCACCATGAAGGGCCTGCCTTATGGTGTTCAACACCCAAATATAGCAGTTCACTTTATTTCTTTTTTCCCACTTTATTACTTAGTACTTAGTTCCAAAGAACATATCACACATGCACATATGTATCATACATAATATATATCATTTTAATTTTAATGGTCATCTGTGTATTTGTCCCATGCAGACAGGGATTTGCTATACTCTCTGGACAAACCCCATGATCCTAACACAGTGCTAAGTGTATTGTAGGTGGTCAACAAGTACCAGGTAGCCAAAACCAACATGGATCAGGCCTGTGTGGCCTGGGAGACATCAGTATTACAAGCCACGCCATTCACATTGCTCCTGAGAATGGTCCTGAATCCTCACGACAGCGGCCCTTCCAGTTTTGGGTAGATTGATATTGTGTTGTTCTCTCCCGGGTATTTTCGTAAGAAGCTGAGGAGGGCTGAAGCCAGGAATGTTGGGTGTTATACTAGATATGTCAGATTGTCTTTGAATGTGATAAATCACCCTCCAAGTCACCAATTAAAAATAGCTCATCAGCAAGACCTGAAATACCGGTAATGAAAACTCCCTCAGCGGCTTCCTGTTCTCTTTGCCCAGACTCTTGTCCAGGAGGTCAGTGTCTGATAGGACCATGTTCATCCTGCATATTCTCTTCAAGCCACAAGGACACGATGAATACAGTTGGGAGATTCCTTGCCAGATTCCAGACTAATGATACCCATGATGATAATGATGATGATGATGGTGATGGCGTACTGCTGTGTGCCCAGTGTCTTCTGAGTCCTATGCTGTTTGCTCTGGGCCGTATTTTATTTAGCAATTCCACATGACTCTTGCTTCTACTTTTCATTGTGAGGGAGGCCACAGAACTAACAACTGCTAAACCATCTGCCCCTTGGCCAGTCTGACTCTTGAGGTTTAATGGCTGAGTCCATTTCCCTGGAATTTTGAGTCATTGGAAAGAAGCGGAAAGCCTGGCTATGTTTTGCATTCTTCACCCTGAAGAATTCGAACCTCCCTTTCTTAGGAATATCTACTCATAGGGCAATGAGATGGCTGATCAGGGAAAAAAAATGTTCATAACCATAGAGAACACTACGTGAGTCAGGTATTTATAGTCTGTAGTTATTTTTCGTTCCTTTTAGACAACCCAGTGATATCTTTCCTTTTATGCCAATGCTGCTTGATTCTAAAACCCTTTGGGTGGCCAGAAAGCAAAAAGCACAGGTAAATGCAAATCTCCCTAGCAGTTCTGAGAAGTGGACACAGGGGACCCATGTTTGGTGCTGCAATGCCAGTTGTTTGAAGCATTGGAGGATTGGTGCCCAGCAGAAACCCCTGACCTGCGGCCATCGCGCTGCCTTTGATCGTAAGAGTCTTTTACTAAGTTCTCATGCGATCTCATCTCATCGCCCCTTCCGTGAAAGCAATTTTCATGTTTTATATTTAATCCTTTTGAGGCGCTAAGCCAGGTGGTGAATTAATTACTTTTGTAGGTTGAGAAAAGATCTCAGCTCAGGAGTTATATTCAGCTAAAGCTAGAAAGTTTTCTTTGAAGACTCTATGAATACCACTTGGGGTTTTATTTAGTTAAAAATAGGTTTAAAACACAGAACATTCCGTGTTAGTTGCTGATTCTAAATGTGCTTGGGTATGGAGAGCCTTCATTACTGCTAAAAGCCAGAAGGGCCGGTTTGTTTGTAAATCAGCTTCTTTCTAGTCAATGACAAATTTCCCTGAAGGTGATATTGTGATGAAGTCTGTTTGATTGCACTAGGGGAGAAGAAAAAAATCTAGCTTGAAATTTCTAGAAGTTTTTATAATTTACTTTGGTAGTTACAACGTTTGTGGGGCCATTTAGAAGAGTAATACATTATACAAAGCCGTTTGTTGAGAGGGAGAGGAAGGGTTGAGAGCGCTCAGAATTTAATCAGGAAAGACTTCTAAATCTTGTATTTAACATTAACTTGAAATGCCTTGCTGAGTAAACTCCCTAAATACAATTTAATCTCGCACACGAGGAGGCCAGAGGTGTTATGTTTCAGGTGCTGGCCACCTCGTCTGCAAACAGACCCTCTCTTTTGGCCTGGCACTCGCTGAATAGTGAGCTGGCCAGCCAGGAATCTGCAAGAACCCACCCAGCTTTGCTTCTTCATACCAGGTCACAAGCACACCACTGGACCATGCACACCACTGCACCGTGCCCATCACTGCACCGTGCCCACCACTGCACAGTGCCCACCACTGCACAGTGCACACCACTGCACCGTGTACACCACTGCGCCGTGCACACCACTGCGCTATGCACACTACTGTACCATGCCCACCCATACACCATGCACACCACTGGACCATGCAGACACCTATACCATGTACACTACCACACCATGCACACCACTGCACAATGCACACTACTGTACCTACCATGTCCACCCATGCACCATGGATACCACCACACCATGCACCCCTCTGCACCACACACACCACAGCACCATGCACACCACTGCACCATGCACACCACTGCACCATGCACACCACTGCACCATGCACACCACTGCACCATGCCCACCACTGCACCATGCACACCACTGCACCATGCACACCACTGCACCATGTACACCACTGCACCATGCCCACCACTGCACCATGCCCATCACTGCACCACGCACACCACTGCACCATGCACACCACTGCACCACGCACACCATTGCACCATGCACACCACTGCACCATGCACACCACTGCACCATGCCCACCACTGCACCATGCCCACCACTGCACCACGCACACCACTGCACCATGCACACCACTGCACCATGCACACCAGTGCACCATGCACACCACTGCACCATGCACACCACTGCACCACGCACACCACTGCACCATGCACCCCTCCGCACCATGCACACCACTGCACCACGCACATCACTGCACCACACATACCACTGCACCACGCACACCACTGCACCACGCACACCACTGCACCACGCACACCACTGCACCATGCACACCACACATCCCTCTGCACCATGCACACCACACACACCACTGCACCATGCACACCACTGCACCACGCACACCACTGCACCATGCACACCACTGCACCACACACACCACTGCACCATGCACACCACTGCACCACACACACCACTGCACCATGCACACCACTGCACCATGCACACCACTGCACCATGCACACCACTGCACCATGCACACCACTGCACCATGCCCACCACTGCACCACACATACCACTGCACCATGCCCACCACTGCACCACGCACACCACTGCACCATGCACTCCTCTGCACCATGCACACCACACACACCACTGCACCATGCACACCACTGCACCACGCACACCACTGCACCACACACACCACTGCACCATGCACACCACTGCACCACACACACCACTGCACCATGCACACCACTGCACCATGCACACCACTGCACCACACACACCACTGCACCATGCACACCACTGCACCATGCCCACCACTGCACCACACATACCACTGCACCATGCCCACCACTGCACCACGCACACCACTGCACCATGCACCCCTCTGCACCATGCACACCACACACACCACTGCACCATGCACACCACTGCATCATCCTTGTTAAGAGGCTGCTGGGGATTGAACTCAAGTCGCCGTGCTTGCACAGCAGGTAGGCACTCTTCTGACAACCTCCCCATCCCTAATCTCTGTCATTCTGTATGTTAAAGGAGAATCGCTGCCCTCGGTTAAAGAGTGAATCCGTATCAACCATAATAAACTCAACAGTCTGAGAGGGAGGTGGGACTGAAAGCACGCGGCTCACGGCTGAGTCTGAAACACTAAAAACGCATCGCAAACCATTGTGGGTCTGATGTACCATTGAGGTCGTTCTGCTGGGAGAAGACGTGAAACCACCTGTTCCCTTCCCAAATGTGGGAAGAATGTGGCTTCTAAATGTTTCAGACTTCATCATTTGCAAAGATTCAGACAGCATTGTTACGTGACAAATGCTTCCCCCAGCAGCTCCTGCTGTGAGCCAAGCAACACGATGATAGGAAGAAAGACGTGCCTTCCGTCACGCGGGGTGCATCTCTGCAGTGATTGAATGCAAACCTTGACTAGGTAAGCGTTTTCAGAAGAAGGTCATTGTCTATGGAATTAATTTTCATTCTTGGCTCAACAATGCCTGTTGGCTGTCAGAGCTTGGTAAAAATCCCATCTCTTTACTTGGGGACTGCCTGATTGATAGTGAGGGACTGATAGGAGTTAAAGATAAACCACTATACCTAGGAATAAATTATTTGAGCGTCCTTAGTCTTGGGAAGGAATTAAGCATCTGTCTCTACGTGAGATGTGGGGTAGAAAGTACTTACCCGAATATGGTTAAGTAATGAAACCTCTCCTGTACACAACATACAAGAGGCACTTCGTTAATTTTGTGTTTCTTGAATTATCCAGATTATTCTCGCTTGCTAGACACAGGTCCAGGACATGTAAGTATTACAACTGTGTCTTATCATTTTATATTCAAGGATTCCCTTCATCCAGGAGATATTATTGGCTCAGTCTTGTTGTGTGTAGTTTCTGTTCTCAAAAGACATTAAATATGTAGCTCAAATTTACTTTTTCAAACTATTTAAGTTCTACCTTGTTAGACCTTAATACAAATGGCTTCCCCCTCATCCTTACCAGCATTGCCAGAGTGTGTCTGCATTTATCATCGTCCATATTTGAATGTACATCTTGCCTCACATTGCCAATGTTCTCAACAAGTCTTTTAGGAATTTCTGCCAGAAAGTGATTTCTGGATGGAGTGTCAGCACTTCAGAATAAATCAGTGGCTATACTTCCGAGGAAATTGAGTTCAACTAAAATCTGACAAAAAGGAAGTCATATTTTAAATTATAAACACCCAAAGATATATATCGAATAGCAAAACCCATTTTAAAAATGTATGAAAATTACTTGACTTTAAGGAGAATGTGCCACATAGAAGCATGACCGGTGGATGTCCATTTCTATCCCAAATCTATGAACCAACCAGAGCAACTTCTGATGTAATTTGGTCTTTTCAATATGTCCACATTAAGCACCACACACTAATTAATATAGACATCGTAAAATTTATTTAACTAACGTTTATTGGTTTACCTATCAGGAATCCTGCAAAGCCCTGAGCCAAAAATAGATCAAACCTCAGGCAGTAGAGCAGGACGGGATAGCAGGTCTCAGTCTGCAACAGCTCTTATGGCTGATTGGTCCTACTCCCATAACAGAAGGCTCCATACCAGCTTGTGGCCAGATTCTTCCTAAGGGTCTCAGCATTCGACTCTCAGCTTCTGTCTTCTTCATAAGAACCACAGCAGTGGCCCCATCGTTCATCCCTGTGGTACTGGTAGACGTGACTCTTCCTGCCCCATCAGTAAAGTAAGGTTTTTCGCTTGCCCATGGCATCCATGTTACTCCCATGGCGAGGAAACTCAGCAATTTTCACTTTGGTAAAAACTTTTCTGGAAGACACCAGCACTAGCATGCTCTCCTTATCAAAGTGGCCAGCTTTCTGTGCATGCTCCGCCCTGTTCTGGGACAGAATTGCAGCTGTACCATTTTTTTGGCTACATTTTCAGTTTGAGAGGTTTCCTAACTCAGTGTTAGTGGCAAAAACCTCACAGTTCTTTTAAGAGGCTCTGCCACCAAACACTTGAATGGTGTTCATGAACAGTCAGCTCCAGGCTTCTTGGTAGTGGCATGCATCTAGATACTCCGCAGAATTGTGGCAATAAATTTGCCTCCCACTGGTACCTCTGCCATGAAACTAGACTCCCCAAAATTTAAGAAAAAGGGTGGAGCCATCCACCAAAGCCACAACTTTAATCCTAGCCATATCGCCAACCAGTTTAAAGACTCATGTGGTCAGAAGATAGAGATATACAGTAAATACAAATTCAAGTGAAAAAAACCCTTTAAATGGTTTGCATTGTGCTCAGAAATATATGTAGGTTTGGGAGAGGAAAGGAAAAGGATAGAGAAAGTTCTTAAAAAAAAAGAAATAGAACATCCAGGCATGGTGGCGAATGCCTTTAATCCTAACACTTGGGAGGCAGAGGCAGGTGAATCTCTGTGAGTTCAAGGACAGCCTGATCTACAGAGTGAGTTCCAAGATAGTCAAAGATACACAGAGACACCCTGTCTCAGAAAAACCCCCCAAAATTAAAGAGAGTAAGAAAAAAAGCCACAGAAAGATAAAAAATACACAGAGAATATAGATACTGTATGTTATTGTGTTGTCTCTGTATTGTATTGACTACTGAAGAGGGAGCAACAACTGCTAAAAGACATTTGATTATAAGTGCTGCTGGATTAATCCAACCTATATATTTTGAAAATGGCTTGACTTCAGAATTTAAGTCAAAACATATGTTATATCGGAGAGGAAGTTTTGCTTTTGTTTCCACAGGAAGTAAGAGGATATGGGTTCATTCTGGGTTAAGAAAAATAAGGTTTGATCAAGGAAGAGCCTCTGAAAAATCTTGAGTGGGCTTGGATGGCCCAGCTGATTTAACATTCCATGGCACCTCTGTTTCAGTTTCCTCTGAATTAATTCTACATCTAGAACAGCCTCCAGACTGCTGGATGAGAGGATCAAGCTTCACTGAGTACTCCACTCAGGACTTGACCATAATCCTAAATTTTTCTATGGGTCTCTGTAACATTATCATCACCCTCAACTAGCAGGAAGTAGCACAGAAAACTATGCCACATTCCCAAATTATGGATTATTGATGCTTGTCTTTGTTGAGAGTGGTTACAAGTTGTTATGGACAAATGGTCAGGAAAAAAGCTAAACAAAGGAGATTAGATTCAGAGTTCTTGTTTTGAAAATAGAAAAGGGGAAGTGCTATGGGATAATGTTCTTATACGCTGTAAAGATTTGTTACTTGTTTTAGTTTAATAAAACACTGATTGGTCAGTAGCTAACCAGGAAGTATGGGCAAGGCAACCAGACTAGGAGAATTCTGGGAAGAGGAAAGGGAGAGATGCAGTCGTCACCCAGAAGCAGAGGAAGCAAGATGAGAATGCCTTATTGAGAAAAGGTACCAATCCACATGGCTAAACATAGATAGGAATTATAGGTTAATTTAAGTTGTAAGAGGTAGTTAGCAATAAACCTGAGCAATAGACCAAACAGTTTATACTTAAAATAAGCCTCTATGTGTTTATTTGGGACTGAAGGGCTGTAGGACTGGGTGGGACAGAAACTTCTGTCTACATCAGGCAGCAGAGTAGCACAGGGTATCAAGTCTCAGGCAGAAAAGCAGGATTGAGCCCCAGGTAGAAGAGGAGGTTAGGGTATCAGGTCTCAGGCAGTAGAGGAGAACAGTTAAAAACAGCATATAATGATAATGTTACAGGGACCTTCTAGTTCAAAATAGCTTTGCTCTTTTTCCTTTGAAGGAAAAATCCTTGTTTTTCTCCAGATTTGCCATGTTCTGTTCTGTTTGCAACAGGCATTCTTCTTCTTCCTGGTTTCTCCAAATACTTTCTTGTCAATGTTTACCTGACCTTCAAGTTTGTCTAGGGATTTATTCTGCCTCCCCAAAAATGGTCGCTTCTACATTTATAAACTTAGGCCATTTTAAAAACACTGTCACCCTGTTTTGCCATCAATTTGTTAAAGACTGTTAGAAATTTAAAAAAAAAAAAACGACAGCCAGGCGATGGTGGCTCACGCCTTTAATCCCAGCACTCCGGAGGCAGAGACAGGCGGATCTCTGTGAGTTCGAGACCAGCCTGGTCTAGAGAGCTAGTTCCAAGACAGGCTCCAAAGCCACAGAGAAACCCTGTCTCGAAAAAACAAAAAAGCAAAAAACAAAAAAGACATATTTACATTAGCTCTTATTATAGTGCTTGGAATGAGAAAGTAAAAGATATGATTTGAGTAAATGAATGAGAGAATGAGTAAGATATGTTACATGTGTGAATTCATTATGGTTTAATGTTTATGCACATGTCTGTTTGTGTGCAATAAGTGAACATGCATGATTATGCATATGTGTGTGTTTGTGCAATAAGTGCACATACATGTGTGATTGTGCATGTGTGTGGGTGTGGATGGAAGACAACCTTGGATGTTATTCTTTTGGTGTTGTGAACACTTTCTTTTTTTAGGCAAATTGGATTGTAGCCACATTTAGTTTCTTACTTCTAGGAAGTGGTAGACAGCCGAATATGGGCAACCATTTCTCCTACCCTAGGTGGTAGCAGGAGCACCGCCATACTGTCACTCACCCAATGAGAGAGGCTGTTTGTCTCCCTGTGTTTGATAGGCCTGTGATCTGCTTTAGCCAGTAGAAGGCAGTAAAAGCAACATTGTGTGACTTTGGCGCCAAGGCATTGAGTCTGTCTACCACACACACACATACACACACACACACACGCACACACACACGAGAGAGAGAGAGAGAGAGAGAGAGAGAGAGAGAGAGATTTCATCCTGATAATTTAGCTTCCCTGTGTCTAAGATATATCCATGGAAGAAGCCTTGTTCTGATTCCCCAAAAGTGGAGGAACAAGAATCCATCCCAATGAAGACCTTTAGGAGGCCTTCCCGGTCAAGGCTTGGTTGTTGTTTCAAGCTGTCAAGTGTCTACTGACTCATCACAAAGCTAAAGGTAGCAAAGAGTAGGAAGTAGGTGTCACTACAGTGTAGACAGTGGATTCTGTTCAGGTAGGAGCTAAGGCATTCCGTGATTTTTAAGAAACAGACTGGTCTTTGTATTGTAGCACATGCGTATAATCCTAGTAGCTCAGGAAGCAAAGGTGGAAGATTTCAAATTGAAGGCCAGATGAGTTACTGTCTCAAAAACCCAACCAACCATCAACCTAGAAAAGATCAGACTGAATGAAGAAACCCAGATCCTGAAAGACAAACATTGCATGGTCTCCCTCATCTGAGGCTCCTAGTCTTCAGATGTGTATATAAAACCTTGAGTGACTGAGGATCCCAGAAGAGTGATGTGGGAGTCCCCTCCATATGCTATGAATATCTTTATTACCATTGGTTATTAAAGAAGCTGTTTAGGCCAATGGCTTAGTAGAGTAAAGCCAGGTGGGAAATCTAAACAGAGATATAGAGAGAAAGTAGGCGGAGTCAAGGAATTGCCATGTAGCTGCCAAAGGAGAAAGACGCCAGCTTCTAGCCAGAATCTTACTGGTAGGCCACAGTCTCGTGATGATTCATAGATTAATAGAAATGGGTTAATTTAAGATGTAAGAGTTAGCTAGAAGTACGCATGAGCTATTGGCCAAACATTGCTGTAATTAATATAGTTTCTGTGTGATTATCTGCGTCTGGGTGGCCAGAAAATGGATGAGTAGTCTCTGCCAACAAGCAGAGTAAAAAGGGACCATTTCTGTGGGAGGTAAAAGCAAGGGAAATAGCAGAGTACTAATGATCTGGTCAGAGAAATAGAAAAGGAGGACTCATAAGGAAAGGGGGAAGGAGGTAAATACAAAAGAAGGAGGGTAAAGTAACATATTTGAAAATGTCATAAGGAATTATATTATTAGTTATCTATCTTTAAAAACCTATAACATATATGTCTGTGTATATATACACATCTATAATCCTAATGACCTTTTCTCATCCTGACTGACAAGTTTCCTCGCTAGAGACTACCTAACTGAAAACTCAACACTAGGAATAAGAAGCTCTCCTTGGAATTGTTGGTGAGCATTCTCTAAGAGACTTCCAAAGCACACAGCCTGTAGTTATTGCCCATTGGAGGTGGAAGGTAAATCCTTATTGCTAAAGCCACCATGCACTCAGACACAGGGTGCAGAGGCTCCTAAACCAGTACTGAAATGAATACCTCCACTCTGAGGACTAGCTGTCATGGTATCAGAAGGGAATGTACAGGCTTCCAAGGGAGAGAAGCAGCCAAGAATCCTACAAATGACCAGCATGCAATAGGGGCACACATACCTGGCCGGTGACCAGCACTTCTCCAATTGAATTTAATACCCACTCACCAAGAGGGAAATCATGCCTGGTACTGGAAACATTGTCAACTACTCAGAAATAGTAAATTGAGATTTTGAAGAAGAACCTACATCTGCCACTTTAAGAAACCAATATAATCTCCAACAACACTTTAAAATTTGTCCTAATACTCACAGATAAGTGTAGTCCTCACTCCCTCATCAAGGAAATGCCTCTTGGCAATAGACGGAGACCATTGAAGAAAGCCATAAGCAATCACAATGCAGAGTTCCAATGGATACACCCACAAAACAACTCCGGCCCCCAAGTCTCAGGGAACAGGGAAAAAGTGGGTGTAGAATATTGTAGGATGCAGGGGATCCCCTGAGGTTGTTGTGAGACTCTGTCTGCTAGTGGTATCAGAATCTACACTCCTGAAGACTCTCCAACATAACGTAGACATGAGCTGAACAAGGAAAACAATAGGCATGCCAACATGGAGGACAGAAAGCACACAAAACCTCAAGCTTACCCAAAGGACTGTGGGCAACCAAGGAATGCTGAAAGTGGGAGAAATAGCCTTCCCCAGGGAAGAACACACAACTGGTTAGCCAATACCAAATGGTCAGCACTGAAAACACACATACAGGTAGAATTATACAGACAGAGCAGGTTATTCATGTGTGCACATGCGTGCATACTCACACACACATATGTACCACACCAATTAATAAGGAAAGAGGTCATGAATTTGAAAGAGCAATGAGGGGCAGAGAGGTTTGGAGGGAGGAGAGGAGATAGAGAAACGAAGTAATCCCATTATAATCTTAAAAAAAAACAGAAGAAAAATATGAAAACCAAAAAACTAATCCAACATTAGGCATGATAAGTCCTTTTTTGAGTTGTTTCTCAGGGTTGTCCAAGAGAGTCCCCAAACATACAGCCTATGGCCATTGCCTATGGTTATCTCCCCAGTGGTGAGAGCTTTTAGAACCTTCCAAAAGTAGGGGCTGAGCAGAACCAGTATGTCTTATGTACCATGGGATGTACCTGAACAGAAAAAGATGCAAACTTTATTATTTTAAATAACATGGCGACAATTCTCAGGATTCAATTCTATCCTCAGAAGAAAGTTATAATCGGGAAGTTCCGTGACACACTGTGCTGAAGACGAGATGACTTAGCTTACATCAAATACACAACAGCACGAAGCACATACTCTTTGAAACATTCCTAAATTTTACCCCACCTATAATCTCCTACATCTATTAAATGTGCTTCACACGATTGAAATGGGCACGCTGTTTCTTGGGATGGGGTGGGACGCAAGTGATGGATCTGAGTCGATCCATAACCACTTGCTAATTTTTCAATGACTCTCCTGACTTCTGTCACCTGCTAAGCTTTCAGATACATTTCATTCTATACATTCAATACACATAGGTGTCACTCATGATATTTTTAAAAAGATAGTATGAACGATCTAGTCACAGTACATTTACAACTTTTATCCAGGGCCGTTGTGAATTAGTGCCTAAAGTTTTATGGGCAATCCGAATAGCGTCTGCAGAAAGTCGTTTAGCATAAAATTATTTTTTTTCCACCCACTAGATAATTAGAGCGTGGTGCACGCCGGGAGGAGCGCGAGAGAAAATTATCTGTCAAGAATATCTCAAGGCGCTTGGCAAAGGTCCAGGTTTGGGATGAACCTAGGTAGCATCTTGTTATAAGCATTGAAAAAGTAATTTTCTTTCTGAAATTGAAAATTAATGTAATGCTTCTGAAGGGAAACATTTAGTGATAATCAAGTCAAAGCACAGGGAGCAAGATTCCCTTCTGTGACCCCAGTGGCAATGTTAGTAACCCAGCTTCTCCACTTGTAGCTAGAACTTGGGTAGAGCCCAGATCTCGAGAGTGGTCCCCCAAGCTCCCCTGCCGCCATTTCATGGCCATTGAGGCAGAGCCAATGAACACTGCTAAAAACCTTCTGTTTCACAGATGTGCAAAGGACACTTTGGCCTACCAAAGCCCTCTCTAGTAAAAGAAAGAAATACAGCACTTGGGAAGCTGAAGTAGGAGAATTGAGATTTTTAAGGCCAGCTTGGCCGAGGGTGAGTTTTTGGATGAAAAAAGAAAAATAAGCAAATGAAATCTCAAATAAACAACAACAAAGCAAATATTCCAATGGGTTATGCTAATGCCAAATTCTGGCCAATGTGTTTTGATTTACTTGATTTATTATGGTTATTTAGATACTTGAACTAAAATATATATTAACTGTTGATATACTATCGTTTTCGCAAAAGTATATAATTCTAATAGTAAATGCTTATAGTTTTAAAATGAATACGTTAGAAAGCCAGCAAACTCAGCCCCATTATTATAAGGCCATTAAGTAAACATAGCACTTGGCATTTTTATTCCAAACCTCATAGCTTCCTGCTGATAAAACATAACATTCTGAATCACCATCTAATGTCTTACATAATTTTTAATGAGAAAGTGGGCACGTTTGAACAAGAGCTGGCTTAGTTGGGGACTCTCCTTTCTCCGTTGGTTACATTGTGGGTACCCGAGCGGTTCTGTTCCGTGCAGCCCCATGCCCGTGGCGTGAGATCATTTCTTTATCCATCTTTCTGTCTGTGAGAGGATCTCTCCCAGAGCCTTCCTGACAAGCAGTCTTCCAGCCGAAATTACTTTTACAGACAGAGAAGCAAAAGAAGGAATTAATTCTTCACAGGATGAGACATGTCACTATTGGACCATTTTAATTTGCGTGTTCTCACCAGGAGCCCTGGTTCTGCCTGACGGGGCAGGCTCCTCTCCTCCAATTCAGCCCTTCAAACGTGTCAGGGCTACCGCCGGAAAACCGCTGCCCTCAGAGAGATCACTGGCTTCAGCAGGCAGTGGAGAGAGGGCAGGGTTGAAGGGAATCGGGAAGGGAACTACACTGATAGGGAAGAAAGAAAGCAAACGTCAGCTTCAGGCTTCTCTTTCTCAGGGTGACAAGTCTATTCCTATTCCCTTCGTGAGTTGTATATGTGGGAAAGATGGTAATGAAGCAGGTTAGTCATTTGGGAAATAATTTCTAAATTGCATTCCTACTGCACAGATTGGCTAGAGGTGAAGGACAAATTTAAGAAGAGGAATAAACCATTAAAGTACTATAAAACTCATGGGGTGCACAGGCACACACAGTATATATAAATGCAACATACATATACTATAGTAAATGTGTGCAGCACAGATACACATAGAGAATATATTTGGGATATACACATGTATGTTTTTTTATTCTTGGGGTGGCAAAGCCCATTTTTAGTATTATATCAAAGTAAAAATAAAAGAGAAGTTGTTAGCTCTGATTAATTTTTAAAAATAGAAGTGTCTTTCCACACTTGAGACCAAGACTTCACTTCTGCTAAATCAGCCCAATTCCGGACTTATAAATACCCTCCTCTTCTCCTCCCATCATTGGAACTAGATTGGCTTCATACCAGCTAGAAAATGGATGGGCCCTTGTGGGAGTAGGGGGATGATGGATTCCAACGTTATGTCTTTAGCTTCCAAGGACTTTCCCACATGGCTATTCCTGATATCTAATGTCATGGATGGTCTTCGCTGGGAGGTAGCTCTCTCAGTGGCATCTATATGAATGTCACACGCATTTGTGGGGAATCAAATTCCATTACCTGGGTGTACCATGTAGCCCATCCCCTCTGGAACCCTGCCCCTCTCCCCTACAGTGTTGCTATAGGCGCCTCTGAACGTCCCTCTCTGAAAAGCCCTCGCTCATGGTGGAAGGGAGGAAGGGACAGCTCACTCTTCAATGAGGAAGACTTCACTGTCAACTCTGAGATCTTCTACACGCATGTGCACACACACACACACACATACACACACACACACACACACTGGTGGAGATATCGTCTGCTTCGACAAAGAAACCTGAGTCACATTAAGTTATCAAAGAAAAGGAAAGAAAAGAAAAAACAGCAACCCACTTTTCATCCTAAGATGGTAGCAAAGACTTTGTATCTATCTTCAACCTATGCCTTTCCAAAGGAGACCCTCCCCACCCCATAGTTCATTGTGGCTGAGCCTGAGAAGAGAGAATTCTGAGTCATCTTTTCTTTTCATGAAGCAAGCATGGAGGAAGACATTTACATGCTAAAATAAAAAATAATGAAAATAATTCTGGGGTGTGCAGAATTGACTGGGACCTAAACAAACTAGTGTGTGTGTGCGCATGCGTGCGTGCATGTGTGTTTGTATGTGTGCGTGTGCCTACACACGGTCGTGCGTGGTTATGTATGTATGTAACTTACTATGGGAACTTTCTGAGTAAAGAGCCTTAGACTTCTCTGATGTCTTGAGTTGCTCATCTTGGAATCCTTCAAACGCAGTTTTTGATGGAGAGGGTGAGTATGGACCCTAAGCCTGTACATCCCGCGCAAGCTCTGGTCAGGTGATGCTGAGGTTTCTGCTCCTCAGTCTGTGCTTGGAGAAACAAGGCGCAAGGTGGTAGGTGAGCGCTGAAAGCAAAGGAAAGGCCTCCTTGAGAGAACACTTCAAGTGATGTATGTGCCGGAATGGAGGCCAGACCAGGGGAGGGAGTTTGTGGTAACTGGTTTTTCAGTTCCTTCTCCAAGCGGGAGTGAGCTCATCTGTGGAGAGCGAGCGTGGAGGACTCTGGGCATAAAACCGGTGGGGAGACTTGGAGAACTGTCATGAGATGCTTATTAGGAGATCAAGAAGAGATGAGCTGCTTTTTTTCCCTTTTTTTTGTGAGGTGCATTAATAACATAATTAAAGCATGGGATGAAGTGTGGGCTTTAGGAACAGGAAGTAAAGATGATTTTCCCAATTAAAATTAATGAGTTAACTTTTACCTGCGGGAGCCACAATGAGCTTGCTAATGACTGCCTTAGAAAGCCCAGGAATGCAGTTCACCCCGTCACCTATATATCTCAAGCAGCCTATTTTCGATTTAGTTCAGTTTTCTAAATCTTTTCTGCTTGGCCACTGTTCTGAAAGCGAATAACAAAAAAGTTACAAACGCTAGCTGTAATAAGGCTGGGGAGAAGCAAAAAACCTTGCATAAAAGCGAGAGCTGAATTGTTTAATATATGGGTGGTTTTCAGCTTACCCAAGTTAATATTTCCACCAGCAATTATCCAAGCTGGCGTCCACCCAGGACTCGGGGCAGGCATTAATCCTTTGGCAGCGAATGTCGTGGGAATCCCTAACAACCTACAGGGCCCCTGAAAGGGGCGTGGGTTAGCCCCCCTCTGAAAAACCCGCTTCCCTCTGATCTCTTGTGACTCCAATGCAGAGATTCGGGATTCACTGGAGGCTGCTGTCTTGGAGTTTGGTTTTAAGTGTGAAGTGCATGCATACAAACTTCTTGTATGAGTTAGTGTGCAGTAGACAAGAAAAAGGAGAAAAGAAACCGCAGAGATTCAGTTAAGAAGTCCCTCGGTGGTTTGTAGCATTCTTCGGGTACCGCAATAGAACAGGCTGAGCATGGGCAGGTCCGAGACGCGTCTCCAGGCGCCAGTGGGGACTGCAGTTCCCCAACCGGGTCGCAGACTCTGGTGTGCCCATCCCTCCTGCTAGTAGTAATGTTAAAGATTCTGAACTTCCCTGTCTTACTTTTCTTGGGTTAGCTCCTAAAACTGCACAGTCCACTCCAGACTTCTCTGAAGTAGTTCTCCCCTTCGCTAAACGACCTGCCTGTCACCTCTCTTTTTTATGCTTATTTACATACCTTATCTCTTGTATTAATTTCTTAAAGACGAAATTCTTAGCTTACTTCTTTTATACTTACCTTCCCCCCCCCCCCTCCAGCCCCAAGCATCTAATTCTATTTTACGGAGTTATCCGCATGATGGTCATTTAAAAAAAAACAAAACGTAAATCTAGTTAAAGACTCAAGAGGAGCTAAAAGCAATGGTGGTCAAGAAGTCTGGTTTTCAGTTCTGGGACCGAGCAAGAGCAATCAAGGGGCCACCTCAGTGTTCCCCACGCGCATCAAACATTTGCTTCTAATTGCACGCATGTGGGCCTGTGATAAAAACTGAAAAAGAGGCCGGGCGGTGGTGGCGCACGCCTTTAATCCCAGCACTCGGGAGGCAGAGTGGTCTACAAGAGCTAGTTCCAGGACAGGAACCAAAAGCTATGGAAAACCCTGTCTCGAAAACAAAACAAAACAAAACAAACAACAACAACAACAAAAAAAAAAACTGAAAAAGATCCTTGCAAGAAGGCCAATCAGGGCTCTGTAATGCAGCCCTCATGAGTTCGACCTGGTGCTCATGCGTGGGAATGGAACGCATTCAACGTTATAGAGAAAGCGCCTGCCTTCTCCAATTACAGAGACTAGAAAAAAAGGGAAGAGTTATAAATTTAAGGTAACAACATACAGAAAAAAGTAGCCCAGGCTTTTGAAAGTTCTATCTCTTTTCCGCTGGAGCAGGCAATGCATTTTTAACAGGTGAGACAAATTTTACATATAGCTATGGGAAAGGGACTTTCAAAGTGTGGAATGAATTGGCAGCTTAGCTTGGGCTTGCTAGATGATTGCAGGATCATTTGGTCAGAAGTTTCAGAATAATTCACCGGACTTATTTCCAGAAGTTGTCGTGTCTAACAGATTCAATAAAATTTTCCAGCTGACTTCAGGCCGCTGGGCCTCTCAAAGCTACCGTGGGGCTGGGCTAGTCTTCAGCACAGTTCTTAAAACGTTTAATGTAAAATGAAACAAAACCCAGCAACAACAAAACCCATGGTCTGCCTTACTTTGTTTTAAAGACAAGGGTTCTCTGTGTATCCCTGGCTGCACCTGAGTTCACGATGTAGTCCACGCTGGCCTTGAATACGCAACCTCCCAATTTAGCCACTTCCATGGTGAGGTTCCAGCCTGGAGAAATCATGCCTGGCTTTCTGCTTTTCTCTTGACCAGACAGTTCCATCTTCCTGCCCATTGCAGTAATTGTTTTCCTGGTGATATTAAAATACAACTATTTTTTATAATAGGTAGCATTTAAGTTAAACCGAAATGTCAAAATGTAATTGGCATGGCATGTTTCAAATATAACTTAGTAATTAACGCTCACAGTAGGCACTTTTAAACACATGGTACGTGTTTTCTCCCCATTGTTAAAATGACTTTTTTGACAAGAACAAAAGAAATATCCAGCAATTATCTGCTAAGTGCCAAAAATGTGCAATATTTCTCTTACATGCTGTCGTAGAAAGAACTTGTCTGTGTTTGCTCATGGGGAAAGCAAAGTGGTAATCACAGCGAATTCAAAAAATATGTTTGTTTTCAAGCAGAAAACACTAAAAAATGTTGCTGATTCTGCTTGTGTGAAATGTATATATTTTCTGTGCTAAGGAGGTGCCTGCCTCTGCCCTGAGCAAAGGGGGTTTCTATGTTTACATTTTCTAACCTCATTCATATTTTGATGTGATCTTTGTTTAATTAAAAAATAAAATAAAAAGTAAGGCCAAGTTATTCTCACGGTTATCATTGCTACTTTTTTTCCCCCTGTTGTTTTCATTCATTATCTTAAACTTACTTGGCCTGGCTGGGGAAGTTAGAGATTGTGATAACAGAAGAAAATCACTATGACCCAACTCTAACAGAAACATTTTCATTATCTGAATAGAGTCAACAAGTGAGGTTTATTTATTTACTTTTTTTAAAAAAAATTTGCAATGGCAACCTTAACTACTTTGACAGAAAACATCTAGGGACTGAATTTGTCCTTTTCAAATTACTTTCTGATCTATGAGTACTTGTATTTTGATCCAAATGGAGAGTCATGTGATCTCTGCCTCTGTGAAAGCATGGCTTCAGCCTGCCTGTTCTTTATGTATGACTGATGTTCTTTGCACCTTACAAGGCTGGGAGACAGTCATTCTCTAGAGCAAGTGTAAATCCCAAGTTAGGAAGCCCTATGGATCTGGTCCATCATTTCCCCCTTCTTCTTCTTTGGTCAGCCCCAAACATATCTGGGAAGGAATTTGCAAAGTGGAAATTCTATCTTTGCTTGCTTGCATAGCCCACGCGAGCACGTGTCCCCACAGATGCTCCGCATTCTCACACGGTGGAGGAGAATGTGGGAAGCCCACCTCCACCCCTGATGGGGACAGTGTGAAGAACTCTCTCTTCACTCCCTGTGAGACTTTTGTTAGGTGGGTCCAGAGAGCCATGTCACAACAACTGGGAAGAAGTGGCCTGACACTGTCTTTTAATGAGCCTCTACTCTCTACTCCTCTAGGACAAAGGGAGTGGGTGTCAGGAAAATGCTAATTACATGAAGATATTTTCTGGCTAATCCTTAAAGGAGGCTCGTTAATGATGGCCTCAAAGAGGCAGAAGCATCAATTAGAAGGCAAACGCAATTATTCTCCTGACAACTTAGGTACCCAGAAATGATGCCCTTTGCCGAGCCGTAGTGTTTGAGCACAAATAAACCGCTTCAAAAGGCACGTTTATTTTATCACTCAGGACTTACCAGAGGATAAAAGTTAATGGAAATATGAAAAATGTTGAGTAGCGAATTACAGTCATTTACCAAGGAGCGTTGACTTCAGTCAGTTTTACATCTGCAATTCACCGAAGCACCTAGCAATTGCTTATACGCAGCAAAGGCCTGTTGGGTTGGCTAATCAATAAAACATTGCCTCTTCTGGAAGCATTTTAAACATACCAGGCAAAAACTAAAAGACGGAGAACACAACGGCCCAGAATTTTATCTCGACCGAGTGTGTAAATTTCTTCAAGCAGTTAACTTTCAACATTGGCTCACCATAATACTGTCATCAAAATCAATTGAAATCACTGTTTTCTTACACACGTGACCTGGTCCCCGGGGAGAACCTGCTTGCTTAGAAGTGTTTCCAGGCTTTAAAGTGGTGGTTTCGATGGTACCAAGTTGGTGGCCATGCTTACCAGCTGAGCTGTAGCTATGGGCAATGAATCACAACCACACATTATAACAGCTGGGGAAGACCACCCAAAGAATTCCGTAGGCTTCCCTGCTAGGATAATTATGTCTGACTAAAAGAACTTTTAAGTATGTTCAAGAAAAATTGTAGAAGTTTGGAAACCAGAAAGGAAATTCTTGAGGAAAATCTAAGGATCTCTTTATTAGTAGTTTATCAATAATTTTTTTCCTACTAATTACACATAATTGGTTGATCTGGGAGAGATTTTTTTAAAAATTAGTTTATTGGGGGCTGGAGAGATGGCTCAGAGGTTAAGAGCATTGTCTGCTCTTCCAAAGGTCCTGAGTTCAATTCCCAGCAAGCACATGGTGGCTCACAACCATCTGTAATGGGGTCTGGTGCCCTCTTCTGGCCTGCAGACATACAGACAGAATATTGTATACATAATAAATAGAAAAAATTAAAAAAAATTAGTTTATTGGTTATTTTTTTTCTGATGGAGTTTAATTAGGATTGCTTGCGTGAGCACTGGCCAGTTCTTCACTGAACCATGGACTACTTACCATGGGCCAATACCACTGAAGAATACCCTTTGCCCGAGTGATTTTATGTACGTATATGTGTGTGACCAAGTGTGTGTCGGCAGCACTTGCTGTCCTCCATTGCTTCTCTGCCTTATTTTCCGAGACAGGGTCTCTCATTGAACTTGAAACCCAGTGGTTTTCTTAGACTGGTTGGCCAACAAGCCCCAGGGGTGCCTCTCATCTCTGGCTCCCCAGCTCTTGGATTATAGATATGCACCACCTCACCCAGCTTCTTTTATGTAGGTGCTTGAGTTTGAACTTAATTCCTTTGTCTGCATGAGAAACACTTTGCTCATTGAACGATCTTCCCAGCAACTTCAATTGTTATTTTTTTTTTTTAAATTATTTTCTTTGGCAAGTACAACTTGCTACATACCAAGGAAAGAAGGCTTTGGGTGTCCGTATGTTTTATCAAGAATGAGACAGTGACCAATAACTTCAACAAATGATCATGCACATTCCCTCGAAAATATTTTCTACTGTTTTTTTCTCTTCTTAACCGCCCACTTTCTTGTTTATGATTGTAAGTTAGATGACATTCAGATTGTTTGCTTTGATATTTCTTCCCTCCGTTGTACTGGCTCTTTAGTACATCCTGAATGCTCTCAGACATACCTGGAAAATTTTAAAGATGTATTTCTTTTCATTTAAACGCTACAAGTCTTCTTTTACAGCACAGTTTCTGTGACCTTTCCTAACTATGTGGCTTCAAGCTAAGATAATCTGCACCTTACTCTAACAAGAATAGCACATAGGCCCTACACCAGAGCATTTCAGCATCTTTATCAGAAAAACAGACTAGAGTTATCATTGTTTTTAGAAACATTTTGTCACGGGGAGAAAGAGTTGGAGAGCTTTTAGAGAAACAAGTTGAGCATAATTTTGGGAATCCAAATGGAAAAGAAGAATATGTGAGTGCCTCTACCTCAAACTACTGAAGTCTATTGAATGAAAGCATGAAATGAAATTTATGCCCTGGCAATGCTGAAGCATGCATGGGCAAACCATATATGGCGGTTCTGTTGATCTTGTCTATATTGGGTTTCATGGTCTAAGTTCATGAGGATGACTGACCTCAAGAGGTCACCAGATCTCATTACAGATGGTTGTAAGCCACCATGTGGTTGCTGGGAATTGAACTCAGGATCTTTGGAAGAGCAGGCTCTAACTGGTGAGCCATCTCTCCAGCCCATGAAGTCTATTACCCATATGCTAACAAAGGTAGTAGGTGTGTGTGGGGGGGTGGGGAGTGTAGGAAGATGGGAAAGAGGTAAGTGTGTGAAAACAGTATTGATCAGAGAGTATAGACAGTGCGTGTTTCTAGACACGTCTGCTCCCAAAGGCACACAGAGGAGAATAAGACAGAGTGACTGCCCAGTCCAGAGCTCAGTCTTGGAGACGCAGAGCTCTTTGCTATCAGATTCCAGCTAGCCCACAATGGTAAAGGAACCAGAAATGAGCCATGAATTCTCTGTGTGTTCCGTGTCTGTTCCCCTTCTCCTTATTTTGTAGAAGCCTATTTTAGGATCTGAGTTTTTCAAGGGCAAGAAACACATCTGTTATGGTTGGCATAAAACCTAACACAGTAAATGAGGGTGTTAAATAAATATTACCAGAGCAGAAAAAAGTGGAAGATGAACTGCAAGCAGTAATCTCACCTTTGGCCTCCTTCTTATAATGCTATTTTTTTTTATGACAGTAGGTAAGAAATACTAGTTTATTTTATATAAACCCCTGAAACGGATTCAATATTCGCAGAAACATTTTGTTTTCCTCTACCCCGGCCTAGCTGCTGCATGTTGGACTTGAAGGGCAGATATTTTAAGGGAATTCTTTACTTTGTAGGAAGACTTCTGACTGACTTTGACAAGCTGAAAAAAATAAATGTACTGAAAATCCCTGAGGATCAAGAAAGGATAATTTTTTTTTTTTTTTTTTTGGTTTTTCGAGACAGGGTTTCTCTGTGGTTTTGGAATTTATTTTGTGAAGGAAGAAAATATTCAAAGGATAGTGCAAAACAAAAAAAAAGTGAGCAATACACAGATAGCCACTAAAATATATAGTTTTGCTGGAGGAAGTCATTAAACCATAGCATCTGGAGACAAGAAACATTTTTTAGTGAGCTTCTGGTACCCATATATAAACAAACCAAGACAACGATAAGGTAGGAGAGGCCTCCAAAACAAATAGGTAATAGATTAGTCAAGATGGAGTTCATCATAAGTCTTTTGACTCCCAACCCAGCACTCACGAAATGGAGTGATGTAAAGAGAATGATATTTTAATGGAAGATTATATAAAATGCCCTACTTTGATCTCAGTGATTTTAAAAGACATGAAAAAAAAAAAAAAGAAGAGAACTTGACCAGAATCCATAAAACCCCAGCAGATTAAAAGTTTGGGCGATGGAATTGAAAGAGGGAGTTTCAAGGACCATAATTATTAAGATTTCAGGGGAAGCATAACTATAGGCTTCAGGCAAAGATGATTTTACAATGGAGTGGTAAGCAGGTGTGTTCTACTCTCCACAGCTGGAGTGGGGTTCATCATGGTTGTGATGCCTACTAGCTGTGAAGAGTATTCCTCTCTAGGCAGGTAAGAATGGATTTCGTACACAAAATTCGGTGACTAATATTGGCGAAAGAAATATCTAAATCTGTCGATCATGGATGGCATCCAAGGTCTTGGTTTGCCATTGCTGGGACTCCAGGGCTGATCTTTGCCGGTTATGTGAGATATAACATGTACTCTGCTACATGTTCAGCCTTTGCTCTGGCTTTTTCATACTGAGATTCTAAATATCATATGATTTCCCATGTAAGAAAGGTCATAGGAATCTCTCCTGTATTTGATTTTGTAAACAGTTGTAAAATCCTTAGAGTTTCTTGAGTGACAGGAGTTTCTTTTTTATCCAAGCTTTTTGGTCACATCTGAGCTTATGCTATTGGGATGAACTGGAGTAAGGCCCAAGGATGGCTTCGAGCTGGGACCAGTCACTATAAAGACATTAGGGAATTGGTTGGCTTCGAATGCCCGGCTTCTCCCAGCCATCTCCAGAAAGGAGCAGGTAGGACGACAAGGACCAAGATCTACAAACATTCTGGGACAAGAAAAGAAAAGCCTCGTCAAGGGTATTTGAGGAGTTCCCCTGGTAGTGCTTCTCAACCTTCCTTAAATTACATAACCGTTGAACACAGTTCCTTACGTTGTAGCGACCCCAGCTATAAAATTATTTCCTTGCTACTTCAAACCTGTAATTTTGCTGCTGTTATAAATCATAATGAAAATATACGATAGGCAGGATATCTGATATGCAACCCCCGAAAAGGTTTTGATCCACAGTTTGAGAGCCACTGCTCTGTAGGAATCAAAGGTTGGTGCACTTGTGGAAGACACAGCAACTCCACGCCCTTGCAACAGGCCCTTCCCACAGGCCTTACCCTATATATGCATCTCTTCCATCTGTATCTTTTGTTATACCCAGAACAATGTAAGCAAAGTATTTCATTGTGAGTCACCTTGGCACGCTGATCAAGCAAGAGGGAAGGCTGTAGGGACCTCTGTGCATAAGCAGTCAAGAAGAGTCTAGGGCATGCATTTGACATGTGCATTGGGGGACAGGCTAGTCTGACTGCTCCCTTAACTGTAGGAACTGAGGTTATTCCCAAGTAGAAATCAGAACTGAATTAAATGACAGCCTGCCCAGTTAGTGTCCACCAGGGAATCTGATATAAAGTTGCTTAGTTGGTATATGAGAGAGTTGCCCCAATCCATTTTGCAGTAGTTGGACATAATGAATTGAATATTAAAAAAAAAAAAACCTAGTTGTTTATTTTTTAAAGTTATAGCATCTAAATGGATGCGTTGGGAAAGCAGTTTCCTGTAATGATCTAAGAACCATGTGAGTGTCTGCCTCAACATGAATGCCCTTCCTAAGCCCATTGTCTAACTAACTAGGTGCATTATCTTATATCACCTATGGTAAGCTGAGAAACTAGGTCATTTCAAGAAGAAGCAATGAACCAACCAATGAGAAAGTGGGATATCGCAGCGCCTGCCCTTGGATTGTAGAGCCAAAATATCTCTGGGTTTGTTTCCCCCTCTGTCACTTACAGAATATGGAAGGAGAAAAGTGTGACCAGGATAGAGTGTGTGAATTTTCTTCTCAGTTGAAAAAGGCAAAAAACAAAACAAAGCAAAAACAAACAAGCAAACAATAACCCAATCATTAACCAAACAAAAAGAATGAGAAAAAACCCTGTAGAAGTTAGGCGTCTTTCTCTGTGCCAGAGACGGATGCAAAATAGGTCAAATTTGGCATCTATTTGTGGTTTGCTGATTAAATGATTAAGTGAGTTGAAGATAATCAAGCATTGTAAACAGCTCTTGGCACATAGGTGTCCATAATTCAAACTCCTAGGACACGAGAAACCCCATTCATAAAAATAAAATTTTCGTACCTATGGTCCCAAATTCTTGGTAGAACAGTGTGCTTTGGAAGCATTTTAGTGAATGTCCCTGAAAGCGGTAAGGCTTTTCAAACAGGACAAAAAGTCATGGCACACATTTAAAACTTGCAACAAATTTTCATTAATGCTAAAACCATAAAAGGTCCAGATTGGGAAACTGGTCCCGGAACCCATCCGCGAACAAAAGCTAATGGGATCCCAGCTCAGGAAGGCAGACTGAACGAAATGATACCAATTTTCTCGACAGCAGGAGAGTTCTCTTGTCTTTTCGCCCCACCTAGGAGGAATATATCTAAAGGCTTGGAAGACAGCAACAGAAAACGGGAAATTTGGAACACCAATAGTCGGCAAATAGCCTTGGCGATGGTCTGACTTGTAGGGGAAGCCAGACCCGTCTGAGAGACGTTTGTGGCCGTTGTTCACCGTGTAACACTTGGAGTCCCTCTTCCAAAAGCCAGGCGTCAGGATCCCACTTGCTTTGTATGTAAACAGTAGCGGATGGCGTGGGTGGGTGGGAGTGAAATGGAGGATGGGAAATTTCTTTCAAACTTCTGTCCAGTGAAGAAGAGGTTTAAATAGACCAGCAGTAAGACTTCCAGAAGGTTTTCCCACAGGGCTCATTTTCCCCCAACAGCTTTTTACCTGAAGGGCACTTCCTGGATTGGAAAAGGGGGAGTAGGCACATTGGATACGTCACTGAAGTAGGTGGGTTGGTTACTAGTCATTAACAATCTCTCAAAACTCCTAAGTTCTTTGGAGTCTCCAGCTTTTCATCTGCTGGTATTTACTGACCACACGAGTCTTTAATTTGCTAAGCAATATGGCGAAGATTAAAGCTGCCGCTTTGTCGTCTAGATCTGCCCCACTCCTTGGCTTCCTGAGAGTCTAGTTTCATGGTGGATGTACTGGTGGGAGCCATGGTTTTTGTTTGTTTGTTTGTTTTTTTTTCTCACAAGTCTGTGGAGCTTTTAGGTCCATGACACTGCCAAGAAGCATGACAGTGTGCTGCTCATAAACATCATTTAAGTGCTTTTTGGAAGGGCCTTTAAATGAGCTGCAAAGATTTTGCCACTCTGGTTGAGTCAGGAAGCATCTCTTAAAGGAGCCGTGCCTCTGCTTACCTCTAACAGACAGATCCCACCCAAGGCAATGCTGTTATCAGGAAGCCATGTTTGACTCTGTTCATCTGTCTGTTTAGAATCAATCTTTCTTTCTTTCTTTCTTTCTTTCTTTCTTTCTTTCTCTTTCTTTCTACAAAAAGCTTTCTCAGGCTTTATGTGGAGATTCTTGCCAAACGTTTGTGTACCATTTCTAGAAGGAAGTTTCTCTCCTGCCTTTTCTTTTTTTTTTTTTTTTTTTGGTTTTTCGAGACAGGGTTTCTCTGTGGCTTTGGAGCCTGTCCTGGAACTAGCTCTGTAGACCAGGCTGGTCTCGAACTCACAGAGATCCGCCTACCTCTGCCTCCCGAGTGCTGGGATTAAAGGCGTGCGCCACCATCGCCCGGCTCTCTCCTGCCTTTTCTAAGTGCAGAATTTTCATATCGTTTCCTCTTCATCTGGGTGCCAACTATAGACTGAGCCTTTCCTCTTTCCAGAATTCCTCGAATCTCGTTGCCATGCCCATACTCCTGCCTAGCTACTGGCCAATCAGCATTTTATTAAACCAATACGAGTGACAAATCTTTACAGGGTACAAGAGCATTATCCCATAGCATACACACACCTATTAAAGCTAGTTTATGAGAGAAAGAGAGAGAGAGAGAGAGAGAGAGAGAGAGAGGAAGTGGAGAATCTAAGGCACAGATTCCTAGCAGGTGGATACAAACAGATGTGCTACAGAAGGGTTAGGTCCCCGCAAGCTGGGAGATCTAGGCAGGTGGTGGTCACGTGAAATTGCTACTGGGCTCAAGTTTAATCAATATTGCTCAAAATCATGAAATTTTGTTTGGATCCTTTTCAGAAGGTAAACTGGAGCGGCAATTCACTCAAACTCAAGGGAATAATTCCAGAAGATAATCAATACTGGACCTTGGAACTGATGGTCAGTGGATGTCATGGGCATTTTTAGAAAATAGAGGGTAACTATTTGTCTAGTAGTAGGTTTAATTTTCAGCTTATCAGAACTTGGTTGAAAGGCCAGGTGGACCTAATTGTTTCCAGTTCCAAGGACACCCTGTAACTTCTGTTCATGTGGTTTTTCAGATGAATAGATAAGTCTACCTCGTAAATTGTTATAATTATTTTAACCACCTAGTGATATCATTAGTGAGTTTGGTGTTTTGTTTCAGGAGCCTGCTTTTGGATGTATTCATTTCATCTTGGTATGATAAAATTTGATAAAGCTATCATTATACATATTCCATTTACTTAAAAATTAAAAAAAATTATTCAGGGAGTCTACTAAAGCATCAAGTAATATATATTGGTCATTGTTTTAAATTAAAAAGGTTAATTTGGTATTTTTAATTTGATAGTTTTTCTAATTACTGGAAAGGTTTCAGAGGAAAATCTAAGTTATTAATACTTATGAACATTTTGGTCACATCTTACAATTATGTCCCTTTATTTTCTCCTTTATGTTTTTACATTTTTAGTTATTTTAGGAGTGTTGCCTTTAAATGTATTTTAAGCTGCCTGGGAACCATGAATAATCAATTTCTTATTCTATACCATACTTGCAGTAAATTATTATTTACTAAGGTCTATGTTTTTTCAATAGTAAATTATTATCTTTTGATACACCAGTTTTTCAGAAGATAAATATCCCTGACTTGTTACCTATTTGGACATAAATTGTTCTTTGAGAGTAATAGTCTCTTTGGTCCAATGCTAATAGTTGTTGATAGTAGTTTTCATGAATCAAAGCATGTATAATACGCTTGAGAGCTGTTTTATTTGGTATAAAATTGATAAAGATTAAATACAAGGGCATTCCCAACAAGAGAGTGCCTCTCATAAATCAGAGAATCGTGTTGGCTTTCAAATTGTTAACACAGAACGAGATGATGATAATTATAGTGTTCTGTGAATGTTTTAAAGATAACAGTGAGATTCTAGGTCGTATGGACTATGTGTATCATACCTTCTAAATGCTGGGATTCCAGGTTTATACCATGATATTAGGTGTCCTGTAGCATAAATAATAAAAACCTAAATGCAGATATTGGGGTTCAAGCTGAAGATCAGAAAAGCAAAGCATCCAAACGACTAGAGAGCTCTTCCCTCTCTGAAATTTTCAGACTGAAAGAGAGCGAGTTACTATCTTATCCCACCTTATGTTTCTCTCTAGTGCTGGAATTAAAGGCCTGTGTCACCACTGCCACTCTATGGCTAACTAGTGTGGCTGCTGGGATTAAAGGTGTGTGTGCCACCACTACTTGGCCTGGACAGCTGAGTAGTACGGCTGTTTTGCATTGTGATCTTCAGGCAAGCTTTACTTCCTAAAATGCAAATGAAATATCACTACATTTCACCCTTTTTGTATAAAATAAAAAAGGCCATAACTAATATAAGAAAAATTATATGCAATAAGTATAATAACTATATACACTATATAAGGCAATAAATATGTCAATAGTGTCTAGCCTATTTGCATTTGACAAATTCAGAGAAAATACTCAATATCAATCCTATCTTGGTGAGTCCAAAGTCTTGTACCTAATTTACTTTCTATCATAACTTGCTTTCTGTCAGGTAAACAAGGAAAGCTATACCTATCTAGTCTTCAACTCCTTCAGAGACCCAAGAAGGAAATAATATTAACTGAGTAAGCAGGAAGTACAAGCAAGTGAGTTCCAAAAAATTGTGAGAAATGACAGCAACAAATAGGGGGGAATACCTTATGTAGGAAAAACGATAATATTTATTGTTGTGAGAAAATAATTCTGCTTTTTTCCTCTAACACTGAATACTCTTAATGTTGTTTATCTTGTCCAGATTGGTTAGATGGTAAGGGATATGTGTGTGTGTTTGTGTTCGGTTAGTAGAAATTTGTGTGACCTAGACTTTTTAAATAGATGGCAAAGTCCCATTTTAAGTTCAAAGCTTGGCAACTAAGAACTTACTATTTCAACAGGAAATTAAGAGAACGGAACGTACAGAGATAAAATTTAGTGCCAAATAGAAGCAAGTAAATAGAAATTCTGTTACCAAAGAATGAAACTATTCTAACATGAATCTGCTTTTAAGTAGCTTCGGGCCATTAAGATATGTACTCGGTAATTCTAAGTAATTAAAGAACAAACCCATTATAGTGATTTCTACCCAGCCAAGATAAACATATCGGAATAGAAGCAGAAAGACTATTTTTTTTTCCCGTTGGTAAACTGAGGATGTAACCGAAAGCCTGGAAGAATCCTGCTGCTGCCCCAATCCTGAAAACTTGATCTTTCTACGTCAGTGAACAAGGCCCTTGGCCATTTTTCTTCTTCCTTCCAGCTGGCCTGAAAGGACAGCTCATCAACTTTCCCGGATGATTTCATATCCTGGGGTGTAAGAGCAACTCTCCTTCCAGAGGCTCTCCTTGAACACACCTGGAACTTCTTGAACATGGCAGGCCCAGTCACGGAACCGCTGTACCAACCAACAGTCTCCAGCTCACTGGCACTGCCCATTCCGGCTGTTCTCTAACAGTGTTTCAGTATTTCAGTACCAACTCTGCTCAGCTTCCCTCCATCTCCTGCCGATGCTGCGCTGGCCCCCAAGCCCCCCATTCACTATGCTTTTCTTTCCGTTGCTCGCTGAGTAATCTCATTCCTACCTGTTCCCCTCGATGCATTTAGATAAGAACCTTTGGAGAAATGGCAAGGAAAGGGAGCCTGTGACATTTCTCTCTTGCCGTGGAGTTTTCTCATGCTCCGGGAGTCATGTCAGGAAGGTGTATGAGGACCGTTGTTAAAGACCCGCTTAGAGTGTGATTTCTGAACGCAGCTCTTCTCATTTCCACAGAAACAGAAAGCGACATCTGGGCAAATTCACTCCAGCTTGGCTTTTATTTTCGTTTTCATTTATTTATGTTTGTACAGTCTACCGCCCCTTTGACTTTCAGAAAATACTTGTTTGTGAGAGGGTGGAATGATCAAAACGTCACTCAGCAAATGAGGTGAATGATTTCCCATCTCAGCAACTCGCAGATTATGCACTGCCTGAACTTGTCCCCTCAGCATCTCTTCCGAGCTTCTTGGCTACTTCTGGACCATCTATAACTGTGGAGCGCGGCGTCTCCATGCTAGGCTAGTCTGAAATGGATTTACTTAAGACAATCTCATTTTGCTTCGATCCTTCCTCGAGGTTATCTCCTCATAGTTACACATCCATCAGATTTTTGCCTGAGATACTTCCTACCAAATTACAGCCCTTAGCACACACAGCGTTAGGCTGGCTGCGATGAGAGCACCGGAGCCATAAGAAAGAAACTGGAAAAAAAAATGCAGAGAGTTCACAGTCCCCCTTTCATATAAACATAATAGGATGAAATTCCCTGCAGGGCCATTTTTATCCCATATTCTCCCACTGTGTCAAATTCAGCTCTATTGGACATGGAAGGCTAAACGTACCAAGTGGTGACCATTTTTCTAAAAGCCATTTCTCTGGGTGTCTCGGCGGCAATCTCTGAGGCACATAGCAATTCTTTTCTGTTGAAAGGTCATTTCTCTTCCCCTTTTCATCTCCTATCCCAACTGCTCATTCATTTGGTTGACAATTGGCGAGGGTAAGGCTGAAAAGGTCATAGGCTGCACCCTCGTATCCTATGTCTCTCTGTGTAGACAAAGGCATCTAATAAGTTTAATAAAAGTCTCATGGTGCCTTTCCCTATCTCCTGCCACATGATCATCACGCAATAGGGTTTTATATACATTTGCAGCTGCTAAAATTGAGACTCAAGAAGGGTGCGGCACAAAGAGTTGCCGAGTTGGGTCTTCTGGCCCCTTGTCTAACAGGTTTCTCGTCACAAAAGTGCTTCGATTCTTAATATCAAGATAGCCCGTTTGAAAGTAGAAGGGACAGGTGATAATTGTGCAAATTTATGTGTGCACTTGGAAAGGAGCTTACATTAGCCATAAGTATGTGTATCAAGCCTTTGTTTGAAATTTGAGGCCGGAGGAGGTGGATGTTTGGGTAAAGCAGAAAAAGTCCAGGAGCTTCCGACTATGTAGTCTCGGGGTGGAAGGTCACCCAGTGAAGGTGGGAGGGTCACCTAGTGAAGGTGGGGGTTAATTTAAACACCATTAGGCAAGTGTGGTCAGAAAGGATGCTGTAGACTGAGCGATGTCCCGGGAGTCAGTGTGGAAGGCATTTTCCTTCCTTGTCTTTCTCTGACGAGATGGGTTCTTTTGCTGTGCTTACACAGACACGGTATTAATAACTTCTGTCAAAACTAGTATTTATGTCTACAACTTACATGATAGTTATTTTAAATATGTTACATAACACATTTTATGTAATAATGATCTTAAAAACAAACAAATGCTTCAACACTATGGTTTGAAATATTGTTATTGGAATGCATTTGCATTAAAAGGAGGGGCTTCCAAAATACAAATTTGTTTGTTAATGAGTCAACAGTGATTTATAATAAATATTTGACATTTTCTAATTACCATTATAGATTCTGACAAGTGAGCCATCCTCTCTGTTCGCCCCTAGAGATGGCAGATGCCTGTGAATTCAGGGGCATAGATGCAATTGCGAGCATAGAATTTGTTGATGGCCATTTCATAGGCTGAGACAATTGACTCAATTTCAAGATAGACTTTTCATCGCTAGTTCTTGTGGCTTTGGGTTAAGTTTTGATGGTCACAGTCTTAGAGAAAACTCCAGTAGCTACGAATTAGTTTTCCAGGGTTCTTTTTCTTTTTTAGTCCAGTGCTTTGGACCACTTGGCCATGCTGCTGCTTGCTCCTGCCTTCTTTTCAATGAGACGTGACCGACACATTCTGTGAGAAGCCAGTCTTCAGAAAAAGAAGCAACCGGAAATGCTAATATTTGCCATTAAATACTAGACTAGAACAATCATTATACCAGCAAAGGAAAAGAACTCCATTTGGTATAAAAGAAAATGGAATTGTCTCTTAGACAAGAGGATGCGTCCCTGGGTCGGCAGAAACCTCCTGGCTACTTTAGAGCTTCAGTTGCGGATTGGGAGGCTGACGTAGTGTCGCTGTAATTGGAAGCAGGTGCATACAAACTAGAGGAGAGAGAAGACTAATTGTGGCTAATGAACCTTTTAAAGTAAAAACTTAATGCAATGCTTAATTAAGCATTAATGGCCAATAGATGGGCAATCTTCTTCCATTTCACGTATGTTGGGTTTTGGTTTAATGTGAGCTAATTTTTCACTAGTGCTAAAAGAGTCGCCGTTCTTACGTCATTATAAAAACAAGCAATGAACAGGTGTTGTTTTAACGTGCTAATTTTTCAGTGCATCAAACCATGGTGGCAGCATTCTGATTCGGTTGTGATGGGGAAGGGGAGTACGGAGATCACACCTAAGATAGAGGATCAGGTCCAAAAAGCCCGGATGTGCCTCCATCACGGTCCTCTCTGTTTCTCTAAAGGCTTCTTTTGATCAGCAACAAATCGTTTGGAATAGTCACAGTATCAATGATCAGAGTGGTGTGTGTGTGTGTGTGTGTGTGTGTGTGTGTGTGTCTGTGTGTGTTCTTGTGTATGGATGCAGACATATTTATGCAATGGCGCACAAGTAGGGGTCAGAGTACACCCTCAGCTATTGGTCCTTGATTTCCACCCCTTCAAACTGATCTCTCTTTTGTTGCTTAGCTAGAGTTTACCAGGACTCCTGGCCTGCTAGCTTCAGGGGTTCTCTCCTCCTGTCTCTGATGAGAGGTAGTGATGGAGGCAGAAACTCTAGAAAGTGCTTTATTTTGTGCGCTCACCTTGAAGTCATACGGAGAGTCTAAAAAAAATAAAAACAAAACATGAAAAAAACCTGTAAAATATATATAACAAGCAAAAACTAATGAACCAAACTGGGAACTAGTCAGAACCGTGCAGAAGAAGAATTTCTAGCAGTTTTGTGATATAGCAGTTTAATACCTTGCTCATGTACTGTGAAGAAGAAAGGAAAGAGAAAGAAATGCTGAGCTGTAGTTCCTGGCTTGGGAGCTGGTAAAGTTGGCAGTGCATTTGACAGCTACTGGTGGTCATCAGGCACCATATACTCTAACATAAATGTTCACCTATGTCTCTCTATTTCTCTGTGAGAAATTCAGGAGGAAAATAGGGCGCAGTTGTGTGGGATATGCAATGCTGTTGCTAATTTCTCCCAGTGGCAGCTTTGTTTTCTGTCAGAGCTTGCAAAATGTTTGTTGTGTATTCCCACAGTCTGAAAGAATATTAAAATTAATATAAAAATCTAAAATAGCTATAAGTAGAGTCGCAGATGGCTATGATAAGGCAGATGAGAATGAGCAAGCAAATGTTAGGAATCAGAGTATTTATCGTAAGAGGAGAGAAGAAAAATAGCATCAAAGAAGTTAAGCAAAAATCTGTTAATCATTAACCCAAACTCAAGCTATATGAACGCATCCATGTGAAATATGTTCTCTAGCATTGTGCATTCCAGAGCTCCGGAAACAATGACCACATGACCACTGTTCGGAGTCCCCCAGAGCTCAGCAGGTGGTGTCTGCATAGCACTTCCTGTTCAGAGGAACAGGTATCCTTGAAGACTTTGCTGCTTGCGGTTCAGATCAGAGAGGAACTATACACAAAGGAGCCTAAGACATCTAGGCAGAGCAGGTTAGAGAAAGCCCCACCCATGGTATATTATCTTCACGTTAAAACGATGCAGGAGCTGCCTGGAAGAGTGTTCTCGGCTCTCTAAAGACGGGACAACGGGATCATGTCTGCCTTAAATGCAGTGAACTGCTCAAGGAACGACATCTGAAGCCAAGTAGAGATGCCTAGGAGCTAAAAGCAATGAGCAGAATGTTAGAGCTTTGGAAGTTGTTAAGATTTTTTCTGAACACCGAAAAAAGAATCCAAAGACTTCTGCTTTTCTATACAGATTGCATTTCAGAGTGACTAATTATTAATTAGATTTTTTTTTTTTTGAGAGACAGCTTTACTGTGTATAGTCTTGCTGTTCTGGAACTAGCTCTGTATACCAGACTCGCCGTAAGATAGTTCTCATTTCAAGAAATATTTTTTGCTATTAAATGCAAGGAGAATGCTAAGCTCTAATGAGCTAAGGGGTGGGGTTGGCAGTCACAAACACCTGCTGGGATCAGTAAGGGAAAGTGTGATGGAGACCTTGAAGTTGAGTGGTTGTGTGAGAACAGGAACGTGGGCTTACTAAAGCAAGTCAACACACACTTCAAACCAGGTAGCATTCCCAAAAGACAAAATTAATTAGTGAAATGATCGTGATCAATATGGTTTCTACTTATAGCTCCAACTTTGGGAAAACATCCATGAAGAGGAAAACAATAAACACCATTTTAAGAATTCAATATGTAGAACAGGGGAAAATTTTATCTACAAATGACTCAGTTTTTTCAACAAAGAGCTTGAGGAGCCAGGCATGGTGCTGCATGCCTGTAAGTGAAGCACTCTGGAGCTGAGGCAGGAGGATGGAGTTCAGGGCCAACCTGAACTATCCATATCTATCTATCTATCTATCTATCTATCTATCTATCTATCTATCTATCCATCCATCCATCCATCCATCCATCTATCTATCTATCTATCTATCTATCTATCTATCCATATCTCTATCTATCTATCTATCTATCTATCTATCTATCTATCTATCTATCCATATATCTATCTATCTATCTATCTATCTATCTATCTATCTATCTATCTCAGAGATTTTATATATATATGTGTGTATATATATATATATAGACTCTATCAAAAAATGCACGAAAAAATTTAATAGAGCAAAGCAAGAGAACACAAACATGAAAGAGGAGATGAAAAAGAAGTGTTATAGATTACAGTGACCTTATCAACTAACGAGATTTATCAAACTGGACCTGGATTCTTGATTTATTTAAAAGATTTAGCAACTCGATTTCTAGATAATGAGACCCATGCCAGATTTTAGTTAATACTAAGGAGTTGCTGTAAATCTTTTTGGGTGTAGCAATGATATTTAGGTCATGTTAGAGAGTTATATTTATGCAGAGGTATTTATGGGTAACTTGACATCTCAAATTTTCTTTAAAATATCTTGAGGAAAAAAAACCAAAGGGACAAATAAAATCAGAACAATAGACTAGAAGTATTGCTGGTAAAGCTAAGCACAGTGGAGTTAATCAGGCAATTCTTTCCTACTTTCATTGCTACTTCCTTTATCGGGGCTGGATAGACAGCTCAGCCAGCAAGAGCACATTGTGCTTCTGCAGGGGACCCGAGTTCGGTTCCCGGCATCCAAGATCCCAATTGCCTGTCCCTCCAGCTGTTGGAGATCTAATATTCTTTTCTGCCTTAGAGAGACACATATACATACACATAAATAAAGTCTTAAAATTTTTCTCATATTAAAAATAAATGTATAACATTAGGTATGACCAATTTGCGTACTGCAAATGTCCATCAGAAACAACACATTTTTGACAAAGAGAATTGAGAAATGGAGTGATACAACATCTTCCGTTCTTTACTTTGACTCCAATGACTCATCAGAACCTTTTTTCAATTAAAGGTCTAACATTTTTGTTACGGGAAGTCCTCCCACTCCTCCAGCTCCTCCAGCCTATTGCCGCTGAGATACCAGCCCATTGGGACGTGGTCTCTCTCCCTTTAAAAAAGCGGCCACTTCCCTCTCCTCTCTCTCTTCACTTCCTGCTCCACCGGCGACCAGACTCCCTTCCTGGTTGCACAGAGGGCTGACGGTGATCTGTAAGTTTTTTCCCCTTTAAATAAATACCACCCTATTAATCATAATTCCAAACTGGTGTGGCATTGTTTATGACTTACGCCTTCACATTTTTATTGAGCAGTTATTATGTAATTATTTTATTGACTTAAACTAAGAAGAAAATGTTCTCTTGAACATTCGAAATGAACTCAAACATAGACCATCCTTTAGTGATGTGTTTAACATATCTGGATAAACTAGATCAGAAATGAAAAAATCCTTTTTAGAAGGGAGTCACAGATAATCGGCACTATGCTAGAACTTACTTATTTTGCATACACTTTTCCCCTTATTTATACTATTCTTCAAAATAAGACTTTCGCGTACCTCACACTTCTATTTATGCATGTGTGCACATATGTGCACCTGCACATGTGTGCATGTGTGTGGAGGTGAAAGGACAACAGACAAGTTTTTCTTCAGGCATCGCTCACCACGGTGTTTGAGGCTTGGTCTCTCCCTGGCCTCGAGTTTGCCCAATGGGCCGGGCTGGCTGGACGGGAGCTCCGGGATCCACTTTTCTTCTTTGCGTTAGTCCTAGAATTACAAGCACCTCATAAAGGTTGTATAATCCATATTCTGGGGTTCCATTTCAGACCCTCATGCTTTACAAGAACCAACACTTTACAAGAATTTTGCTAATAGAACCATCTTTTCGGTTTATGCCTTCTTTGGTATTTAAATACACATTCTTGGGATAAATGGGCTAAAATACATAAATGCTGCCCTTTGGTTATTAATTTCTCTACAAACAACAAAGGTTTCTATCTCTCAATGCAGCACGTATTTTAAAATGCTGTATTTCTAAGGACAAATGGAAGTCAGGAGATACAAAATTGGATATTTTGTCACTCGAATGCCCTTTTTTCCAGCTCGGTTGGTGACCAGCACACAGTTTCAGCATCATGCTGCTTTGCGAGACGGCCTAGTGACACAAATGGCAGAAGTGTCTTCGGGGGCATCATCAGGGATCGACGCAACTATGATCTGCACCGCTAATAATGTTTCCCCGCCAACCCCGATGACCCAGAAATGAATAATACCACCCAACAGATGTTGTGGCTACAAGCACAGTAGTCCATGTGTAGTTGGCTCATTGGTTCCAGAACTTCTATCTCCCCCATTTCTCATTCTCAGGAAGGAAGGCTAACATTAGTGGGGAGAGCATCACAGGAATGCTCGCTGTGCTCGTGTACTGTGGCCATTCTGACGTTATCGTGCAAAACTAAGTCTGATGGAAGACATCGTTGAGAAGAAACACTTGCGTTTAAGAAATAAGACTGAGATGTTGATGTCCACTCGGAATGTGGAAGGATGACAGAATTTCAGTTTATCTCTGTCTTTCTGGGTTTATAACATATTTCTTCTTCCAGAGTCTTCAGTGTTCTTGATTTCATGATGGGTAAGAAGGTCTGTAGACAGAAATCAGTAGGCTAAGGCTGTGAAAACCAATAAGAGGCTGGGCACTAGAATCCATAGGGCCAACTCTACAACTTCCTTCCTTACAAATTTAGCCAGATCATTGCTCACTAAACATCACACACTTGAGAAAGCTTATTCTGGGAGTAACTTTATCTGTTCTCATCTCAAAGTGTTTTTTTTTAAATGTAAAACAACATTCTGCTTATTCATTTCGTTATGGGTGGTGATGATGGTGAAGATAAAGGAAAACAAAAAGGTGAAAGAGGCCATTTTTGAGTTGTCATTCAACAACCCCAGATTTATAATTACAGAGATTTAAGAACTTGCAAAATATGGATAAAAACTCCCCCAACCATCAGACTCACTGAAAAAGGGACAGCCATGTTTTAATACCCTTAACATGTCAAAGTAAACCCCTGATGTTTAAGAAGCAACTTTATGGTTGGAAGGGAAAAGACCTCAACTTATTCAGAATACATATTCAGTTTGACTGACATAAATCGTGATTCTCTGGAGGAATTAAATCTTATGGTAGGTTATTAAGAGAATTTAGTCAGGTCAATGATACACCCCTTTCAGCTCACCACTTGGGAGGTAGAAGCAGCTGGATCTGAGTTTGAGGCCAGTCTGACCCGCAATGTGAGACCCTGTCTCAAATGGAAAAGATTTGGGATGGGACAATTTGGTTTCTATTTCTGACTTTTGTGTCTCTGCTTTACAAACACGTCATCTAGTTGCTTCTAAGGATGTTATGAGAGCCGACAAAATGTGATGAGCTGTTACTATTGCCAGGTGTCTGTGGGTATTTCGTGGGTAAAAGCAGACTTTCATTTCTGTCTTTTTCAGACCATGGTGGAAGTCACAGATGTATTTTAAGCTTAATTACACTGAGGACAAATGACAAGGGTGACCTGGGAGAGTCTTAGGTGGATGCTGGTCTCACCAAACCCAGCTTCCATTGTAGGGTATGAAAAGTATACCCATAACTTCCCAAACATTGCTCTGCACTTGACGAAACATTAATGAGATTTCTCAAAGTAGCTGGAGTACATTTCGTATATTTCTTGCCTTCTATAGGGCAAAGAAAAAAAAATTAGTTTCAGTGATTTCTAAATTGTGATGGTTTGAATGAGAAAGGCCCCCATAGGCACATGTATTTGAATAGTTAGTCCCTAGTTGGTGGAACTGTTTCTGGAAGGGATAGAAGGTGAGGTCTTGTTGGACGTGGTGTGCCATCGGGGGTTGGCTTTGAGGCTTTAAAAGCTCATGCCAAACTCAGTCTCTTTCCTCCTCTGCCCTGTGCCCAGGGATCAGATGCTCCAGTGTCGTGTCTGCCTGCCTGCTGCCATGTTTCCCATGATGATGGGCATGGACTCACTCTCTGAACCCTAAGTAAGTTCCCAGCTGATTGCCTTCTTTTATAAGTTACCTTCACAGAAATAGAAAAGTAACTAAGACAGGTGTTTCCTTGATTTTACCTATTGAGAAACAGTAGAAAACAATTCTTTATCATGGTCTTGCTTCTGAATCTCTAAAGGTATTTACTGGTTGCTGAACATAGATCTGAAGCATCTTCATATTGTGGCTTTTTTTCAACTAAAGATGTTTTTCATATAGCTCATATTTGAAGAAAGGCTATAGAAGATATGTGGCCCTGAGCGTATACCCTGGTTGTAATGACCTGCTCCTATAGCCTGACTGTGTAGCTATGATTCCTGGAGGCCAAGGAAAATTCTGTAGATGAAAGAAGTTGGAAACCAATACAGTTGAGTGCTCACTCTGTTCCAGGAATTCCAAAATCACCCATTTTATTCGCTCTTCATAGAGACCTTGTGAGAGGATTTTATCGTTTCTACTTCCTGCTTTACTAAAGCAGAAATGGAGAATCCAGGCGCTCAGGATTTTCTGAACCATATATAGCTACAGAGAAAGGAAGTTCAACTTTAGTCCTGACCAAAAGTGCATCTCGGGAACTCTGCAAGTTACAGCCCTGGCTAGTGATTCTTAAACAACAAAACAAAACAAAGCCCTTTTCTTCCCTGTGACCCATATGCCCAACATCTCTCCTTTCTTCCTGTTTTCTAAGTGACAGACTATTGGGTCATCCTCATTCCTTTCTTAGAAGTGACTTCTCAGAATCTGTGTGCAGACACAGTTTTCACCTGGTCAATAGAGATTTTCCACTGTCTAAGATATGGGTGTTTTTACTACTTCTCAGTTTTATTATGGACAAAGTATCTCTATTTTAAATTTTAATACTCGGACTACTCAATGTGCTCATAAATTTCTTCCTTTACCAGGTTTATTTATTAAAGATTGAGAAGCTTTACCAGGTTTTTTTAAAAAATAATTTCATTAAAAGGTTTACCTTTTTCTCAGCTATTGAACATAACTTTTTAAGTAACCAAGAATAATTTACTGTTCATCTCTCTTTCCCACTCCAGAAGGAACACAACAGCTCAGCTAAACAGGGCTGCATTGTGAGCGATGCCTGTTATTTTATCTAATGAGAAGAAAACAAGAAATTATAAGGAGGTAAACCATGCACCTTTCGGCAGCTCTCACATTTGCACGTGACCACCCCCTCAGAGCCTTGATAGGAAGACATTTTGTTGAGTCATTTCTGATTGAGATAATAACTACTAGGAACCAAGTCACGGTTTAAGCATCTTGGAAAAGGCAGTGAGGGGTCAAGTGGTTTTCAGTATCTGCTTCATAAATGGCCTGGCACAGAGATTGATATTTTAAATTTCAGATGTGTGGAAGGCTTGACATTCATTTATAAAATTTATCATGGTCTATTAAGGAGGAAAAGATGAGCACCTTTCCATTTAAATACATTCCGGCCTTTTCAGAAATATAAATGTCTGGTACTTATTTTCTTTGGGTTTCAGGGTCCTTCACAGAAGTTCAGTTATAAAAGAGTCATCAAAGCACACAGCTATAAAACTATGAGGAATTTTGAGAATTGGTTATAGTGTTTTGGCTTTGGGAAACTGATGATTCTCGAACTCATGGAGTCACCTGACGTACTGGTCACTTTTACGGTTTCAAAAATAGTGTATTTACCCCTGTTGTATAACTTATTTCCTTTGTTGTGTAACCTTAAGGGCAATTAATTTCACTGCCCTTCTCAACTCTGTCTTCCTTGGCTGGCACTCTCGAAGTTTCCATTTTTACCAGGCAAGCTTTCCTGAATCCCTGGTTCCTCCCCTTCCCACTGTGACACACGCATATGACATGGCAATGCTTATTCTCCCTAAACAAGCTTCCCTGAACTTTGTTCCTGCTTCGAATTCCAGGAAGAGCCTTCAGTAATGAGCCAAATAGCTGGGATCTTGACATCATCTCTTGGTACGGCACGCTCAATACTGAGTTTAAGCTTTAGGTCAATCAACCATTTTCTCTAATTATCAATCTCCACGGGGGCACCGAGAAATTTGTAAACTACCTGTGCCTATAGTAAATTTATAAACCCCTATCCCTATACATGCTCTATGAAGGAGGTACTTCGTTTTCTCTTATGGGCCTCCGTTCTGTGCACACTGCGTAGGAAAATGCTTGCTGTTCCACAGTTTCTCTTCAAAAAGCTGCCTCTTTCTGCCATCATGGTTGACTAAAACCACCTTGTTTCACTAGAATATACTCCTCTAGTTTTCCTTACCTTTTAAATCCTTCCCCCACGGAAGCTCCAGTGTAAATTCCCATTCTTGAAGAAGTCTGTTCACCAGTTATGGCTGGACAGTGTGCAGAGTGGGAAACCTTGAAAAACTCAGCCCTGAAAGGGATCTTTCCATCAAATCCCTCCCCAGAGGGCTCAGGGACTCCTCTGGATGAGAAGCAGAAGGAGCATAGGAATCAGAGGGGATGGAGGGTACTAAGGAAACAAGGCCTTCTAACCACAGCAGGACCAATGCGCCTATGAACTCCCAGGACAGGCATAGGTCTGGGCCTCATGGGGTCCCAACCTGGGTGGTATCGCCTATCTCCAATTGATAAACCCTCACAAATGAAAAATTAGTTCTCCAATGGAGTCTCACTGGGTATGCAAAACACTATTTAGGCCAGACCCCATGCCCAATAGTAGATGACCAAGACAAAATGAATCAACAGTATTTTTGGAAGGATGTTTGTCTAAAACTTCTGTGTCTAGGCACCCTTGCCCCTCACCTTACAGGACTTTTGCTTATATATGATTTCTGATTTTGTATTTTTATGGCATTTCTGTGTTTGCCAATGTGTATATCTCTGGGACTACATCTACTTCTTGTGCTTTTTGTTTTCATTCCTCTGTTTGTTTTGTCCTATTTCAGTTTTTTTTTATTTTATCTTATCTTATTATTATTTTTTTTTTTTAGGTGTTAGATGCCTGTTTGTTTTCTAATGAGAATTAGAAAGAAAGGGTGTGGATTTGGATGAGAACGGATGTGGGAAAATCTAGGTGGAACTGGGAGAGGGAAACTGTAATTGGAATGTGTTGTATGTGAAAAAAAAAACTATTTTCAAAAAGCAAAAAAGAAGCAGCAGCAGCTTCTTCACATCCAATCCCAACCAACCTTTCCGCTGTCCTTCTGTTGTTCCTGGCAATCATGGAAACCGTCTGAATTATATTTTCTTTGAGGCATGCCTTTATGACTTTCTAGCTGTGTTTTAAGAGCAAGGACTCTTCCTATGGTGTCTTTGGGTTCCTGGAATGATAGGTCAGAGTGTGGCCCACAGAACATACTTAATAGAAACCAGAGGATTCCTGGAAGCACTCAGTACAAAAGTTAGTGCTGAGGCAGTCAGTTGAAACATGTGGGAATCCACAAATCCTGTTGTGGACTCAAGATTCGTAGGAACCAGAAGTGGATGACTTTAGACACAAGGCATCTTGGTTGGGTTTCCATCACCTTCTCAGGAAATGGAAATGCATGGCTCATCTCAGCTTGGCCTCCCTGTGGCCTGTTTCCTCTAAATCGAACAACACAAGGTCCATGTTGTTCTAGCATGGGCCACACATGACCCTAGGTCTTTTTAGCTGTCATTACCAGCTAGCAACTTTGACATCGTCTCTTCCTATAGACTTCTAATTGTAGCATTTACTTTAGAGTCAGGCCATACGTGCCACAGGTTACTGGACACATTGCAATCAAAATAAAGCCCCTATCTCTTATGTTGCTTTTGTTGGGTGTTTAATAATAGCAAGGAGAAGTTCACCAAAACAAAAGAATCTAAGCTATGTCAGGCCTGGGCAAGGGAAAGGCAACAAATACATTACAGTGTGACACCATTAGTGTCACAGGGCTTTGCAGGGGATGTTATCTCAAACATTTGGAAGATGCTTCACATAGTAGGTCTCCTGGGAGTATGTTTTGGCTAGGAGGTTATAATGTTGAAACAAGCTAGCCATGGAAAGACAAGTGTCACTAATAAGTGGAATTTAAAACCTTAATCCCATGAAAGTAAAGAGTAGCAAGGTAGTCGCCACAGACCGCGTAGGCTACCTGGTGAGGAAAGATGGAGAGAGGTGTGTCAGTGGCTGCTCCGTTAAAGTTAGAGAGGAGAAAGATGTTCTGGGGTCATTCACCCAGAGTAACTACTGCCAGCAGGTTTTTTTTTTTTTTATTGTATATCTCAAAAGCCTGAAAAGACTTAAATGCTTTATCATAAATGATAAGTGTTTGAGGAGCTACTATGCTTAATCTCGTTTAAACATTATACAATGTGTACATATTTGATGCATTTGCACAAAACATTACATGGTGCAATATTAATATGTATAACTCTTATGTTTTTGTGTGTCAGTTAAAAAGCATAAAAGTATAAATGCATAGTAAATATTATTAAAAAATCGCCAAATGCCAAAAATAAAAGAATGCATAGAAAGTCAGCAAGAAAATGGGGTTATATGTAGTATTTGAATAAAATAACTCCTCAGAATTCTAATGTGAATGAATTTTTGTTCAATTCTTACCCCCAATAATGTTTTTTTCCCTCTGAGCAAGCTTAGGAAATGATGCTTCATTAAGTACTTATCTATTTAAAACTAATTATGCCATTTAATCATTTTCTATTTATATCAATTTTCACGTTCATTTTGTGACTGCATGCTAAAAATATCTAGATTTGTAAATAACGTTTTTTAAAAAAATGGCACATAGTTTGATATATGAAGTTTTAGGCTTAATAAATGCAATAACTTTATTTGTCCAGAATTTCTTTATAAAGATTGTCAGAAATAAACAATACATGAAAGAAGCTTTTTTTTGCTTTTGGTTTCTCTTATTGGAGTGTTGCTTAGGTTACTGCTTTTTACACCAATTTGGAGAAGTACTGTGGGATTTTCATAACCAGGGGGATCTTTGCTGTCAGAAAAGAAGGAACAATAAAAAAGATAATGTTTACATCTTCAAAGGAGATATGAGGACTGGGTAAATCGAAGCTCACTTAAAACTCAGGGGGTTATGCACCCAGCTGCATGACCTTAAAAAACATAGCTCTTGAATTGGTTCCCCTACATGACCACTTCCTTGTGTTATCTTGAGGTCCTGTCTTAATTAGTTCCTCATGACTGTGACTAGATACTGAGAAACGCAACTTAAGGGAAGAAAGCGTTTTATTATCGCTCACAGTTCCAGAGGGATACAGTTTCCCATGCTGGGGAAGACGAGGCACCAAGTAGGGAAGGAATGGACTGGTCACACTGTATCCACTTTCAGAAACTAGTCTGAGCAGGAAGTTGGGGTGGGCTGGAAAGCTTTAAGACCTGCCCCAGGTGACCTGCTTTAATCAGTGAGGCTTCACCTCCTTCAGGTTCCACGACTTCTAAAAGACCACAGCTAGAAAACTGTTCAAACCTGGGAGCCTGGGGGAGCCTTCTCATGCTCAAATCCCATCAAGCCCTCCTCTTGTCCCATTTCCTCGCTGGCATCTTGCTCTACTTTTGACTTAAGAGGAACTACTTTTTCTTCATACTTTTGTTCTGCCTCTGTATGTTTATTGCTTCTTTTCTTCCTCCACCCTCCTGCAATGCTCACACTCTTTGCTATTATGAACTTCCCATCCTTGTTCAAATGCCAGCCAAATTAACATTCTATCTTTCCAAAAAAGAGAGGAGAGTATAGCGGAGAGTTTGCAATCTCAGGTGACGCTGGCTTTGATCACTTATCTCGGGTCTTGGAACTAAGACTTTGAACACGTCTTAAGACTCATAGTTCACTTGTCTCTGGAATGAGGATAAGAAACACGTCCTTCCAAGATCCTTCACCAGTACCCCTTCTCTTCCTGCCTCCAGCCCCTTTGTCCACAACACAATAAATGCCTTTATGTTTTTCTCCTCTGTCCATCCTGGTTGTGTCTCATATGAAACTGTAGCTCTGGAGTTTTAGGAGACAAGAGGAACAGCTGTCCTCAGCAGAAGCCAGGTGACGGTTGTTTAGTGGTCTGTGTTACCCAGTTGATTGACTGGCAGCCATAGTAACCAGTCTGTGATCAGGGAGCCTTTCCGTGGTGGTGACATTCCCAGAGACGCATCGTTCTGCCCCGTGACAAGTTGGCCTGGATGACTGCCATGATCTTTCTTTTGAGTTTCGTTCGAGGAACATGTGGGGAGTAAAAAGAACAAAGGGGCCTTTGCTTTTGCTCTTCAAATAGGAATTCTTTTTTCTGGGAAAATTACGGTCCGAGCTCTGCTCTTTACAGAGATTAAAGCGGCAGTAGCCCTTCTGGTTCAGACATCAGCTATCTTTGAGAGTCAGGAGGCAAGCTGCTAAAGCTATCCTGCAGCAGGCCTCTAAGTGCCTTCCAAGAAAGGCTAGGACACAGCAGTGTGATTTAAGCCAGAGCAAGTAAAACAGAGACCATTTAGGCTGCAGGGAACACCATAAAAGTGCATGCATTATGGCGGGTGTAAAACTTTTATCTTTATTGGTGTTGTCCTATAAGAGCTAATGGTTCTTTCATAGAAATATTTTGTTCCTCTTATAGTTGGCTGAGTGGGCTATTGATTGGTCTACATCCCATTTCCTTAAAGCCATTCTGGAGGCTTTTAATATATGTCTCCTAATAAAAAGTTTACCATCTACCAGCGTCTGCTTTATGTTGTGTCCAGGTGTCTCAGGGGTGTGACTAAGCTTGTGTTTTATCACTTGCCTCTGGCTGCCTCCCCTCTTTCCTAGCCATTCACGAAAGGCAGAAGGGCACGGTATTAGTGTCCTCCTGAGGAACACAGCCATGGAAAATACATCATCATGAGAGAGGGCTTAGGAGATTGGCTCACAGAACCTGAGCCTGTCGATTCCGGCAGCTGCAGTGTGCAGGCTGGAGGGCCGGGAAAATCAGCCACGGCTGACTCCAACAAGCGGAGCCTCAAGTGAGAGGCCAGGCCTCCTGGAACCTTGCTGGTGCAAGTCTGTATCTTCAAAGGCCTTCACAGGTGAGGTGCACGGATGGCAGCTGTGGAAAAACACACATGCACCAAGTGACAGCTAGCTTCCCCCTTCACCCCTTTCCAGTCCCTCCCGGCCCCTCAGGCTCATGTTACTCCTATTTAGACGGCAGCTCTTCCGCTCTGTTTCCTGACCTGCATGCATCCCCCACTTTACAAAGACTCTCAAGACACCCCGAAGATGTATGCTTCTTTAGATCCCCGGGGCTTCTCAGTCCCATCTACTTGACAACCAAGATGAATCATCATAGACTCCATGATGATGAAGGACAGGGTTGGTCTCCTTTGTTTCTGTTTCTCTGATAAATTACCTAAAGGAGAAAGGCTACTTTGACCTGTCACTTTCGAGGGGATACAGACCATCGTGGTGCAGAAGGTATGGTGCCCGGATGTGAGATCAGCTCTTCATGATCCATCAGTTGGGGGGGGGGAGGAGAGAGAGAGACAGAGACAGAGAGAGAGAGAGAGAGAGAGAGAGAGAGAGAGAGAGGTTTTTTTTTTTTTAAAAAGTATTTTATTGCTATAGAGTGCATATGTGTGAGGCTTTGACAACAGCAAAGATGAAGATGGCATAGGAGGCTGTGGGGTTGAAGAAATTTTGAGGAAGAACACACATAAGAGACATGTTTACATACTAGCAGACTTTGCTCTGCTTTCTGACTACAGACACAGTGTGAACAGCCGCCTCAGGCTCCTGCACAAACAGTGTGAACAGGCGCCTCAGGCTCCTGCAGAAACAGTGTGAACAGGCGCCTCAGGCTCCTGCAGACTCAGTGTGAACAGCCGCCTCAGGCTCCTGCAGACATGGTGTGAACAGCCGCCTCAGGCTCCTGCAGACAGGTGTGAACAGCCGCCTCAGGCTCCTGCAGACACAGTGTGAACAGCTGCCTCAGGCTCTTGGTGTGAACAGCCGCCTCAGGCTCCTGCAGACACGGTGTGAACAGCTGTTTGCTCACACCTCAGTCTCACACCACCAGGATGTCTCCGCTGTGATGGACTGCATCCCCGGACACTGTGAACTGGAAGTCCTTTCTCCTCTAAGTAGCTTTTCTTAGGGTACTTTATCATGGCAGTGAGAAAAATGGCTAAGATATGAGCCACCTTAAATTCTACTGCTCAGAATAAAATTTTGTTATAATGTATGTTAAGATAAAAAATTCGGATTTCAAGATCAAAAGTTGGCCCTTAAATGTATTTTCTTAATTATGTACTCATGGATTAAAGCCAGGAAAAAAAATTACTTACACTTCAGTTACCATATACTGAAAGTCTAAATATTTTCTCTGGATCAAATCATTTGTGGTAATTTCTATAAAATGACTTTTCTAAATTATTTTCTGAGCATCAGTGTTGAGAATATGTCTCTGAATAAATGAATTCATTGGAGTTCAAATTTTTTGAGCACTTAACAAGCTATCTTTGCAAAGAATTTCAGAAACCACCAATATGTCCCAAAGACAATCTTTTATACTTAGAAAATGAAAAGCACCCATATTGAATCGATAACCCAATTCTTGCTTTTAATTATTTTCTTGCGCCATTGATGTGTCCCAGGTTAAATCTTGCAATGATTATTGCTGCAGCCTTCATCAAAGCCACTCCGCTGCTCCAGAGTATAGTGGCACACGAGGGTATTTTTCTGCAGTGTGTTGGATACTGCTTGTCCCTGCACACTCAGTGTTACCAGTACTCAGGGTGGTTAGATCACAAGTTGATGCAGATTCTGGGGTTCAGAATTTAAAATGCTCACCTCTAGGGAGATTATAATTTATTTTTGTTTTGTTCTCGAGACAGGGTTTTTCTGTGACTTTGGAGCCTGTCCTGGAACTAGTTCTTGTAGACCAGGCTGGCCTCGAACTCACAGAGATCTGCCTGCCTCTGCCTCCTGAGTGCTGGGATTAAAGGTGTGTGCCACCACCGCCTTTAATAATTAAAATAATTATTTAGACTTTGGCTTATTTCACGATGTCCAAGAACGGGTTTCAGGGTCAGGTGAGCTGCGGGTTCTGGCTCGGCTCTTTACCCTCTTTGTCTTTGCGCCTCTGTTTCTCTTTTGTTAAACCAGAGTTTTCATACTATTCAACATAGCAATCCTGCTTCCCTGGGAGTTCTTGTAGCAAAGCCTGGGGTGTGCCTCTCCTATAAGTGGCCTGCAGAATCTAGTAAAAACAGTTCACCATTTTCTTGACTCAGAAACCTTACAAAATCAAGCAAATCAACAGATTCAGAACTTCATATTCACCCCAAATCTTCCCAGATTCACCAGAATCCCCCAAGGACAGAAAAAAAATGTTACTATAAAGGGGGATGGTGGTGTGCTGGGGGGATGGTTAGATGGTTAAGAGCACCTACTGCTCCTGCAGAGGACCTAGCTTTAACTGAAGCCCCGGAGGGCTCCCACACACATTCAAATACCCCCCTCATGCATGCATAATTAAAAATAAAAATACTTTTGAAAGAAGCTGTGTGTGCCTTTAGGTGGAGTCAGCAGGTGTGTAAAGATGAAACTGGGCTTGAACATGGGTTTGTGGTCCAAAGAAAAGTACTAAGTTTATCCTGTTCATCTTTAAAATGCAGAAGGATGCTGAATTTGAGGATTTAGATGTAGAGTCTCTGGTCATCTAACACCTCCAGGTGAAGGCAGCGCCTAAGCTTAACTTCAGATTTACCCACCCCTGAGCTCCCCTGGTTGCTTGGAGACCAGCCTCACTGCAGAGACAAATGGTCCCTAAGCCAGAAGAGAGGGAAGGGAGCAAATCAAACACAAAATACATGCAAATATCAGTAATACTCAAATAAAACATAGCGTCAATTTCTTAGAAACTAGAGGCCCCCATGGCTAGCTCATGTTTAGGAAACATGGTGTCGATACGGATATTCAGTATGAGTTAACGAAACCATGGCAGACGCCGGGCGTGGGGACTACAAACCTGCGGAGAATGGCTTACCGAGGATGTCTGCGATGTTAAAGTAAATCGTGATGCCATCCCTTACAGGACTCTTTCTGGCTCCGCTTTTGTATGATTCTGTGTAAACGGGATCTCGAGGTAAGAGGTGTATACGCACAAAGGGCTTTAGCCCCAACTAAGGAGATATTTGCCAACTCCTGTTTACTGCTACAGTATTCTTTCCTGTGGGAGCTGAGGAAGCCTTGAGCGAATGTGTGAAGGAACAAATAAAGCCCATGATGTTGTTAACATGACATGACCAGTTATGTCAAGGATCCAATGCCTCAGGCTCATGGGATAGGCATAGTTTTTCCCATGTGAGCCTTCCTTTGGTCCACACATGAGTGTTTATGAACATGGCCCCATGTATGCAAAGGTAGCATTGCAATTTCCTCCTCCAGGAGGCTCTGAACTGAGACCACTCCCCTTCAGAGACGTTTTACTGAGACCAGCTGACCATACAAGTGCGCATGCGAGTGATGGCGGCACCTAGAGCCAGAGGATCTATGAGCACACCCCACATCTTTTATTTTTTATTTATTTTTATTTTTTTTTAATAACGTTGGTTCTTGGGATCCAACTCAGGTCCTTCCTCCCGGCAGTGCAAGCGTTGTACTGACTGAGCAATCTCCTCAGTCCTGAATGAAGTCTGAGTTTCCATTTTTCCGGGTGTATTAAGGGCGTTGGTCACATTTACAAGCATTTATTGGCCACCTGTATTCTGCTTCAGAGCCGTCTGTTTAACTCATATTTCTGTCTATTGATAAGAAGGTTTGTGTTTTGACTGCTTAGGGTTTACAGTTCTTTGTACAGTCTAGATATTAACCCCTCTCTGCCTGTCTGGTGTGTGGATGGCTATGATCTTCTTCTTTGTTCAACTTGTATACTGCTCTTTTTACTATGGTGTTTGTTTAATTTCTGTTTAGCATCTGGTTTTATGTAATTGTTAACCATTCCTAGGGTTATTTACTGTGCTAGCTGGAGACCTTTACAGACAGCTCTCACCGTGCCTATATCCGGAAGTATTTTATTTTTCACTAGCAACTTCTGCATTTTGGGTCTTATAATGAGGTCTTTGATCCACGTTGCACTGATTTTGGATTTGGGGGCAGGATAATTGAGATGTGGATTTAGCTTGGTTTCGAAATCTAGTTTTTATGCCATCATCTTTTGGAAAGGCTCCCCCCCCCCACCTTCCCCAGAGTGTGATTTAAACATGTCTAGAAGCTTGGTGGTGTTGCCTTTAGTTCTTCCTAAGCCTTCCATTGGTCCACATGTCTGCCTGTCTGCCAGAACCCTGGTGTTTCTGTTACTCTGGCTCTGTCTCAGGTAATGCCTTATTTCCAGGGTTGCCTATTGTGCTACGGGCTGTTTTGACTACTCAAGGTCTTTTATGTTTTCTTATAGGTTTTAAGAGTGTTTTTTTCCCCCCAAGACTTCAAAGGCGCTTTGTTAGGATTTTGAAGGAAATTGCATTGAATCTGTAGATCACATTTGATAATATAGCTATATTCATGACATTGTTTCTGTCCCAAAGCATGGGAGGTATTTCCTTCTTTACTGTCTTTTTAAGTTCTTTTTTTTTTTTTTCTGCTAGAGTCTTAAAGTTTTTATTGCTAAGGTCTTTAGCTCCTTCTTTAGGTTTATTCCTAAGATTTATTTTTTTTACTTTTTGAAGTTGTTATGAATGGGATGTTTTTCTTTCTAGGAAAATGTATTTTTGGAACGTGGGAAAGCTACCGATTTTTGTGTATTTTAGATCCTGTTACTTTGCTGAAAGTATTTATCAGAACTAAAAGCATTCTAGCAGAGGCACTTGGGTATTGTAGGTGTTGGAACGTGACCTCTTTAGGATTAGTTGATTTGTTTCATTTCTGTTTTCTTCTTTGTTCTGTTATTCTAGTTAAGACTCAGCCATTGCATTGAATACTACTGGTAAGAAAGTGAGCACTTTGTCTTTGTCTAGATTTTGAAGAAAATGCTCTGGTTTTTCCCTCATTTAGTACAATGTTGGTCCTAGCTTTGTTGTATTTAGTGCTTATTACACTGAGCTATGTTTCCTTTATTTCTAATTCTTCAGGGCTTTTATGATAAACGAATGTTGAACTTTGCCAAACATCTTTCTTCATCTACTGAGATTCTTATCCGTTTCTATATGAATATTGTATGTCATATTACATTGATTAATTTGCATGCAAATTTAAAAGGTATTTATTTAATCTCCCTCTCTCTGTCTATCTGTCTCTCTCTCTCTCTGTGTCTGTCTGTGTGTGTGTGTGTCTGTCTTCTGTTGGCAGGCTTGTGCTACACTGGATATGTGATGATCATAACAGCCTTTGAGAATTAATTCTTTCCTCTCATTGTGGGTTCTGGGAATTAAGCTCAGGTTTTTAGGCTGGTGTAGCAAGCAGTTGCACCCACGTAGCTTGTGTGGCAAACACTTATACACAAGGAACTATCTCACTGGCTCAATATGTGTTTACCATTCCAGCCATCACTGGAGTAAAACTGATTTGCTCCTTTCTCCTATGCTGACAGGGAATGATTGAACCAAATTTGATATTGGGGCTTGTGGGAACGTTCCCTAAAGTGTTTCCTCATGGTAAAGGGTTACCTTGTCTATCTCTTGTTTATCTGTATTTATTAGTCCAATGTCAGCCTTTGGCACACCTTCTGCATACTTTGTTATCATTTGAAAAAACATTGTGTCTAGGAATATCTTTCCTATTATTCCTTTCAGATGACCTTGCTTACCACAATTAAAACATTGGACATTTTGTTTTTTCTTTAAAATTTTAAAAGTTACTTCTATCAAAGTAACTTCATAAGTGTGAGATTCAATATCAGCTGTATTTAATCTATTGATCTATTAGTGCTGATCTTGTCTTTAAAGTCCAAATCACACGTTTACATTCTGAATTAACATTTTCAAAAGTCAAAGATTCAATTAATATTTGTCTGACTTCTAGATCTAATACCGTTCTATTTACAGCTGAAGCTAATCTTGGCAAAAAAAAAAATCAGTGAAAGATTCTTTTGGCCTTGTATAATTTTAGTAAATAATTCAGACTGCTCTCTTGATTCTTCATCCCTGTTCCATGCTTTCAAAGGTGCTACATGACATAGGGCCAAGGTGTGATCAAATCCAAACTGGCTTTGCAAATCAGCATATTGTCCTTCACACAGAAACTGGTCTTAGGAAATATCAATGCCCCTAGCTCTATTTCACTGTTCAATGGCCCTAACTTCGTCTTTCTACCATGTTTTCAACTGTAACTGAGGCACAACTTCCAATATTGCTGTAGCTATTTTTCTTCCAGCTTTGAGGAATAATTTTATTCTGAGTTACCCATGAATTTAACATCGGCTTCACATAGGATGAATGCATGTCATATAAAACAACCAGTCCCTTAAGTATCCTCAAATCTAACATTTCTGTAGGATTCCACTTAACTTCTGCCTAAATTTAGAGACGCCTATCTTCAGCTAGTCATTCTTGTAAAGTAACTGGATAAACTAAGGGTGGTTTTCTAATAATCTCGGTCTACCCCTCTTCCGTTTCATTATTCAATGGTGAGGTAAGTTCATGTCTAAATTCCTCTGTCTGCTCCTGAATATTTTTCTTATATCATTGGTAGGTCTTTCTAAGGCTTGTATCTTATCAGTCAAATTACCTTATTTGGCACAGCTACCAAACCACATTTTAGGGATAAAACATGAATTCCCAATCTGGCAGTAATTACAGTCAGCATTATGTCAATTTCAGCTAAGTGGCCTCTCTCCTCATTTATTTTATTCTGTTTGCATGCCATCCATAGCGGCACTATCAGGGTCCTAACTCCTTGCATTGTGATATTTCCCATTCTTAACGCGGGGAAACATTTTCTTTTTACTGTTATTTAACTCTCTCCTTGAGGACTTCCCTGGTGTCTCACCAAAGCCTCTGACCTTTCAGTTTGTCCACAGCAACAATGCCACCAGTGGCAGGCTCCAGTCCCTCCCTCAGTTTCCAAGCACGAGCCTGCTTTTCAGAGTTTCAGTGAGCAGCTGCAGTCTCCTGATGCAAACTCTCCATTTGTGTGGTTGTGTCCTGTGCTGAACACCAAATGATGCTTTTCTGTTAGCTTAGGAGCTACATCTGAATCTACTGATATTATAATTACTGTTGGTCTGGTAGGATTTCAGTCCCATAGCACAGACTCAGCTATAGCCACCATTTGTAGGTTTAAACTAAGTCTTTATCATTCTATTTACTAACAAAGATTCCAAAGTTAGACATGGGGCTGAAAACCTGCTAGATTAGAGAGGCTGAGAAGCAACCAAGTTACTTTTTCTTTTTTGCTGCAGACCCAGCAGGAGCTGCATCTTATCCCAAACCAAAAAGGAGCATGAGATTCCAAGTCCCCAGCCTCATCCTTCCTGTGCATCTCTCTATCTGTCTTTCTGGTTCCTCCATACTCTCTATGGCTAATTATGGCCACCTAGTTGCTAACTTCATCCCCTGTACCAAGGTTGATTTTATTTAACTAAATACAAACTGTAGGTTCACAGTGCGATTGACTATTCTGCAACACTTACTTATCTGTTCTTTGGTGGACACTTAGATTGATTTCATGTCTTGGCTATTATGAATAATGACTATGTGATGAACATGGATAAGTCTCCTTGTAATAGATTAATTTTATTTCTTTTGACTAAGTTTTTCAGGGGTAAAATTATTATATTTTATGGTTAGTCTGTTTTAAATATTTTGAGACATGCCCATGGAGCTTTCAATAATGGATGTACCAATTTCCCATCTCATCAAGGGCTCTCTGTTTCTTATTATACTTGCAATCTTTACTTTTTGCAGGGGGAAGGAGCAATAGACATTTTAATAAGAGTGATGTGACATCTCATTGTAACCCTAAACTGTCAGTCCATTCCAGCGAACCCAGGTTCCCATCTCTACTCTGTAGATTTAGAATCATGGTCAACCTATCCACCATGCCAGACGGTGAGCCTCAAATCTCCAGATGGGCTAACTGGTGAAGGGCTTCTCTTGTTGAAGTTGATCTATTTAGAATGAAGTAAGGGGCTGGAGAGATATTTCAGTGGTTAAGAGCTCCTGCCACTGCTCTTACTGAGTCCAATTTCCAGCACCCATTTGGCACCTCACAACTGTTTGTAACTCCAATTCCAAGGGATTTGATTCCTTCTTCTGACTGAAAACTAGGAAAGCGTATGGCACACATATATGCATGTAGGCAAAACAATCATACACACACAATAAATTATTTTTTAAAAGAATGAAATAAATTCTCATTGTTTTTCAGTGGCTAGATTTCAATGCATGGCTACCAAGATAAAGAACAATCAGTGTGACATGACCCCACTAACAGGGAAAGATACAGCAGGTGGAGCTAACTCTTAGGGAAAGGAGACTCACAGCCCCCCCCCCCAGGAAAGAATCAAAAGTAATTGTCAGAGAGTGGGACTAATAGAATACAGATATTTAATGAAATTAGGTAAATAATGCGCAAAAATTAAAATTCTAACAAAGAGAAGTCACAGAAAAAAATCAAACAGGAATTTAGAACCCAAGGACACATGACTAGCCTGAAAAATTTCCTAGATAGCTTCAGCAACAGACCCTGCAAAGGAGATGAATCATGGAGCTTATCAGGTACCACTGAAATAAACTGTAAGAAGAAAAAATAAGGGAAAAGGACCAAACACCAGTGAGAACTCTGGGATACCAGGCAAAATCAGCTCTTACCTTCTGCCTATGGCAGCTGTAACTGTAGACAGTTATCAGATTATTTTGGGTAACTTTTCTTGGGGAAAGCCTTCTTTCACAAGATAAACTCTGAGTTAGGGACCTGTGAGAGTCTCCAAGGAAGCACTAGCCAGGTGGAGTAAGGACAATTCCTAGAGAATAGACTTCCCAAGAACAATGACCCATCACTTCTTCCATTTGCTGCAGAGTGCTGAATTCTTACCTACAAGGGTTGGAAGGTGAAGTGGGAGCACAAGTTCAAAGACTGGCCAAGATTCCATAACGAGACCTTGCCTAAAAATATGTAGGTAGGTAGGTAGATAGATAATAGATAGATAGATAGGCAGACAGGTAGATAGAGAAGTAGATAGATAGGTAGATAGATAATAGATAATAGATAGATCAATAGATAATAGATACATTGACAGACAGACAAGTAGAAAGACAGGTAGATAGATAGATAGACAGAAGATAAAGGAAGGAAGGAAGGAAGAAAAGAAGGAAGAAATTAAGGAAGGAAGAAAGGAACAATGGTATACATCTACCCCAAGGTAGCATCTATCAACAGTTTACTCTTCTATATGGCTGAACAGCATCTATATCCCATCATGCTGATGTCTTACACATTTCTTTGCACAGCATAGCACAGAGAGTAGTTGTTCAATAAGGTCATTAAAAGACTACCTTTCCCATCTAATTGCTTTGCATTTTGTAAAGTGCCAATTGATTGCGAACAGGAGAGTGTGTGCTTATATATTTACAGCTATCAATCTCTCTATCTAGTCAACCTTGCTTCAGGGATCTACGCTTAACCCTCCTCTCCTGAATCCACATTGATGAGTGTAAATGTGTGATAAGTTTTGAAACTGGAAGTGAAAGGATCCCATCTTTATCATTTCCAGTGTAGTAATAAGGGCGGCGGGGCTGCGTCCCCAGCACCCCGGCTGCCTGGCTAGCTTATGCCCGAAATAACAACACACAAACTCTATTCATTTAATCACTGCTTGGCCCATTTCTATCTAGCCTCTTCTAGGCTAATTCTCACATATTAATTTAGCCCATTTCTAATCATCTGTGTGTTGCGCCCCTAGGTGCGCTTACCGGGAAGATTCTAGCCTATGTCCATCCTGGGTCGGAGCTTCATCGCGTGCGTCTGCCTGGGAGCTGGGAGCATGGCGTCTGTCTGAGGCGTCTACTCCCAAGAGGAGAGCTGTGGAGTCTGAGCTCACTTCCTCTTCCTCCCAGCGTTCTGTTCTGTTTACTCCTCCCACCTATCTTCTAACCAATGAGGGCCAAGCAGTTTCTTTTTATTTAACCAATGACCTTCCTCCATCATTCCAGGATCCATTTTGTTGATTTAGCTTGACCTTCTCATATAAGACTTAGAGGTTGTTGAAATGACTGTCGAAAAAAAAAAAAGACTATTAGAATTTTGATTGAGTTGTATCCAAGTTTTGTTTAATCTCTATATCAGAGGGGTGTGAGGGACAATCATGAGCATGAAGGGCCTCTGCATTTTTTTTTTCTGTCTTTCCTTTCTGGCTGTAATATTTTATAACTTTCTGGGTACAAATATTGTACTTCTTAAATTTATTCCTTTGATTTTGTTTGATGCTATTGTAAATAGGACCATGTTCTAAGCTTCACTTTCAGATGGATTACTGTTCATATGTGGAGTTCAACAGAACTCATTTATTTTGGTGACTACTAAAGAAATTTATGTTCTAACAAGGCTCTGGCTGATTTAAAGTCATGCTATAAATTCGGAAGGGGAATATAAACCTCTTATGAATAAAACCATATCTTATTTATCAAAGCACAACCTGAAATCCTTCAGCTATGTTTTGAACACAAAGGGAGCTTATCATATTGCTATTTAATAAACATATGTATTTTGAAACATTATCTTTTTGCTTTAAAATAATTGTACCATATTTGTTAGTTGTCTTGATTCAATCTTGACTTACATGCATGATGTGAGTTAAAACTTCAACACAGATTCTTACCACATTGGAAATTCTTATTTTACTACCAAGCATGGTGCTACATGCCTGTAGTTCCAACACTCTAGATGCTGAGATAGGACAATTTAAAGGCCAACTTCACTTCTGGTGAGTTTAGGTAAGCTATATCTACATTATGGCACCCTGTATCTATTTATTTATTATTATTATTTTATTATTTATTATTATTTAAAAGCAATAATAGAAACAAAATGAAATAGAGTTTCATTGTTGATAAGAATAAACATTTATGCAATGATATTATGTATTAACATTGTGTCTTTTATTATAAATGTCTATAGTTTAGTAACATGCATGATTTTTACTTGATAAATAGTAATTTTTAAGCAGGAGTATATTTGTTTCTTCAGAATGCTTCAGAACATCTCTTCTGGGTTATACGCTTGTCTGCATTGCCAGGAGAATACTGATGTTATAGCGCACCTGTGGAATTGATCAGGAGCACAGCGACTGTCTTGACTTTTCCGCACTACACAGTTCAGACACGTTTTTAAATTTCATTGCTGAGTAAGTATCTGACTGTCATGATGGGATGCCTTGTCCCAGTGCTCCCTTCACAGACAAGACAATGCCTCATAAAGTGCATTTGTAGAATGCATAAGTAGACTTCTCTTGCAGGCTGAGCAGTGTCTCTTATGATAGACCAATCACTGTCAAAGTACCAAATTTGAAAGAGAAGACCATGTGTCAGTTCCATGTTTTTTCTGCTTATCCCGGGTTTTATTTTTATGATGTAATATATTACCAATATTTGTCCTAAAATAAGCTTCTTTATTCTTCTGGATTTGTCTTTGTCGGGTGGGTGTTTTCTTCCTTGATTTCTGTTTCCACTCTGGATTTTCAGAGAGTATGATGGCTTTGTGCTGCCTGTTCTCCCCTCCTTCTCTGAGAAGTGTTCACAGGGAATAACTTTGGGTATTAGAGACTTGGATACTGGATGAGTTAGGGGAAGGTTAGGGGGGGAGTGTCTTTCTTGGGGATGGGGTCAGAGAGAAAAGAGAGACCACAGTAGGATCCTGCTACAGAGCTGGGGATGAGACTGGGGGAATTGGGTCTCAGGAGCAGTAGGAGAAATGTGGGCCCCCCTTCAGCCTACTTGTTGACCTGGGCTTCGTAAAATCTTAAGAAAACTTTTTTTTGACAATCAATTGCTTGACTGTAATGATTAGAAATTTCACTGAACCAAGCCCTACATTGTGATTTCATTCTTATTTCAAAATAATCTGAAAAATTTAATCAACACAGTAATGAACACAGTTTCTAACATGTTAGCACATTTGAAACTTTTAGCTGACTGTAGGAGTGTGAACTCTTCTGACATTATGACATTGTCACTTCTTCCAGTGACAGAATGTAACACATTGATGTATAATCTCAAGTGGTGTGTATGATTTAAATTCAAATTTCTTTAAGTGCATATTGAAGTTCTGTGACTTGCGAGAAGAATTTTTTGATGGTGCTTCTATTTTTAATTAGATAAATTTATACCCTGTGCCAGAACGGAATAAAACTGAGAGCTATGATTTTACAGCCTCCAACTTTGGCAAAGCATTAAAAAAAATCATAAAGGGAAATGACTTATTTGATTAGGTTTGTCTTGTAAAGTTCTTTTTTAAAGGAAAGTGATTGGGAAAGTACTTTTGAGCTTGAAAGACTGTACCTGTGAAAATATTTGTGTTGAAGTGTTCACACATTGCAGAAAAGGGATTGCCATGGATAAAATGCTCTATTAGACAGAATTATAGTGATGTTCCCAAGCCTTTCAGCATCAGTAGAGAGATTTCTTAAAGCCTTATGGATTTCAGAGAAACATTCAGTGTAGATGTCACTAATTTCAAAACATCAAAGATAAATAAAATTTCATGAAAACATTTATAAAATAATAAAATTATAGAAATAAATTCTTTAGAAAAATACTAAGATATGGAATTAGAGACAACGTGCCATTTAAGAAATGATAACTAGGAAGACAACTTTCATTTGTTATTTGTTAATTTTAAATACTCAATGTGAAATTTTAAAATTTTTGTTAATGAATGTGCCTGTGTTATTTTATTTATTAAGAAAATTTTCAAAAATAGTGTTAGGTAGTGTTCTTTGAAGAGATAATTAAAATATTAGTCTAGCAGTTTAATGTCACTAACTTGTTGGTCATGAATATTTTTAAAATATGATTTAAATTATATTAATGACTTGATTTACTACAGGGATTCTAGTTTTGGTGGTTGCCTGTATGATCTGTATAGAAAAGACAGAGAAAGTCCTCAGTCTTGAGAACCATCCTTGACCAACTAAATACTAAGTGTACCAGTTCTACACTAAATATGGCATATTTTTTCTTTTTTGCCTCCATTTCTTTCCTGTTTTGTCTACACCCTGATGTATCTCCATACCTAACCACTAATTTTAAACATGAAACTTCATGTTTTTTTTCTTGATTCTCTTAACTATAAGTAAACATCTTTTGGCAGACAACCATGCATTGAAATTGTCAAGGCCACGGTTGTGTCATGAAACTCAATTAATATGAGTTTTCTATCCTTCTGGAACATCAGGGAGGCTTCTATCTGCTAGGATATTCCACTAAACTGTTACAGCTACATCTCTGGTGAGATTCATCTATGAAAACTAATTTCTGGTTATTTTTTAGTCCCACCCTTACTAAACTTGGCTGTACACATCCTTCTTCTCATCTTGGAAAATTTCAGCTACTAGTTTTAGAAAAAGAGAGAACTAACTATAATGATGGCCAAACAAAACCAAACCGTGAGGTGGTGTTTCTAGAGCTGTTATTAAGGATTGCAAATGTTAGGTGAATCGCACGTGGGAAAGACCAAAGCTTTTCTGAAGCAAACAAAACACAAGCCTGCTGATGGCACCAAACCACAGGAAACAACGCTCTCTCATTCAACAGATTTATCAGGACAAGGGTTTCTACGTTACTCGGATTAACTAAACTTCTTTTATAACAAAATGTCTAAGTATGCTGATTGGACTTCATTATTACCAGCTGCATCCTTGTGTTGTGGTGAGCTCACCCCATCACACCTTCTCTCATCTACAGGGCCTTGGGTAAGGAAAGAAGGAGCCATGGGAAAGGCTCTACTCCATGCTGGGTTTGGTCGTTAAGTACTGGCAGTATCTGTGAACCAATCTTGTTGCTAGCTGTCTATTTGTATATACATGTCCCCATGAAGGCCAGCATCCACTGATGGGAACACAAGTTTCTCCCTGAGTTAGATATGCCCATATACTTCTCTTGAAATATTCTTACAATGCTACTAATAACAAGCAAACAGTGTAAGCCACGTGTGTTACACCAACTGACCCAAACCAGATCAGCCAGTTTACAGTTTTGGGCATCTCTTTCACAAAGAGAAAACACTTGCTTGTTAACATCTCACATTGCCTTTTATTCCTTATGCACGATGCAGGAACAAACCAGTTTAAGCCACAACATGGGAGAAATCTTGTTGGTATTGTACGTATTTTCATTTGCCCAAACATAAACAGCCAAAAAGGCTTTGCATACACTTGTTCTGTTGTGTGACTTGAAGATGATGTCAGGCAGGTGTAACTGGAGTTCTCAGGACTTCTGAGTACTCAGCATGATGCTGCTTCAGAGATTAGATCATTTGCCATTGACGTAAGACTCAAGTAACTCCAGTTAGCACTTGAGAGTTTAGTGGGGATGGCTCTCAGCACAGGACCCGGGCTGGCCCTGAGCACTGGTAATCGATCTGTCTATCATTTTTAGGACAGCCTTGTCATTCGGAGTAAATAGGCACCAAGAAGAGGAACTGCAGAAGAACTTTTCTGCTTGATAGTTTTGAGGGCTCATAAAGGCTTTAGGACTTTTGTGTAGACTATATTGTTCGAGCCAGGAATCTGCTGAGAATTCAGCCAACTACTTCTCTCCCGTATCAATAACAAGCCTGCTTTCATAGGCCCCATCCTGCAAGTCAATGAATTCAGAGGAAACTGTTTAGAAAACAGTAAACCCAACAGAAGAATATGACTTTCAGTAATGCACCTGTTTCATATCTGAAGATGAGAAAGAGGGGTTTGGATGGTGAATATCCCCACCGACATTAGGGAGCTGACGATGGTGAATGGCCTCCGTTCCCTGGGCCCCCTCCTAGACCAAAATGAAGTCTTTACTGATGAACAAACAAAGTGACTTTCTTTTCCTCTGACTAAAATTTTACATTTTATTTAAAAAACTAACCTGTCGGAACTGTTCTTGTGAGTGTGTGAGTCTCAGCTCTTCTGTAGACTCACAGAATGCAGAATTCCAATACTTCCCAAACCTCCTCTTGCTCTCACCCCACCCTCTTCAGTTTTTGAAGATGGTTTCTATGTAACAGTCCTGCCTGTTCTGGAAATTGCTTTGTAGACCAGCCTGGCCTTGAACTCACAGAGACCCACCTGCATCTGCCTCCGTAGTGCTGGAGTTAAAGGCGTGTACCACACACCACGTCTGGCTTTCCTCCTGCCCCTTTGTGGTCAAATAGTCTCTGGTTTCTAACCTTCAGCACCCACTGCTCTACTCTCTCTTTCTACGTTTTTGCTTTTATCCTAGGATGTCATATTGATGGAATGTCATGCTCTGCGACCTTTGAAGGCAGTTTTCTGTGCTCACTGTGGCTTTGAGACTCATCCATGAAGTTGTGAAATGAAGGAGATTGTTAGGCCATGTAACAGGCATGTGAATAAAACTGAAAGAAATTGATAAACCGTTTCTAGAATCTTCTGTATCATGTTGCATCCACAGACCCCAGACAAAATGCAAATATCCCCGGTGCTCTTCATCCTTGAGGGCACTTTGTGTTGTTCTGTTTGTTTGAGGATTTTAGTTACTGCTGTGTCTGCAGTGCTGGCTCTGGTCCCCCATTTGCATCTCGCCAAAGACCTGCCATGCTGAGCAAATTATTAGAGGCTTATTTGTCGTCTCTGTATCTGCCCCAGTGGAGCACTGATTTAAATCTCTCGTTCAACTTCTACAGAATGGACTTATTTCAGATAGAGTGCGGACAGCCTTCTAGAAAAGACAAATTTTTAGATACAAGTCCTTCGTGGGACCTGTGCTGTAAAAGTTTTTTACAGACAGTGGGTATGTATTCGATTCTCTCGAGAGGGCTTAGCTAGAAGAAGTCCTAAAATTTTCTTCTTTTTACTAATGAAAATTCTTGACCTATCCCACCAAATCAACAGAATGTCTCCCTTGGTCTTTGGTCTCTTCATCGTTGAGTTAGTAAATTAGCAATAGCAGCAACAAATCTGGTGACCGCTTGGATTTTTCAACAGCCAGAGTCTTGACTGGCAGCACCTTCCAGCACTTTCCGGCCAGTCATCCACACTACTCACCCTCACATCATTGTCAAACAGCTGTGCTTTAGAAGTTTCCATAAAGATGACTTAGGTTACTGGGTATAAAGTGCTCAGCGAGTGCAGGGGACTGTTGACAACTCAGTAAGTAGCTCTCCTTCCTGTATTGATAACATTTGTTTCAGTTGCCTTCCTAAGTCTGAAGCATATGTTCCATCTTGCACGTGAACGAATGCAGAGGACATAGTTTAGAGAATAGTGAGCCCCACGGAAAAATAAGATTTTCAATAGCGCCCGTGTTTCCGACTTCTAGAATTCTCTGCCAGATAATCTGCTGAGCAGATGCTTAGGAAGTCGGAAGAGTGCCTGTCAACCTGTGATGGACACCTGCAGAACCTACTTCCTTGCTGAACTCAACAAGAGCTCCAGCTACGCATGGGAGCGGCCAGAAGAGGCCATTAGAGCTCATAAAGGCATTAGCAGTCATTGGATTGTCTGATGAAGAGCCAGAGAGTGCTTCCACAGCCGTGGAGCAAGCGGAAGGTGCTTAGCTAAGCCGTTTCTTTAGCGTTAAAGACTGCTTTTCCCACGGTAGATATTAGTTGTGATTTTTGTCCCAAGTAGCTGTGTTATCTTAGATTACCCCATTGTCACTGTAAAGGCTTTAAATGCTGATTTTTCTGTCTCTTCATCGTTTCGGTTTTTAAATCATCCGAAGCAGATCATTTAACCTTGGAAGATAACACAAAGACATTAACTTAGAAAAAGGTTCATTGATTTACAGGGAAAAAGCCACACAAAGTCACCACTAAGGTTCCCTCTGGCTAGCATTTGTATGGAGTCGGGTTGACTGGGTAGTCAGTCACTGCTAGGCTCCCATGTGTGTAGAGCCAGGCTGGTAGGGTAGCAGGCGTAAGGAGCCGGGCTGGTTGAGTCACTACAAGGCAGTATTACTGATTTCTCAATGTGGCAGTTCATTGTACTCCATACCTAGAGGGCAGGTCTCTAAAAGTTGTTCAGTCTGGACTCCATTTCCCAGCACTCTGCTTTAATGGTATAGGGTTTGAAGTGGATTCTGGGAATTTAAAATGTCCTTGGGATGTTCCAATATGTAATAAAATTTGAGAGCTAGTAAATCATATATAAATGAAAAAAAAAAAAAGAACGATGCTAAAGGTCATCCTTGACTGATGGCTGTGTCGGAAGGAAAGAGTGTCCCATAACAAGATTTAATTAAACTTCACAAGAAATTTGCTTAAGCATTTGGCCAGAAATGTTAATTTCTTCCCCAAAGGAAGAAGAACTTGGCTTCTCTACCAGGTTTGAGCCAGTTTATTTTTCCTGCAAAGGGCCTTGCCCTGGAGGAGGAATTAATAAACTTGATTCTTGACCTGTCTCTGTTTCTGCCTCCCACGTTGGACTTCTTACCCTCACCAGCCTTGCGTTTACTTAGGAAAAGTAGATGGGGACTGGATCCGTTTTATACTATTTCATATCTCCACATTCTGTGAGCTTATACATTAAAATGAGTAACCAGTGTTAGCAAATTAACAGGAAAAAGTGAAAAAAAATTAAAATTATAAATTTCATGAAAAATGTAATGTTTGATTATTATTTGAGGTCTGAAGAAGCTGAGCCACACTGATGTGAAGAGAAAAATAGGTCAGTATTTAAACAGGCTACGTTCTACACCAAGGCAAGCACACTCTTCACTAGTGCCCAACTTATGGTGGTCAACTGAGTGCCAACTTGACAAGGTCTAGAATGGCCAGCAATATAACCCTAGCCATGCCTATGGGGATTATGTGTTTTACTGATGTTAGAAACCAGGCATTAGTTTTATTGTCTCCACTGTATTATAAACAGACATTCAAAGGCTATTGAGTTAAGAATTTAAAGCCCATCACAGACAAATTCTAGAGAGGAATTTTAGTCTTTATTATTATTTCTATTGTCTGTGCTCCAACCAAAGGGAACCTGAGCACAGCACACCTGCATTCCCGACAGTTCCCTCTCAAACCATGGAGACACGCTTCTTTTCTGGCTTTTGATGCACTTAATAAACTGCAGAATTCATAATGTCTGCTTTCAGTGAAAATAAAGGCAGGCAAGGTACTCAATGTTGACTATCTAAAACTGACAGGAAGTGAATGTTAGGTTCAGTAGACACTAATGAGTTAAGGGAAGCCGAGAACAGTTCACAGGGGTGGATGACAAAGATTCGGTTCCTATAGGGATTGTTCTGATAAGGGTCATCTAGGTAGAAAGACCACCCTAAAAGTGGGTAGCATGATTCCCGGTGAGTGTACTATACTGCATGAAAGCTAGCTAGACTCCATCATTCATGGCTTTCTGCATCTTGGTTGAGGATATAAGGTGACCAGCTGCCTCAAATGACTGTGCTGTGACTTCCCGTAACCTGTGAGCCACACTAAATATCCCTCCAGGATGCAGTCATTATCAGGATGTTTTGTCACAGAAACAGGGAAAGTAAGTAAAAGATCATCACGTTCACACAATCACAGACAAAGTCACGCAGATATGTTGAGCCTGCAACTCCATAACCTTTGAAGATGGGAGAAGACTTTTTTTTTAATTGATTTTATTGAGCTATATGTTTTTCTCCACTCGCCTCCCTTCCTCCCCATCTCCCCTTCTATGCTCTCCCATGATCCTCACACTCCCAATTTAGCAAGGAGATCTTGTCTTTTTCTATTTCCCATGTAGATTAGATCCATGTATGTCTCTCTTAGGGTCCTCTATGTTGTCTAGGTTCTCTGGGGTTGTGAATTGTAGGCTGGTTTTTCTTTATTTTATGTCTAAAAGCCACTGATGAGAGAGTATGTATATCTTTCTTTCTGGGTCTGGGTTACCTCACTCAATATGATGTTTTCTAGATCCATCCATTTGCCCATAAATTTCAAGGTGTCAATATTTTTTCCATTGCGTAGTACTCCATTGTGTAAATGTACCACATTTTTCTTATCCATTCTTCGTTTGAGGGACATTTAGGTTGTTTCCAGGTTCTGGCTATGACAAAGCTGCTATGAACATAGTTGAACACATGTCCTTGTGGTATAATTGAGCCCAAAGTAGTATTGCTGTGTCTTGAGGTAGATTGTTTCCTAATTTCTTAGAAATCGCCATACTGATTTCCAAAGTGGCTGTACCAGCTTGCACTCCCACCAGCAACGGAGGAGTGCTCCCTTTACCCCATCAGCTTTGCTTTCTTCAATACGGTTAAAGATGAGCAAAAATTACTGTCTGATCATCACTCCTCTGGATCACAGAGCATCTGGTCCCACTAACCACCCACTTCTGTGTTCTTTTTCTAGGTCCTCGTCCAAACACCAGTTTGCTGTTTAAGACGCCTCTGCAGCAGTTGGGACCTTTTCCTGTTGAGACCGACTCACTAAGCCTTGCCAATTTTAATTGTGCTACATTTGGGTTCAGGAGAATTTGGAGCCATTTTTAAAGGCGGAGATACATGTCGGTCAGAATCCCACTCTCTCTTCCCCCAGGATATTTTTATTGAAGAGAGGGAAGACGTAATGTTCCTGAAGAGTTTGTCTTCCCGCTACAGTGTTTTTTTTTTTTTTTCCCATGTCACTGTCAGAACAAAAGTCATTCTTTCTACTTTTTTCCAGTGGTGGGCATCTGGGGGCTAGTATGGATTTTAGCCCACAATGGGAAGTAACCAAAGAGCCAGAAAGTTCTGTTGATAAAGCCTACTGAATTAGAAATAAATTAAGGGAAACATTGGTTTTCCTGGGTCCCGAGTCTGGGCATCTTTCACTAAGGTTCACCGAGTTCTCCCAGCTGGAACTCACTCTGTAGACCAGGCTGGCCTCAAACTCACAGAGATCCACCTGTCTCTTCCTCCCAAGTGCTAGGCGCCACCACTGCCTGGCTGAGGATTTATTTCTTTATTTTTTTAATAACACGACTTCCTTGTAGGGAGCTCACATTGTGTGTGCCTGTGATTTTGTCACATATCTGCAGCACAGCTGGGCAGCAGGGCTCAGATCCAGGCCTGGGGCCAGCGGGGGTCAGATGGCTATTTTCACCGAATGTGACATGCTCTGGCAGATGTACGATTATGCCCAGCAGTGGTTGTCGCCTGTCCCATGCTAATATGGTTGCCTTCATCCCTTCAGAATGGATCTTTTATTAATCACTTTATCCAGTCAGTACCTCTCATGACAGACTTCGGTATACTTCATGTATCTCCACACATATTTATGAATCTGTGGGTAGATTATTTTGCAAATAAATGAAAGATATATGGACCCATGTTAGCATATTTTATTTACTCAATCTTGCTATAAAATTAGGTAGATTGATTTGGATTAAAGTCAGGTATATAAATCAGTATGAAAACAAAAGAAAAAAATTATCCTAAATTTGATTTTAAAAAAATCCAGTGTAGAAGGCTTCTTCTTTGGCCTATAACTGGATTGGTTTTTAAGAGCTTCCTTTTTCCCAGGTGTTTCCCATGAAACCTGAACACATCCCGGTGATCCCCTGACCATCTTAACTCTATGAGATGCGAGAGTTCCCTAAGGAAGGAAACGTACAATGTTGCCTCTTTGGGTTTTGTGCTAATCATATGATCAGATTTTGAAGATTCCCTTTTAAAGCAAGGATTGTCTGAATTAGAATTAGGAGATCTGGGTTTTATTATAAACATTTGAGGAACCAGACCTGGTGGCCCATACCTGTAGTTCATGCCCCCAGGAGGCAAGGCAGGAAGCTTACAAGCTTCCTACCAGTTTCAGCTATGTAGTAGGGCCTTGCCTCAACACGGAAGAATGTGTTTGCATTCATTTCTCCTTCCTCCTTTCTAAAAGTGGCTTCCTATTTCAAAGTTTAAAGCTTTGCTATTCAAAGTTTAAAGATAAAGGACTCAGAATTTACCTTAAAGATAAAGGTCTACAAATTATCAGTGTGTGTGTTTGTATACTATATGCTAATGTGTAAAACTCCACTTAGTCTACTCTTCTACTGAAATTAGTCTTTTTGCATCTAAGCAGCCTGTGTGTGTGTGTGTGTGTGTGTGTGTGTGTGTGTATGAGGGTGTATGCCATGTCTGTGGTGTGTAGCTGAGTTAGGGATGAGGTCCTAGTTTCAACGTCTGCATCTTTCAAACAAAAACTGTCATGTAGCGCAATGGATGCATCCACCGGGATGGCAAAGCTCTCTAGGCAGCTGCGTTGACAGCTCAAGCCAGGCATTTCTAGCTGTCAGCTTTCTTTTCTTACCCAGCCCTGAGGGTCTGCCTGCTTCTTTGTGAGAGTGTCTGTCCATTTCCAGGCTGCCTGTGACATTTCACCAACATTTCTTATTGCTGTGCTCACTGTTTTACCCGATATTAACAAAATAGTCCTACGTGTGTTTGTGTACATGAATATACTGTATGTATGTATGTGTATGTATGTATGATGCATACTTGTGTGTGCATGTGTGTGTGTGTGTGCATGTTTTCTCTTCATACTCAACCATGGATACAATCTTGCCTCAAACTTTTACTGAGATCTTTATGTCACTTCTCAGGAAGAAAATGACAGTGTTTTGCAGATAGTCATTGTTATATTGCTTATATCACCGACAAATTAATAAGCCAATACCTGAACCATTCTTAACCTACTGACCCTAGAGTCCACTTTGCCTGGCTACACTATATTAGTCATTGTCCTCTGGTATCTTCATGTGACTTATTCTGTCACTGAGTCGGATTCTATTCCCATGTAATAACTGCCACCTAGCAAACCTTTTCCTATAGAAAGCTTCTGAGGACAAAGATCTAATGTAAAGATTGAGTGTCCTTTGTATCACTGAGGAGCACATGTCACTGGGTCATGTAGAAAACCCATGCTTTCACATTACATATATTAGAAAATTGTCTATTTTCTCTCCTGGCCATTTTATGAAATGACCATCCTCTTTTCCCTTTCTTCATGATACAGGGTGGTGAAAATGGGAAAAATGACTGCTGAATTTCTGAAGTGCTAAAATTATTAAACAAGAATTCCTATCTATGTCATCATTTTTATATCTCTGTGGATCAAGAGGCTTATGATACAATTAGCAATTGATGGTTTGCCAATGTGCTTAACAGAGAGGAGGCCGATACATAACAGGTACTGCTGAGGTCTGGCTGTGCTCTGTTTTAAGTGACTCGCTGGTGGCTTTCAGGCTAAACCTGGCCCTGGGTTACTTCATATCAAATGTAGCATTTGTCTCCATTTGAGCAATGTCGAGATGGAGAGAAAGAATGGTTTTGTATCTTGTGGTATACATAGACATTGCCACCTTTCCATCACTATCCACGAGGTACAGACTAATAAATAACTTAACTCTAGAAATAACTTTTCTAAACTTATCAAGAGATTGATTGTTGCAATCATATCAGAAAAAAATTTATTGAACACACCAGAATGATAAAGGGTGTGTCACCTTTACCTGGACACCAAGATGATGAAGGGTGTCACCTTTACCTGGACACCAGGATGATGGAGGGTGTCATCGTTACCTGGACAACAGGATGATGAAGGGTGTTACCTTTACCTGGACACCATGAAGAACAACCCTAACACTGTCACGGCTGTTGTGGGATTGTTACTCCTAAAACAGACATCCTCTCCTTATTATTCTAATATGATAACTTTTGGGTGGTCTTCTTGGGATTTCAGTGTGTTATTTTGATGAGGTTACAGTATAGACATATACTAGAAAAAGTTTAGGTTTCACAGTGTATAGGGACATTTCAGCTTAAACAAATTATTTTGGCTTGAGTAGCTTCCAATCTCTCCTCTCAGCCATGCTTCTTAGATGCTGGGATCCCCTTGAGCTTGTCCTGGCCTTGTTTTTAGATTGCAGTGGGTCGCTTGCACTGAAAACAATCAGTGAGGTGAGGCAGCCAGGAGAATACGCTAGATCGAATGTCATGCTCTTTAATTCTCCCAAATTGTAAACTAAACAAAACTTCCTCTACATGTCAAGCTCCAGGTAACACAATTAGTCCAGGGGATGGTGGACAGATGAGGTTCTGTGAGACACTGAATTGGTAATACAATCGGAGGCATTGACTCTTGGGGGAAACTTACAAGGAGAAGGGAGAAGTCTGATGTTAGATGTCCCATGCTGACCAGAGTTCAGTGGGAGAATACAGTCCCCGAAGACAACTGAAAAGTGAGAAAAAGATATTGAAATTCTTTTTTCAAATTTTATTTTCATTTCTTAGTACTGAGTAGCCTTCTTATAAAGCTGGGTTGGTGAAGATTCATTTAAGTTTTTAGACCACGTTTACAAAATCCTAATTCAGTTTAAACCACAGTTCTGTTCCCACACAGAAAGCATCTATTATATTTGCTAAAATGGAGTGGAAAAGGGATTTAAAAAAAGTCCATCATCTATTTCCTATTTTCAGGCTGCAAAAACTGGAGCCTGTTTAAATAATAACTCTGGAAAAAGAGACCATTATGATATCAGAGGCCAGAGCAAGAAAATGCTATTTGAACTCGTTCAGAACATAAAACTACTGTCAAAATCGGTTGTGTGAATGGTCATTGGGAAAAATTTAGTATTCAGAATTTTTCTCTGCAATTTTATTTTGGATTTAAAGAAATTTTCTTATGTTTCAGTATTGGATTATGTAAGATAAAGCAATAAAAGTGTTCTTTGATTGCAAATTAGTCCATAGGCTATGATGGAACTACCACCCACAGTTATGATGATTCATCTCCCAAACATTAGTCACCCTTTTCCATAGGATGTCTCTGCAACAGAAGCTCACTTTAATATTGTTATTATTTTTTTTTAATCTTGCTTTCTTGGAATGCTCAAGGCTTTCTTCAACAATTAAAACTGTAACACAAGAGCCACTTTTGCCTAATGGTTTTGAAAAAGAGAAACTTATTTAAGATACTCAGCTATGTGATCCCAAAGGCATTTACAAACAAAGCCTTTCCTGACATGTCATAAAAATGCACTTAGTGCCACCATTAGGTCACACAGCATTCATAATCACCTCTAACTTGTGCTTCTTCAAGTTCGAAGGGGAGTCAGAAAAATGTTTAATCTATTCAGTTCTTTTGTCAAGTGCCAAGACAAATCTTGGAATTACAGGGAGTTGGGCTAGGTGGATAAAAATAAAAGATCAAAGACAACACTTTGAGTTTTGATAGAAAACACACTAAGGACATTTAAATAATAGCCAAAGCAAACAAGTGGGAATTTTTGTATAGGCATAACACAGGCAGCGAATGCTGAACACCCTGCAACCGAGCATATATAAGTATTTAAATAGGAGGTAGCTTACACTCAATATTTGGAGGATTAAATGGGACCATCTCTGCTGGATATATACACTATTAAAACAGGTATAGTTTTATACCAAATGCAATAGGTCAGAAGTGTCCTCATGGTCATGCAGCCTCTCTCTGAGTGTCTGAAACTCTTCCCTCTACCGCTACCTTCTTCAGCACACTTCAGTGTGCTGCAGTGATTGAGTTTATCTCATTGGCTAGAACCTGGTGAGGCAACTGCATCATAACAGCACTGGCACAGTCTGAGATCAGTGAGAACTGCTGTTCACGGTTGAGGCAGCCCATTTCATAGGGCAGCACTTGAGTATGAGGCTCAGAAACACATGATTCTATCTTCCTTGGGGACAGCCAGCTCCGTAGGAGGAGGGCCTGCTTGTTCGTTCCGGCCGCCCAGAACCAAAATAATCACACAGAAATTGTATTAATTAAAACACGGCTTGGCCCATTAGCTCTAGCTTCTTATTGGTTAACTCTTATGTTAATTTAACCCATTTCTATTAATTTGTATATAGCCACATGGCTGTGGCTTACTGGCAAAGATTCTAACCAGCGTCTGTCTCAGGCGGAGGATCCATGGCTTCTCTCTCTCTGCCTACTCCTCCCAGCATTCTGTTTAGTTCCCCTCCCTTTGTTATGTATTGAAAGCAATACATAGACAGAAGGACCTCCTATACCACAACTGACCTAAGCAAATTAGGTACACATTGACTAAGTTATCCTTATTTAGTTATATGCTAAAATTAAGTGGATTTTCCAGGAAAATTGAATATATTTGGTCATGTGTTTATCTGGACTCTGAAGGACTTCTGTGGAATAGTTTGCATTTTATATGCTACTTTGTTTTATGTTTACCTTTCAATATTTATTGGTGTAATGTCTCCATCTAGATATGATAGTGGGTAGAGGAGAGTTCTGCATAATTCATAATTACAATCTCCATAGTACAGTCCTTTTAGCTTTTCCAGGCACTGACGTTGGCTCCAAGTTACATTGCAAGGCTGAGCCTGTAGTTACTGGTAATCCTCAAAACTTGTTCCCAGGAAGAGAGGGCATCAACGGGCGCCTGAGGAAAAATGATAGTAATATTCAAGAGAAGTGACCTATAAGCTTGTCCACCCATGATCAGATTAAAAATAGGAAGTGTAGGACCCCAGTGCAGAGCTGAAGCAAGAAACATGGCGAGATGGAACATGGATGATCAAGATTACTAACAAAAGAAAAGCTGGATAAGAATTACTAGGTGATGAGATGAAGTTGTCTACTTAAAGATTCAGGGTTTGGGCAGCCCAGAGTAGCTTGGGACTTCTTGCAAGAAAATAATAGCTTTCTTTGGAATGAAACAAAGTACTTAATAGTATATTCCATAGTGAGCAATGTAAATCAGTCTAAATGCAAATCCTGCGTCCTTAATAAAGTGAAACAATTATGCATGATCATCAAAATGCCAGATGCATTAACATTGCATTTTTGGGGCACTGACGTTCAGAATTCAGCCTCCATGCTGTGAGGGACATTAGCAGCTTCATGAAGGTATACAGAAAGGTGTTCTGGACAGTAGCCACAGCGATCCTTGACCTCTGAGTATGTGAGCGGGTTTGCAAATGATTCCACCCTGGTGTGTCATTCTGACTCTGGTAAATTTAGTAGGTGGCACATGAGGCTGAGATAGATGCCAATAAGGATGTGCAATGACATTCCATATTTGTGAGCAAAACACACGATTTTTTTGATGTTTTTCAGCTGATAAATTTGGGATTGCTGTTATTCAGTAATAGATTTCTGCAAAAAATTATGAACAGAAGCAATATAATTTGCGTTATAGAAATTCAGCCGTTCAGCATTGGTGCATACCTTCAATCCCAACAATTGGGAGGCAGAGGCAGGTAGATCTCTTTGAGTTGGAGGTCAACCTGGTCTACAAGGTGAGTTCCAGGACAGCCAAGGCTACACTGAGAATCCCTGTCTTGAAAAGCCAAAAGAGAAATATCACTTTGATAGCGACACTTCATCTATGGCCATGCACATGAACACAGCCTCCTTTTTTCTCCATACTTTTACAAAGGCTCACCAAAAGAGTGCAGTGCTTTATTTGTACTTGATTAATGGTGATTTCAAACTTTATCAGAAATAAATTTATGCTTAGAGTGGAAAATAAGTAATTGTTTAAATTACTATTAAATAATAAAATGATTTTCTTCTGAAGATTATTGAACATATTAGATTTAAGGTAAACACATCATCTTAGTCAGAGGATTTATAGACTAATATAATGCTCTTCCTAAGCATTATTTTCTTCAGAAATATATTTGTTAAAGCAGAAGTGTCAGAACACAGTGATTATTGGAAAGGACAGCTTATAATTCAATGCGGCAAAAAATTATGCATTCGAAGGAAATCTCTAGTTCCTACAAATGTCTTCCATGTCAAGAAAAGTTAACATTCAGTACAACATCTTAGGTTAAAAAGGAAGCATTTGGCATTTATGTTTTAATTGAGCTAAATGACTAAGCCTTCAGTGACATCCATGTAATTTTCTAGAGAAAATAAAAAAGAATCTTCAGACGAAAGAAGTGCTAATAAATTTTGCTTTAAATAGTCCTGAGTAACTAGGTACCATTGCACATTTTACAAATTATTCTTTAGAAATACAAAAGATTATCCATTTCAAATCAAGAAAAATGGGGACTAAAAAATGACTGGAGCATCCGAAATTGGTCAGGATAACCAAAGGATCCCGGAGGGAGATGCTTAATAGTACTGTCTTCATGAGTACTATTTTGATTCTCAAGGGTGTTGTTGGAGCTGCTGGGTGGTTGTAGGAACTGCTTGACAGTAGTGCTTTCATGAGCTATGGAAGGATTTCCTTCCTCCTTTCCTTTTCTCCTCCCCCCACAGCTTTTCAGCTAATTTATTGTCTGTAATGACCTCTTTAGTAAGTTCAGCAGTTTTTGCAGTACAAATGCTCTTGCCTTCTGAAAAACCCCTATGAGGAATACAATGAGTCCCCTAGGAAATAGATATTGCATATTTGCCATTTTCTCTACCTCCTCTTTGCTACCTATCTTGACTTTGACTTTCCATTTTATTATGCTTTTTAAATGAATTTCGTTGTTTGATAATTTCACACCTACATTACAATGTAGCCTGAGTTCTGTCTCCCCTACCCTCTCTTATCATCTTCTGGTGCCTGCCAACCTATAACCATTAGATTGGGAGCATCCTTTGTAGCTGGGTAGAGCCGCTGATGGGTACACTAACCGACATCAATAATTTCCTTGCTTCTTGGTTTCATCAGTAGCAAACAGTTCCATATCAAGAGGTAATAGCAAATAGTTTAATAATCCGAGGACCTCCTCCACTCATGATGTGCTTGATTATTCCAGTTTCTATTCTTGCCCCCCAAATGATGTATCATGTTCGCTTATGGTTCTTTTTGGTTTTCAGTCTGCCCTTTTTCACTGTAATTTCTGCCAATGCACCAGTGACCACACTGTCTTTAGTTGCTTGCCAACGGCCTTTTTGGTGTGGGAGGTCCTTCCTTCTATGCGTTGCTTTTATTGGTTAATGGACAAAAAAACTGTCTTGGCCTGTGATAGGACAAAAGAACAGAGCTACAAGCTGGGCGGTGGTGGCGCACGCCTTTAATCCCAGCACTCGGGAGGCAGAGGCAGGTGGATCTCTGTGAGTTCGAGGCCAGCCTGGTCTACAAGAGCTAGTTCCAGGACAGGAACCAAAAGCTACGGAGAAACCCTGTCTCGAAAAAAAAAAAAAAAAAAAAAAAAAAAAAAAAAAAAAAAGAACAGAGCTACACAGGGAAAACTAAAGTGAATGCTGGGAGAAAGGAAACAGGGTCAGACAGATGCCACGGAGTCACCACCAGAGTCAGACGTGCCAAAACTTTGCCGGTAAGTCACTGTCATGTGACAAAACACAGATTAATGAAGATGGGTTAAAGTAAGATGTAAGAGTTAGCCAATAAGAAGCTAGAGCGAATGGGCCAAGCAGTGATTTAAATAATACAGTTTCTGTGTGATTATTTCATGGCTGGGCAGCCAGGACCAATGAGCGGCTGCCTCCCACGACAGCTCTTCCCACTCTTTATTCTGGTACAGGTGAGTCTTCCCTGTTAACTCGGTGGACTCCAGTTATGAGTCATGGTTGTTCAGAATTACTCTTTGTCAACTGGACAAAGAGACACATTCCAAGCATTGCAGAATATAATGTAGAAAACTTTGCACGTGTTATTTCAATGCCTGGTTTATGGCTTTTGAGCCTGCCAAAACCTTGCATCTAGAGATAGGCCTTTGCAGGTTGAATCCTCTAACTCTGGCCCCAATGTTTCAGGCTTAAGGAAGCCTGTCCCCCAAAGAAGGGCTGCACCTCTAAATGTCGAAGCTCGCTCCTTTTCTGAGAGAGCAGTTTCTTTTGTGTACAAAGGTCTTCCTCCAACACACTCAGCACATTCTCCTTAGCATTAAAAAATAAACAGAGGCGACATATCCTTAAAATAACTGTCTGAACTTGAGTCACCTGTGCCGCACGGAAGCTCTCTAAATGAATGAACTGTCAACCATCACACAGAGGTGGGAATTAAAACCGCTGAACTCGGGGTATTAGAGACAATATCACGCTTCTTCAGGGCAGCGTGTCTGCCAGAGTTCACACGGCTGCTGTGACATTATGCGTCTCCTGGTATATTAAGACATTCCCTTTGAATCACATGGGTTCTCGGCAGCACTGCTAAACCTCCAAGAGATTTGGACCTCTAAACCATCATCCAATTAGAGCTGACACTTATATAGCTATATAGAGGAACCTATACACAGGGGTATTTCAGGAAACATGAACAAAACTAAAAAAGAAAGAAAGCAGCTTTCTTAGACTGGAGATAGGTATTAAACTAACTATAACTTTTGGAGAATTCTTAGAATTTATTAATAGCATATTTTTGTGATATAAATTTTACTGACTAATTGCTTAAATGCAGTATTGTTATTTTTTCACTGGTTATTTTCCTTATAAGCAGCAAAAATTACACCCCTCTGGTTTTCATAAGCATGAGCTATGGTTAAAATTATGGCATTAATATGAATTTTGCCTTCTATGCTAGGTACTCTGCAGTTGGTGGTATTCTGGAAGTTACTGGAAATGTAGGACTGCCTAGCATGAGGAAGTAGGCCACTGGGTATGTGCCTTTTAAGTTTATAGCTAGACCCTGGTTTCTAGATTCTCTTTGCTTCCTGTATGTCATAAAATTAAGTGTCTTCTCTACTGTGGCCATGAACCAAGAGACTGGGCTAAGTGTTCTGAAACCATCACTCAAAATAAACCTCCCTCTTAAGTTTTTTCGGGGATTTGTCACAGAGATATGAAGCCAGACTAATACAGTTGCTCCACAATTTCTCTTCTGAGCATCCTAAGGTTCTCTTCCTTGGGTTCTAGCCAGTAGTAGCCAGAAGTAACAAAGGCCCTCTTCTCTGCTAAGTAAATAAATAAATATGCCATAAATGAGCATCACAGAGAAGCTATCTTGTCCTTTTCTCTAATATTCTAAGTGAAGGTTTTCTGTGCAGTTAGGCCCTCCTCACAAGGAAGAAAGAGGGTTCCAATCCTGTCTTACCTAGATTGCTCTTCTGTACTGAATCCTGATGTGGTTGCACAACGCAGACTCAGGAACTCTCTGTTCTGTTCACGGATGGAAAGTTTGTTGCATCACTGCTTTCTGAGTTGTCAACTTAAAGCCTTGGACTTTGATTAAGAGAGGTATGGACACATCTCTTCTTGCTACAGGTTCATACAATGTTCTGTTCCACAGGCAATGGGCAAGGTGCCTTCTCAATCTTTATCCTCTATTGGTGGCCTCTCTAAGGTCCCTGCAGAGCTATTTTGTGAATCATATCTTATCAAACCAAACCTGTCTACTTTTGGATAATGACGCCTGTCCAATAATGAAAAGACTTTTCTTCTCTTTGCAGAGTCTGCCTTCCCTTAGCTCTTCAGAGACAATGGACCCATTTGATTGCTGTTGGCTTGATTAAAACTCCAAGATTCAATTATTATCTAGGGAATGTCTCCAAAGCAAATTAAATTATTGTGATTGCGAATCTAATGAGATAGAAATGGAATGATTGCATTTACATGTCCTGTGGTTTTCTCTTTCTGTACTGGAACCCCCAGTCTCTAGTCTCAGATGATGAAGTCTTATTGTTTCCTGAACATACTCATTCTTCTGCCCGTGTGACTTGTGTTTGTCTTGCTGTCCCTCTGTTCCCAGATCTATCCGCAGTGAGGCTCCCTTTGCTTGGGCTTCACCATACTCTTCATGTATATCACGATCTCATATGGCCCAGCCCAGCAGGAATTTGGTGTTCACTCTGAGACAATCTTCTCTGTTCCTATTGAAATATGCCACTCACTGGGAGACCTCAACAAGAGAGATTAACATTCCCACATTTCAGGATTGTCAAAGTTTCACATCAGATCTCATCAAGGTCCAGTTTCTGTAAGGTCTCTCTTCCTGGTTACAGGTAACCACCATCTTAGTCTGACTTCTCAAGGACTTTCCTTCAGTAATCTGGGCTAAGGGAGACAGAGCTCTCCGTCTCCCTGTGTAGTGTTACAGTCCTGTAAGATCAAGGCCTCACACTTATTATTCAGCTGTAATTCTCTTCCACAGTTGCAGCTGCAATGCAGGGAAGAGCTCCCGTATGAATTTTAAGGGAACTTGAACATTCAACTCACAGTTTATCTCATTTTGTTATCTTTGTAGCTTTTAGTGCGCCATTTCTTTAAGACTCAAACCTACTTATAAATTTACAAATGTGTCTTTAACTTTTGTATAACTTTTGCTTTGTTTGAAAATTTTTCCTTCCTTCTTTATTTCCTTCCTTCCTTCCTTCTTTTTTTCTCTCTTCAACCCAACTTTTCTGGTTGAAGAAAAGTATTCTAATATATGGTATCTAATAATAAAATAAACTACTTGGATGGATGTTTTATAATTCTAAAACATTCTTAAGGTAAAAATTTTGGGGAAATCCCTGGTTGTTGTTTCTTTTTGTTGTTGTTGTTTCGAGGATGGGTTTCTATGTAGATTTTGGAGCCTGTCCTGGAACTCGCTCGGTAGACCAGGCTGGCCTCAAACTCACAGAGATCCGCCTGCCTCTGCCTCCTGAGTGCTGGGTTTAAAGGCGTGCGCCACCACTGCCCAACACCCAGTTGCTTATTTAATACTGAAGGTTTAATACTGCCAAGAACTTGTTTAGGAAAAATGGTTTTGTTCATATTCATATTATTCAAGCTATTTAAAGAGTATCTTAAATTGCCGCGCACCCCGCCCCTGTGGCTGCGGTCTGTGCGCTGGCACCCAGTTCGCAAGCTTCGGGCAAGGGGCTGGAGGTTAAAATACACAGACACACACAGACAGAGAGACAGCGACACGGGTCATCCTTGAATTCCCCAAGAATGCCCTCTTTATTGTGTTCAGGGGCAGATTATATAGAGACAGCCACGCCCCAGCCAAACCCACCAAAAACCACTCTCCTGCCATCAGGAACTCCTGAAGGTCTCCTGCTCAGAGCAGCTGTAGACACTCAGATCAGGGGATTACAAGAAATTCAGAATCTGGGGTCTCACTGCTCCCAACATTAAATAAGAATATTTTCCTTAGATTTTCTTATGTTTTTTAATAATAATTTTGAGTTTCAGTGCCTTTAGGAGAAAAATACATCTCTGTATGATATATAATATTTTGGTTGTTATGCACAAGGTCACAAGGTTGGCTTTTGTGTTTTGCTTCGTTTTTATAGTCATTTAAAGTAGCAATACCACAGACACAGGAAGACAAACCATATTGAATAAAGACACCATGCAGTGTTTACATTGGCAATGGGTGGATGCATAGCACACTGAATCCATACTAAAAGAAAGTCCAAATGAACATTCTTCCATACCGGCTTTCAAAAATCCCCACTTATGTTTCATAATAATCACAAATTTGGGTAAATTTCATGTAGTATCCAGCATTTCTGGAAATAGTTTCTTCTACTGTAGAAGTGCATGTGTGCGTGTGTATGTGTACACACACACACACACACACACACACACACACACATACACACACACACACGAGTTAGAATGTTTCCTTCCCTCTAACTGGGTAACAATGCTGCCTCTACACACCACAGACAACTAAACAAAGATTTAGTGCTAGGTTGGGTGGTGGTGGCATACTCCTTTAATTCCAGCACTAGGGAGGCAGAGGCAGGTGGACCTCTGCGAGTTTGAGGCCAGCCTGGTCTAGAAGACCTAGTTCCAGGACAGTTAGGGCCATTACACAGATAAACCTTGTCTCGAAAAACAAAAACAAACAAACAAACAAATCTAGAGGCTATTGCCAGTGTTCTTGGTTACTCTCAGAACTTGACAGGAAGATCATACTGTTGAGGACATCACTTGAGTCCTAAGACACGGAGAAATCAAGCTGGGATTGACCTGGAAATGACATCTTGCATTAGCTCAGATGTGCCTTAAGGCTTTGTGTATGACACTGGAGGAGAAATGTCACTATTGATCTTTCCCAGTGGTGAATCCCACAAGATACAATGATGACTGTTCTGGATAAACACGTTCCCTGGTGCAATACTGGCACAAACACAGTGGGAGTAACCAACCAATTTCTGCTTGGATTTAAGCCCTGTGCCACAAGATGAAACCCATATTTAGCACCAAAAGCAAGAACCTATGGCTAGACAAGTCATAGGGCCTAGGGGAAAATATTTTGCTATTATTCTGCTACAAGGACATAGCATTAAACGAACTCCAAAAGACTTATCATTTAAAGATTTTTATTTTAAAAATAGAAATAATTACCAAATCAACATTTCATATAATGACTTAAAATACTGACTATAACATTGAAAACAAAAGAGAAAAGGAACAGTGGCCCTTTAAACTTTCCAGAATTTTAAAGCAGTATCAGGAGAAATATAAGGTGGAGCCTACGTTGACATAATCATTTGACTACTTATCTAGTTTTGAAATTTGTGTTGCATCTTTGTAGGGAAATAAGTTACAGAGAATCTAGAGCCAGACTTAGCGGCCATCTTGCTGTTGTCAGACATTTGTATAGGCTTTTGCTGTGGCTGACAGAATTACCATCCACTCTATTCAAGAGAAGACATTGTTCATTTTCTGTTTAAGAGTTGCTAACATTTCATTTGTATTTTGCTAAGAGAAGAAATTTGACAGTCAGTGGATGTCAACTCATCCCTCTGTTTCCACTGGGACTGGTTTTATAGGGTCCCCGTGGAAAGCCATATCCGTGAAGGTTCAGGTAGGTTTATTTTATATAAAAGGGCAGAACTATATACATCCTTTCACAGACATAGGATAGATGCAGATTATTTAAAACTGCTATCGTTCAAATTCTATGTAAGTAGTTGAACTGAATTGTTCAATGACAATGAAAAATGTTTACCCGTGTTCAATACGCATGCATGCATGTTATTTTTGCAGATATTCTTACCTTATGTTGAATCTGTGGATATGAAGCTGGTAGGGAGAGCATGCATAAAGTATAAATGTCAGGCATTGTAGATTAAAATTTTCCGCTAGTGGACATTTTTGTAACAGGTTCTGTGAATTTGTGCATATTAGTGTTATTGGTTGCTTTAAAACAGACAACATAGAAAGTGTTCATTATTTAAAGACGAAGAGTAGAAGAAGACAGATGTAAATGTCATCTATGGCTACGAGATATTAAGTGTGGAATTCTAATTACAGAATGTAATTTGGAGAAAGTCTGATGGAGTAAAAATGTAATTATTATAAAAGTGTTGATAGTGGAGGTAAATGACTTGTCCCCAAAATTAAAGAGTCAGACCTAGTTAATTATATCTCAGCTAATAAAACTGCAGTGATAAGGTTTATAGATTGCTGAAAAATTAATGAACTCTTTTGATGAATTTTTAGTAAGTTATACAAGTCAGAAGCAACTTCATAAGAAGCCTAGAAATGTTTAGGAGAGATTAGATTTGTGGAGATACATAATACGACTGAAAATAATGGATGCCCATCTACTATAAAGGATTACTTTAAAAATTAAACCTCCCTTACTGTCTGTGTCTCATTGTCTAAAGTGATGTAGCACAGAGTAGCATTTAATAAATGTTAATTGCATAAATTAGTCTTGCCGTTTAGGCCCTGTATTAAAGGAAAGATGATATACGCACGTGTGTGGTAACTCTAGCGACTATTGACCACATTTCAAACTAGTCAAAGATCTTTCTTTGCACTTTGTAAGGGGCTTTCTCTCTCCTTAATCAATACATTTTAGCATACTTATTCTTACTGCCTACCCATGTAAACCATGTGTGTTTAGTACCCACAGAAGCCAGAAGAGGGAGCCAGATCCCCCTAGAATTGGAATCATAGGTGATTGTGAGCTGTCTCAGGGACGCTGGGGATGGACTCGGGTCTTCTTGAGGACCAAGAAGTGCCTTTAGCCTTTGAGACACCCATTCCAGCCCACTTAATCAATATATCAATTCATTATTTATCAGTTCATAGCAACAATCTCTCAAACATACACACACTAAAACCTCCCGGAGTTCCTTTGTTCCTAAGGAAGTCTCATATTCTTTGCTTAAATCTCTATTTCTTGTTCCTGCCACACTTAGTTCAACTCTGAGAAGAGTCAAATGCCTTGCCAAGGTGTCTTTGTGCCTGTAACTTTCAAGATTTGCTTCAACTTTCTATCTGCATATCTGGGGGCCGAGTGTGGGAAAAAAATGCGCTCCTCATCTGAGTTCTGAATCCTTTGGCCATGGTTCTGGTGTGAAGTTTTTCCCAGGCTCAGGTCCCGTGCATACCCTTGCTTTCCACCACTAGTATTCTGTCTCTAGCTCTAACGGTCTCAGAAAAATAAAAATTGCCCGTTACAATGAGCAGGATTATTTCGCTTTCTACCAAATACTGTTGGTTAGTCATTATCTTTCCGGATGATTTTAGGAAGGACTATGCATTCGAGCATTGCAGATAAAACCAGTTTCAACAGTGGCAAACACTGCACTCAGCTCGGCAGTCTGGCAGGACTACTTGAGAATTACGACCAGCACAGCCAGCAGTGAATGAGGCCTAGGCAATTCAGACAGGTTCACAATTGAAATAAGACACGACAGTCATGAGGACCAGACAGTGCACCAGAGGAAAGGGTTTCAGTATCAAAGAACGAGGAGGGCTTTTGGGAAATTGGATCATCTTTTGGGTAATTTTTTAAGAAAGCAATTCTCTTGTATGATCCTCCTAGAAAGATGAAGCTGGAGGTAAAAAGCCTTACCAAGCAATTTTGTTGGCGTATATGTTTGTTTTGGGAAATGGCAAGAATTACTACATTGTTATAAATAAAACCATTATTTAATCATATTACACGTAAAGTTAAAAGTTTAGAATTTACTTTTCATTTTAGAATGTTATGCTTTATTTTCACTAATATGTAAAAAGTGAAACACCTGAAAGAGAGAGAGAGAGAGAGAGAGAGAGAGAAAGAGAGAGAGAGAGAGAGAGAAGAAAGAGAGTGTAGTTTGTTTTGGAGATAAGGCCAGGCTATACCCCACAATTTAACCCCAGTAGCACACTCCTTCAAGCTAAGTCTACTTGCTAAGTACGCCACAGTCTCCCCAAACATCACCCATAGGGGACGAACTGCTCAAATAGTCTGCCTGTAAGGAAAATGTCAGTTTCAAAAATGATAATTGTGAAGAGTAACCTGAATTTTACTGAACTGATTGATAAAAATTTAGAATATCAATTAAAATTCTCTGGGATTGATAATGAGACATCACACACCAATGAAGGGAATCATTTTGTATACAGCTATTATTTTTCCTTTGAATTAGATTCCTTGAAATGAAATGCCCACGTTAAAAGGCACAGAGTATTTTGTTAAGGGGTCGTCAGATAGTTAATTCCAAACCTTCAGTTCAAACAGCATTTATGAGAGGTGCGTGTGTGTCTTGCCAACCCCAGTTGGTGAGGAGAACAGCTCTGAGAACTTTGGAAAGTTCTTAGGAAAACTGATGTCATTTTAATTATCACTCCTTGCTTATTAATGAGGTTGAACTTTCCTTTGATGTTTATTAGTCATTTGTGACCCCCCTGTATGTTCCCTGTTCTGTTTTTCTCTCGTTTGAATATTTGATGCATTTGCATTTTTGAAGAAGAACTCATTAGCAGAAATAAATCTCTCATTAGTGAACTTATGGAGGAGGTACTTTCTAAGAAGAAGGAGAGCTTTATTGTGTCATTCTCTCAAGAATATTCATAAAGAAAGGGACAGACCTCTACTGATGCGTGAGGCTGCGACAGCTGACAGAGAGTGCTCATGATAGGGGCTGATGAAATCTTCTGAGCTTAGTGCTACTTAGTGAGGTCACAGTCAACATGAAATATCCCGTTTCAACACTTGAACAACAAATAGAAAGAAACTCAAATGAATCATCATTCCTTTTTAGTAAAATTTTGTATCAAATTATCTATCCTATTCCAATTTTAGAGCAGGATAAAATATAATATGAAATTTACTATTTATAAAAAAGAGGAATAGAAGCAGTTAACTTGGGGAGAAATTTATTCATCACCTCAGAAAACACGTTAGACATTTCAACATCAGGGCTTGTTTCTCTCAACATGCAGATTTTCTTAGAAGTCTTAGAAGGTAGAAAGGGTTTGGGGTGGGCAGAAAAAAAAGGAAGAAGAACAAATATATTTGTCATGCAACTTGCCAGCCACATGCACAATAAATATTGATTGGTATTTTACTAAGATAGTTTTCAAGGTCTCAAAAACAAGGTCAAATGAACTGCTCTGGAAGGCATTAAAAATTAACATTTTAAAATTACCATGCAGCTACCTGCATGAGGGAGCCACCCAAACATGCTATGTTCATTTGCAGCTGAACTGTTTGGAGTTAACTGTTTATTTTATAATAAAATTAAATATTTTAGAAAAGTCATAAAGAAAGGGCAGAGTCTTGGGCATTCACTACTCGGCTCCTTCTCGTATTAACATCTCATGTAGTCATGGAATGGTTAAAGGGATCAGCATTAGAACAGGGCAGGAACTAAGCTTTAGATGTACTTGGGATTTCAGCAGGCTTCACACTGCCATTATTTCACAGTTTCAGCGTTGAATCCAGAACATCGGAAGACATTTAGTCTTGTCCTGTCTGGTTTGGGACTGTTTTCCAGCCTTCTGCTCAGTTTCCCTTCTGTTGCCCCCATAAAGTACCCTGACAAAATCAACTTCAGGGAGCTAGCATTTATTTTGGTTCAAAGATGGAGGGTATAGTCCCTTATGGTGGGGGAATGACCAGTGGCAGGAACTGGTTCCATTGCTACAATTTGGAAGCCGAGAGCAATGGTTGCCGGTGCTTAGCTTTCTCCATTTTCTACAGCCCAGGGAATGGTGCCGCCTATTTTAAGGGTGGGTCTTCCTACTTTAAGTAATTTATCCAAGATACTCCATTGCAACTGCTCCCCAAGGATTATATCCTAGGTGATTTATCCTAGGAGATTGGAGATATCAAAGTTGATAATCTAAATTATCCACTGCAGCGTTTGTATTCACTTCCTATTGGTGTTCTTAACAAGCAGACTTAAGAATCAGCAGCAATAGAAGTATATAACATTACAACTCTGGAGCAGAGAAGTCACTGGACTAAGATCAACATGTCTGTTAAGTGGCAAGTACTCTCTCTCTCTCCCTGCCTCTCTGCATGCAAACTTCTAATGTTTCTTCTGGAAAGTTCTCAAGAACTGAATGACAGTTGACTTCTGACTTACAGGGCTGTAAGACAATGGATACGTGTTGTCTGCAACCATGGTGATGACTCTGGTACTCATACATCAAAGTTACTGCATCTGGACGTGGTGATGGGAAGTCAGCAGTAATAGTTTAAAATAATTGTCTCAGAAAAGTGATAAGAAATAGGATCTTGGGGAAAGTACTGGAGGAAGGGAAGGTAATTGGCTCGTGGACAGCCTCATCTGGAAAACCTCTCCCAACTCTTTTACATTTTCATGGTAAATTCCTGTCTTTGTCTTCTGTGACTTTCAGTCAGGGTTAGCTTTGGCTTCTTTGGGTTTCTGTCATAAGGACAATCTCCAGGTGTATGATATTATTGCTTCTCCCATTAAAGTCTGCCTCTTAACAGCCTGCTTAGCTGAGATGAGTATCAAAACTTTTTATTGAATTAAAGTATAGGGAAGGATTTTGCACATTGACAAAGTGATTATAAGGTTATACCCTCATACCTGTGGAGCTTCATTGTTTTTCCTGTGTAGGTTCAGTTCAGTAATTAGGTTTCTAGTCAAATATTTGGAAAGATAAGCAGAAAGATTAGCCAGTTGAACAAATACCCTTCAAATTATAGCATAAGCATACAAAATCTATTTACTGATGTGAAATGTCTTTTCAGAGAAATATTTGTAGATCATTGTCTTAAGCTTCAAAGGAAAATTTCCAAGTAAGTCCCAAGTTATAGCTTTCCATGGAAAGGAAAAGCATTCTTATAAAATCAAATTTATGTCTTAGGAAAAGGCATGCTAAGACATGCTATAAGCATTTGAGATTTTAAATGCATCTGCGTTGGAAGTTTAAACACACACAAACGTGGGAACAGGAATTTAGACCAATTAGAACCACCAGAAAGCAAGATAATCAACAGAAATAGCAACTTGGGCTTTAAAATGTCATAGAATTTTCATCTCTGGAACCAGTTTAGTTCCACACTTCATCACGTGCTCCTGTCAATCCCCTGGGCTTCTTCTCGGCGACCTGCCTCTTTAGTAGTCCCACAGTTGAGCTAGTTTTTCCTGTCCACTGCCACACGCTGGTTCCCACACTTTGTTCGTTCATTATCTGATAGGCACCGAGTCTACTTAGGGTAGGCCACGCCATCTTGCATAACTGGTCTTTCATCTGGCAGCTCCACCCTTCTGAAACAATGCGAGGTGAGGAAGAAAACAAGGACACTTCTTACAAAGCCCAGGCCCTGGAATCTGAGGTTGTCTCCGGGGAGTCCCTCAAATGCTCTCTCTCTTTCTGCTTCCTTTGACGCCACTGATTTCTTAGTACATCCTGAGGATACCAGTGGTGTCAAAAAAAAAAAAAAAAAAAAAAAAAAAAATAAAACGTCCTTAAAATACTTTCCTTTTGTTGAACATAGTAATTACAAATAATGCAGAACATATTTTAAAATTCACTTTCAAGTAGTAATACGGTTTTAAGTTTCTTTTAATAGTTAAATATTTTGGAACTTAATAATAATTAAAAAAAAAACCCTTCTGTTGTTTTAACTATAGAAAAGCAGCCTGGATCACGAGCCACAATCAGTCCTGTGAACTCTGAAGTCAGAGACCTGGGTTCAAATCATTCCTTGCCATTGATGGGCTGCGTAATCATTTATTTTCTGCCTCAGTTTCTCCATTTGAGAAAAGAAGATAATAGAGAGCTCCCTCTAAACGTGGGCACAGGGAAATCACAAATAATCACAGTTTCAACCTATGGGTTGTTTTTTTTTTTTACCAATGTCTGAAATCCAAGTTGCAAATCTTAGCTTTGTAATAGGAATAAAAAACTATTAACGGGAAACAACCTAGAATTCATGTAGTTCAACTTTCGCCCGGTTTAGAAATTGAAATATTCCGATGGGCATTTACTATCTGCAGGAGATTCAGGGAAAGGAATGTTCTGTTTCGGAAGTCTGCCTTTGTTGGTTGGCAGGGCTCCGCAGACATCCTGCTTTATCCATGCTCCCTCATCTAGCTTTTATAGAAATGGAACAAAATTAGACCCATGTCCGGAGTGTGGCTCATGTTCTGAGTGGTACACTCTATGTCTTGTGTTCAGCATTGTTAATCTGTAAGGGAACCCCGAAGAATTGGTATTATTAGTTTTACGTTAGTGACAAAAATTGAAGTCTTAAAAGGTCAAAGATCTTTTCCGAGGTCACATAGTAAATAGGTTTAAAAGTGATAGAGAGTTTTTAGCAGCAAAAGCTGTTGGCAATGTTTGAAATCACATGTTGGTTTTCTGGAAGCTCTCTCTTTCCCACAGCAAGGGGTTCCTTACATAATTTGCGGCATGCATTTCTTAGCTGTCAGTGTTCTTTGAAAGAAAAAGTTGAATACTGTTCATAAAACGTGGCACTCATGGTTGAATATTTCTCTACTTATAGATATTCTGATCTTGAGGTACAGCCTGGCATTTTTTTTTTCTCCAGCTGTATCAAAATGGTGACTGATATTCAACCGGAAATCAATGAAAGCCTCTAATCTATCAGCTCTCCTTGGAACTCTCTCACACCTGGTCGCTCCCAGCTTGGTCTCACGCAGGGATGTGTGCATTTACTTGTTTGTGTTTTGAATCCTAGCGGGCTAATTTTGTTTTATGGATGTGTGTTCTGCCTTGTCAGAATCATTTTGGATCTTACTCCCATTGTAGAGGCATATTAGCTCTGCCTTTCAATTCACTGTTCTTTTTAAATTTGATAACCATGATTTCCGAGCCTTCATCCAGGCTGCTGATAAAAAGATTGAACCAGAAAGGGCAAAGATACAATCTAGCGTCCAGGAACCAGAGACATTTTAGTTAGTGACGCTTCGTCTGAATGAGTCACGGACCAGCGATAAGAAAGAAGGCAGCTTTGCTTGCGTGATACTTAATAGTTTCAAAGCTATATTTTTATCATATAATACATTATTGTGATCGAATCCAGTCTGACTGCATAGTCAGAGAAATTAGATTACAAGGGGGAGCTGTGAATGCCTGCTGTTCTGGAGTTTTAGAGGCTCCATCTTCACCAGGTTCTCCCCATTCAAGGCACTGCCACGATGAGCCTGAGAAACTTTATGTTTGTGACTTAAGTGATATAGAACTTGGTCTACACTAACTTCTTTGCTAATATGGAATATACCACACACTTGTGCCTCATTCTTGCACAAGAGCCACGGCAACTTTTCCCACATGGCTTATTTTCAGCCTCTGAACTTACAAGCATTGTTGTGTACATTTAAGATGTTATACTTTGTGTTTTATTCATGAAGGCATTTATCATCGTGTTTTATGTGTATTTATTACCTTGTTTGTTGGCTGTTCCTGCAGAATGCTAGCTATGGAAGGCAGGGTTTTTCTTTTCAGTTTGCCTCCTTTAAGGATTTTTTTATATTCTTTTAAATCTTATGCTTTTATTACTTTTAATTGTGTGTGTGTGTGTGTGTGTGTGTGTGTGTGTATAGGTATGTGCCATTGAGTGCAGGCACCTTCAGAGGTCAGAAGTGTGGGATACCTCTGGACCTCCTGTTCCAGGTGGATGTGTGCTGGCAGACTTGGGTGGAGTTGAATCGGATCTTCTGGAAGAGTTATACACGCCCCTAATCACTGAACCATCTCTCCAGCCGTTTCCCTACTTTTATAACTTGTGGTACCCAGAACACGAAGTACACAGTATATGTTGGTCCCCGATATCTAGAAACGACTGGAAAAATGTAAGGTTTACGGATCTGCCAAGTTTGGATTAGCGTGTTTGACGTTTGTAAGAAGTTCCATAGATTCAGCCCTATTATGGCAATGAACCATATATGTGAACCATACAAATGTTAGCTGCTTGCCACTGTCCTTCACTCTTACTCTGGGCCAACATCAAAGGGGTCCGTCCATGCTCCGCAGGGTTCCCGGCATTTGCTGCATGGGACCCAGGATTTTGCTTCAGACTACACTCAGTTCTAGTGTTATATTTTTTTCTCAAGGAACTAATTATTTGGGATAAAAAATTTCAGCTTCCAAGTGTCTTCCTTTGGTTCCTTTGGAGCCCGTTTGGATCCTCTGCAGCTTTGCTTCTTTGGTAGAGACTGTACCTCATTTTCTTGGGGCTGCAACGCACTTTCTGCCTGTGGCTTCCCTGGCCGAATCAAGCTCCATTCCTCTTCCTATCTCACGTTCTTCTGCATCAATGCCAAGATATCACAGACAGGGGCAGCCCGGGAAGGATTTGACCCATGTGAGAGCCAACAGCTCAGCCGTCAGCCGATGCTTCCAGATTCTTGAAAATGGCTTACGTACTTCTTCAAGTGGGATTAGACGTGCTCGGGAAACGTAAAGCACAGGCCATACAAAAATACCCACCCAGCCCAGCCCCATTTGATGCCGGAGAAGGAGAAGTGACCTAATTACTGTTTTCAGCTACTTGACGGATTGCGTCCATCTGTTTTTCTGCTCTGCCGGGAGCAGAGCTACAGGAAATGGGCTTAATCCGTAGCCCGCGTCTTGTGGTTTATACATAAAGGAAAACTTCCTGACAATGACTAGTGGATCCAGAATTTGTTTCTTCTGAGACTTAGAATTCCATCTGGCCAAGTATGACGAAGGGTTTGATAGTGTTTTCTCTGAAGATGTAGACTTGAATGTAGGTTAAACGGCCCTAACTAAAAGATTTATTTTATTTTTTTCTATATAAGATTTTTCTAGTTTATTTAGGAATTTCATATAATGCACCCTGATCACGCTTGCTTTTAGGTCCTTCAGTGTCCACCCTCCCGCTCTTATGCTTTCCCTGAGGGGGGAAGAAAACCACCAAGTCCAGTTTGTTTTGTCCACATACTTACTGGCGCATGGTAAAACACCCGGTGGCCAGCCCCTTACAGATAACTGAGTCTGTCTCCCCCACCAGAAGCCATCAACTGTGAAGAGCTCCACGTATAAAGTCTTATCTGCTTGCATGTGGGCACCTATGGGTATGTGGATGAATACCATGTGTACCTTCCAGAGGAGGCCAGAGAAGGGCGTCAGATCCCCTGGAGCTGAGTTCCAGCGTGAGTTCTGTGAACCAGACTTGGGTCCTCTGGAAGAAAAGGAAGCATTTTTAACCACGGAGCCATCTCTCCTGCAGCTGTATGGCCGTTTAATTATTCTTACCTATAGGAATATATGATTTATTTTTGAAAATAAGGAACGACAATGGTTTCATACTTTCCTAATATTTATTTCTAAATCAATGTTTTATTATCCCCTTAGAATTTCATAGTGTAATCTGAACATATTCACCCCCTAGCTCCTCTCAAATCTACCCTCTTCACCCTCACCTCCCTATTTAACCTACTATGAGTTTCTTCATTTTTGACCATGGAGTCTAGTTTGTATTACACAATTCCTTTCAAGAATATCATTTCCCAGCATGCTAGACCTACTAGGTGGTCATATCATGAAAGAAAGCTGACCTTCTCTCTCCCTATAGTCATCAAATGCCAATAGCCCCTCAGCTAAGGATTTCTAGTATGTGTTAGAAGATTAACTGAGAGATGAAGAGCAGACACGTCTTTGCCATATAACCTGGTAATGAATCAGAGCGGAGCAGACTAAGCTGCACACACACAGCTCTCTCTTTATCCTCAGTGAGAACTGAACACACCTTAGAGGCAGCTCTAGAGATTTTTTTTAGAATATGCAGTTAAGTTTGGACTCTGCAATTGAAGGAGAGTAGAAGTTCGCACAAGATTACGACTGATCTAATTAAATAAAACAATTCATAAGCACCAAAGATGAGGTAATTAAAACAAGGTGAGGGAAAGAGACCATATTTCTTGGAGGTGTTTGCCTCCCATCCCCAGAAAGATACAAAAAAAAATTAAAAATAAAGTTTCTAAAATATATGTGAGCTCGACTAAAAGAATACGATCTGTGTAAAAATAATTGGGTTGGGGGAAAGAGAAAATTATGGGTAAATTGTTGGATTTTTCCTTCAAAGATACCCTTTGAGGAAGTGTAAGAAGCAGGCAGTGAATTCATCCCCACATTGTTCTGACAGCTGTGGAAGGCAGGTTAGTTTTGACATTGAGAAAACTCTTTCTTTTAAATAAAAATTGCGGAGAACTTTATAGTCCTTCCCTGGTCAACATGTTTCTTGGTTTAATTGATATTTAACTTCGTTCTCAGCATCCAGGGAGAGCATAACAGTGCAGAATTTGATACTTCTGTTTCAAAGTTATTTAGTCACACACAGAAAGAGAAAAGGACTCTTATTTTTCATTTTTATTGAAGAACTCAGATGTCAGGGGAAAGTCCTATTATGATGTTTCACACGGTTTATGATGATTTTTCTCACCAGATGACCCCAGCATTTAACAATTACGGTCCTTGCTCTCAACACTTACATAAATTGATTCTTGGTAGCATTTAAGGTAGCGTGAAGCATGCAGAAGCCTGTCAAATGAATTGTTATGTTTTCCTTCCCTTCAGTTTCGGGATGTGGCCAGAGTAAGTCTTTTTTTTTTTTTAAATTTTTATGGTTTATTTAACTTTATTTTATGTTCATGGGTGTGAAGGTGTCAGATCCCCTGCAACTGGATCTTCAGACAGTTGTGAGCTGCCATGTGGGTGCTGGGAATTGAACCCAGGTCCTCTGGAAGAGCAGTCAGTACTCTTAACCATTGAGCCATCTCTCCAGCCCCCCAGAGTAAGTCTTAAACTCACCAAGGAGCGCTTTCTTTTAAGTTGGTAGGAACTGGTTAAATATTTACTTGATTTCAGAGAAGTCTTACAGCTTTACTAGAAGCAATCTTGTGGAAGTGAGACTCCAGAGCTCTGGTCAGTCCAGTTCCTATAATATTTTCTTTCAAAAAATCAACACACGCTAAGAAGATGTCATTGTTTGCACTTAGGAAAGAAAGACTCTGCCTTCAAATGCTCCATAGGGCAAAGGGGTCTATGAATTTCTGCTTGAAAAAGTGACTTATAATCATTTAAATCAGCCGCTGCTTGGTCCACCATCATGTGGGATAGCTACAGTTCTCATTTCTGCCATAAGGTTCTATTTTTGCGCATGCTACCTAAAGTGTAACACCATTCATTCACCGCTACATCTTCTGCATTCTCTGCTTTTTCTTCCGGGTGGTTATGACCTCTGCTGGTTAAATGGCGATTAGGGATTAAGAAAGGTGATAGAATTAATGGGGGGCCAGCTTTATTTTCCATTTGCTAGGAGCACAAATCAAAGAAGATGAATGTCTGGCCATCAGAAAGCAATTAAACCCACTGCCTCCAGCTGGGGAGTCTCTCAGTGGTAGTGCGCCTCCTTCACATGTGCGTGGCTGTATTCGATCCCTCGCATGGAGAAAAACAAAACAGTTGTCCATTATGTTCATGTTTGTCCTTGGGCCTTCTTATGTACCATCAAGAGACCTTGCACTTTTTTGTCTTCGCTGGTCTACATCTTAACACAATTTCTCTTCAAATTCTCAGTATAAGAAAGGAGATTTTCAGTTGGTCTTCTATGTCATCTTACAATTCTTTTTGGTAGAAGGTTCTGGGGTCTTCTGAGGATGACTAGAGATAAGGAATTCAGGAAATAATTAACAACACTCCATTTTTCCCCCCCAGTTTTCCCTACCATTTGCAGTGCTGATTTGAGTGGTGACCATCTCTACCTGAATCCAAAGTTTCTGTTCATGGGTATTTTCTGGTTTGAAGAGTTACCCTTTCAGATTTTCTGAATCTTTGAGTTTTTCACAGTAAGCAGAAGTTACATATAAAACTTTACGATTTATATGTTTCGTTTCCTCTTAGCTTCCCCTCTAGCATAGGTAACTTCTATACCCCTACAATATACACAGTAGTTCAGATTGGCTTGGAATAATTTCTATAGCCAGGCTGGCCTTGAACTCCTGATCCTCACTCCGCCTCAGCTTCTGGAGCTTTGGGATTACACACATGTGGTCACCAAACACAGTTTGTTCTTGAAACCCATTAAAAAAAAAAACCCAGTTGACACCCATTCTATAAATAGATAAAGTCAATTTAAACAGAATCTAGAAAATAGACACAGGAGACCTTTGGTGACTATTAATCCAGTTTGGTTGATTTTAATTAGCCCTTCTCTTGAAGTGTTCTCTCCAGATTCTTAGTGTAATCCGTCTTCTGTTTCTCACCCTCACATCGCCGTGCACTGTGACGTGCACCAGAAACACACCGCACCATACCACAGCCCCCATTGAATAAATAAACAAATGTTTTGCTAAAAGCATAACGATAGATGAAATTTCTCCACAGGGATAATAAGGTCAGATTCGTTTTCAAATGAACAGCAGTTAGGGCAGAAAGACCCAAGAGCAGTTCGTGATGGACCTTGAAGGGCTTAACTTTCTTACCCACCCTGTAGCTCAGATAATTTAGTATACCACACACAACTGTTGCCGTCTCTCATCATCTTGAAAGCCACCAAACTTGCATATTATTATTAGGACACTGTAGGTGGTCTTCCTTGCGCAATATTTCCTTTCTTTTTGACAGCCTGTTCTAAGATAATGATAACGATCATGTCCTTTTTGGGCTCAAGGGAAGCTATTTCACCAGCCAGAGTGGCTTTATAAGCTCAGGTGAGGATGACATCAAATAACGAGCACTCTTCATAAAGAGATTTTTAGTTTTTCCCTTATAAACCTGGTATAGAAATAATGATTTTCGAGTCTTTCCCTTAGGTGGTTTGATTTTAAGTGTCTCTTTAATTGACTCAATGGGAAATGCGCCATAGAAAAGCTAATCAGGGTAAAGTTCCTAACATAGTCATGGTCCTGGGTGGAGAACATCTATCCGAAGTCACACATATTACATAAGGATCGAAGTCGTGATGAAAGCAGTCCAGTCTGTGATTTGAATATTTACTGGAAGTTCGCTTTATGTGATTTTTTGACCTTGTTACTAAATCTGGCTTCACAATAGGTCAACAATTATGTGATCTCACCTTTGGTACAGACATAAACAAAATTATTTTTATGAGCCCAGATTCATATTGTAATAATTTCCCATGCAGCTATTCACAACACGGGAAAACTGAGTAGTCCCTGACGTCAGAGGAATTTCAATCACAATGCTCGGCAGAAGAGAAAAGCTGAACACTCTTATTTGCAAGTTTTATAGCTCGAAATGTTTTCCATAACGCAGCCAATGAAATTCAGTCATCCTTTACAAAAGTGTATCGCCTGGGGCCTAGAATATTCTTGATATTTAGCAAGGAGGAAAGCTAAACTGAAATCGTGGCTTATGAATTATGAAACAGACAAATCTGCTCCCTCTGGTGAAATGGAAATAAATACTATACACCTTTCCAAATATTTGTTTATTTGTCCGGTTAATGCACGCCTGTCCCTAGGATTACGTTTCTCCATCTCTTTTAAATAGAAATAACTAGAAGTTGTTCCCAGTTGAGAAATCTATTGCCAGACAAACTACTTGTAAGGAATATTTGCTGTTCATAATTGTATATTTACAACAAGAAGCAAGCGATACCAAGTAAGAACTAATAGGACTGGGCAGCTGACGTGGAAGGACCATCCCAGATTGCCGCGCCCCCGCGCCCCCTGTCTGCGCTCTGTGCACTGGCACCCAGTTGGCGAGCTTCGGGCAAGGGGGCTGGAGGTTAAAATACACAGACACACACAGACAGACAGCGACACGGGTCATCCTTGAATTCCCCAAGAATGCCCCCTTTATTGTGTTCAGGGACAGATTATATAGAGATAGCCACGCCCCAGCCAAACCCACCAGAAACCACTCTCCTACCATTAGGAACGCCTGAAGGTCTTGTGCTCAGAGCAGCTGCAGGCACTCAGATCAGGGGAAAACAAATTGTTTACAAGAAATTCAGGATCTGGGGTCTCACTGCTCCCAACACCAGATGAAAGACTTCGGTGTCGTGGCATATCCGGCCTTAGCAACCCGAGGGACAGTTAATGTGTCTTTGTCTGTCCTTGTGTCCTACTAAGAAGTTCCAGCTTAGAGACCCTGAAGGATCTATGAACTTGGCTTGGTTCTGCCTTTCACAGAACTGCCTGGGGAGGCACAGGCTTTGTTCAGGCCGTCCCCCTGCCACTCTAAAGCTTGCTGTAACCAGCTGATTCGGCATCCTTTTGTGCTCCTTGAGATTCAGATGGCTGAATTGCCTAAAAGCTGGGATTTCAAATATATGTATATACACACACGTATATATTTCTTCTTTCTTCCTATTTTATCGCTATTTTGACTGGTGGAGTTATCTGCTAGTGTTTGAATCCTGCCTAATTTGAAATACTGTATATATAACTGTCTGAATATATTAGTGATAAAGTTCAATGTGAAGCCTTCCTAATGTTTGAACATTTGAAAATACGAGATAGACTTAGAAACTAAATTTCGCTTTGAGGGTTATTTATTCTTCTTGGTAGATTGGTCACTCCTTGAGAATGTCTTTATGCCAAAGTGCTGAATTCTCCTTTTTACGTTAGGAAATGTTGAATCCAAGGACACATGACTGCGAGGCTGCGCATTCTGTCGGTGGCGAGGGCGAGGAAACACGGTTCTCAGCTGTTGTGAGCTTGATAGTACAAGATCACTATTTTATTTAGAGGTTCCTCGGCTCCTACCTACGGCTAAAGACAAGCTTTCGTGCTGTGTGCAGTAGGTACAGCGTGACACTAAGTACTGAGGCCGTAGTCATTACTATTCTTGTTTTTACATGTGGGATTCCGAAGCTCATAAAGGTTTATTAACCGGCCTAAAGGTCACACACCTTGTAAGAAGGAGAGCCACTATTAAATCCCAGGTCTCACCGATGCTGCACGCTTCTAAGGGCTGCGGTGATTAATGTCAGCACCCAAGGACAAAAGCGATGTGACTGAGCTAAACTGTGGTGCCCTTCCTCCCCTAACGTCTCTTAGCCCTAGCGGAGAAGAACTCATTCTAGAATCTGAGCAAGAAACATTTGCTTCCAAAATAAAACTTTAGGAGCATTGTAATAATAACCGGGAGCACATACAGGCATCACTGGCTTCGATACTTACCACCATTAGATTCAGCACAGCAGAATGTGCGCTGTGTCTACCCAACCTACTTACATGCAGAGAGAATAAAGCCAACATTTCTCCATCACCGCGCTTGTTAAATTTTCTATCCCCCCTCTCTGTCTCCCCCTTCTTGGGCTTGTTCTCCCCCTCCCTCCTTTCCAATGCATCATCTTTACTCCTTGACAGCACGCATTGTAGTGATGCATCTGACATGGTGCTCGTTCTGTGTTGAATAGTACGTGCAGTGAGACGGAGTTCCCATAACGAAATTCACAAGTGTCCCAGAGTCATTTTGAGCAGTGTCAGCATCAGTGTTAATTATTGTTGAACTTGTAGACGATGACCTTCCTTTGAAGTACTCTGCTCGTTTTAATGAATTCATCCCAGGGCACGTCACGTTGACCTCCTAAGAAAACCTATGTTTAGGAATTTAGGAGGTTTAATATTCATTCGAATTCAGGTATCCCCTTCCCGTGACATCTTTAGGTAAGTCATTTCACTGCATCTGGAGCCATATGCAGAACCAGAGTGCAGCGTTCTCATAGCTACTGAACCTGGTCAAAGTCCTTGTGGACGGCAGGTCTTTAAAAAATGCTTGCAGATGCAATGATCTCAGTCTTTGAAGCCCAAGGTCTCCAGCAAAAGGCGGTCAGAGCTAGGGCCCTGCTTTGTCCTGAATGTCCTCAGTCTTGATGTCTTCTGTGGTTCTGCCCTTGGCAGCTACTTTCTCAGGCCATGTTTGTTCACTGAGGGGATAAGTGGTCATAAGAGAAAAAAATAATAACTAAATAGAGTTAGGGTCCTATCCATGAATAATCTTCTCATAAAATTGAATAACCATTTAAAATGGGAGGAGGAGAAGGGGGGCTACCTTATTTCTGTTCACTGTCAAGTGGGGTCAGAGGTTAACGATGCTGGAATTATTCACCACTCTTAGAAACCTTGCTTCTTTTCCTTATTCTAACTCTTGGGTTTTTAGCTGGACAGGAGTGCTGATGGCATTTGTAGGAAGAGTTTGTTTCCTTCAGGGATGTGGGGCCCAAGAGGCCTCCCAAGCTCCATGTCCCACATGCCACACACAAAGGTAGCACTAAGTGGACTCAGTATATCCTTAAACGCTTTAAAAAAGAAAGTGCAAGAACTTAGTAGGGAAAATTGGTAGTGGAGGGGAGAAACTGAGGAGAAGAGAATAGTATATGATCCCAATATATAGGCATGTATGCATAATAAACAAAACCTTTTGTGAAGGTATTTTTTACATTTGGTCCAAGGTATTTGAAAGACCTAGACAGACATGATGATCTTCTCAATAAGAACACGTTTAAAAAACTTCAGATTTACCTGCTAATCCATCACCATACAGTCAACGATTTCTGGAAATGAAGTTATTAGCAGCATTTGTTTTATGAACCCCTTTGACTGGATAGAGTTTTCTTGTTAGTTGTTTAACAGCAAATCTGCTTGTCATCCCAGCCCAATGCATGGTAATTATCAAATAGAGATGGAACACATTTTAATTGATGTAAATAAACTGATTTCTCTTAAATTATGAACACAATTTAAAAAGTATATATACTTAGACACCCATATGTATACACGCACACACATGCACATACACACACGTGTATTTGGGGGACTTGGTTTAGGAATATGATATGTCACCACTTGGGGGCACTCTTTACCCATTTAAAGCAGCGTTGATGACAGGCGAAAATAGGTGTTTGTAATAACGGAAAGTGACCATCCACAGAGAATTTCAATAGTCTAATTTTAGACGGAGTATGCAGGTGTTTTGGAATTCTGATAGCCCGGATGGGGTGGCTTCCAGAGCTTTCCAGGGTGCTGGAGGTCTGAGGACTGCCGCTTGGGTTAGAAAATGTGTTGGGTTCGCGTAGCATGGTGTTCTCACTCTGCAGCATTAGGCGTAGGAGATTTACCTCTTTCATTTTCTTTTGTCTCCGTTCTGAAGGGTACAGCTCTGGAAGCCAGTCCTGCACGCAGGAAGCACAGGCATCATGAGTTTCCAAAGGAAGATTTTCCTTTTAGGAATTGCTCAGATCTTTGAAAACCCAGCGAGGAGATATCTGACAACCTTTGGTTACTGGCTAGCTGAACCTTGTTTACAAATGAGATTTAGGAAAGCTAATCAGGGAACAGCTGTCACAAGTCAGTTTGTTCATGAAAGAACACTTTTTAGGAAGTGCAAATTAGGATGTATATATAGACACGCTTAGTACAGTGGGCGGGTAAGTCATTCAGACTGCACACTGGGACACAGTTAACAATGGCACCCTGGCCAACTGTCACTTTTTCACGTGAGCAGCCACCATTCCAGAGGTTTAATTTGACATCAGTCATTTTTATAGAACACTCGGAAAGAAATTCTATTTGTATATTGTCATCGGGATGCAGGAGAATAAAAATTTCAACTCCATCTGTCTTGGGCTTCAGCATTCTTTTCAGGGGTGGGGCGGAATTAAAGTCCCGTGCCTGCCTTCATTACAGTCACAGTGTCTGGGCAGCAGTCCCAGCCTCCAGCATAAAGAATTTCCCAGAGTGTAGCGCATTAGTGAAGGGTGTTCAGCTTTGTCAGCCGCGGCATCAATGACACTCAGAAGGGTTGTGTCAGGGCTCCACCCAGATCACTCATTTATGAACATCTGGGCAACGTGGGATGCCATGGTGCTGCCCCACCGTGAGGTACCACTCCGCCCATCTTGACGGAGGCAGTTTTAGCTGATAGTTTTGAGTTTTTCCAAGTGATGTCTGTATTTGATTCTCGAACTCCTAGATTGTGGCTTACTGCTGGAATAATGCAGATGTTTGCATCGGAGAGTCACTGTTTGTCTTAAGAGGCTGAGTGATGTCTGTGAGAACTACCATGGCCGAGGAACAATCTTGTGATGGTTTAAACATCAGGCAGAGTTTCTGCCCCTGTTGTATGTTTTTTGCCACTGTTTATCTTGATAGAGATATGGTTCCCAGATTCCATCACAGTCAAAGGTCCTGGAACTGGGAGCTAGGATTTAGAAAGATGCAGGCCAAGTAGGTAGATCCAGAATGGCTTAGAACTCAAGCTATAGAGGGCCGCCTTGCTGGAGGTGTTGATTTATCAAGAATGGGCTATGTTCATATTATATTACATGCCATTTATATAATAAATATCTTCCACGCACCGCCACCCGGTGTCTGCTCTCGGTGTGCTGGAACCCAGTTCGCAAGCTTCAGGCAAGGGGGTCGGAGATTAAAATTCACAGACACACACAGACAGAGAGACAGCGACACTGGTCATCCTTGAATTCCCCAAGAATGCCCCCTTTATTGTGTTCAGGGGCAGATTATATAGAGATAGCCACGTCCCAGCCAAACCCACCAGAAACCACTCTCCTGCCATCAGGAACTCCTGAAGGTCTCGTGCTTGGAGCAGCTGTAGGCACTCAGATCAGGGGATTACAAGAAATTCAGGATCTGGGGTCTCACTACTCCCAACACATATCCATGGTTACACGTAAAGGTGGCGCTTTCCAGGGGGAGAAACATTTATTGACTGTTGACTCTACAATGTTTATTTTTCCATATTATTTGTAGCGTATCAATTAATCCAAGTGATCTTATTTGATCTTCCACATACCATCTACACAGACATGATGCAAACATATCATCTTCAGAGCCAAGTAAAGGTGACAGAGATATTCTGGGACTGGGAATACAATTCAGTAAAGAATTTTCCTGGCAAGGGCAAGGCACTGAGTCCAATGCCCAGGGAGGAGAAAGAAAGGAGTGTTTTGGCTCCTGTTAGTTGAATTTTTTAAGAGATATATGAATTACTATTGTTAAGATACACTTTGGAGAGTATTAAGAATTTCTGCTCCATTTAACTGCATTTTAAAATTTATTTTGAGGTCTGTGTACCGTGGGACACAGGCTGCTCATATCTTCCTCTCTGTCAAGGCACAATAAAATATGACCTCCAGCCAGAACTTCTTTTTTGAGTTATCACTGTGAAATTCCTTCAGCGACCAAAGAGACTATGTTGCCTCCTTGCTGTGCTTCCCAAAGAGGTTCTGATTGTCCCAAGGAGCATGATTCTGAGGAGCAGATTGGGTCTTAGTCCTTAATGCTATCCTATGAACGGTAGTAGGAATGGTCACTTTGGGGGATGGGGAATGATGTCTTCCCATATTAGATTGGTACCACACTACTGGGCTATACCCCCAGCCCTGGCTTCTTCCTCTTGACCACTGTAAGCATCTTCTGGCACTGATCCCAGCTTCCCAGAAAGTAACCAGGAAATCACACAAATCAGATTCTGTTGTCTGACAGGAAGTCAGTCGCTGGCGTTCTGCAGTGTGGTATGGGTAGAGAGAATGTAGCTAGGTTCATCAACATGCTCTCTGGCTTCTCAGCCCTTGATAGCCATGCTTCTAGGGTTAGTACCTTTCTGCTCCATCATCTTTCCTTAGGGCTTGCAGGCTGATGACAGTGGCAAGTAGCAGTGTCTGTCATTTCACCTCTTGCTTGCTAATGAAGATGTAAAAGCGATTTGGGAGTTATTTGAGCCAGATCCCTTAAAACTGACCACTCTGTGGCTAAATACAAAATATATACCATTAATTGCTACATTTTGCAGTTGAAGTGAGATGCAAGGGCTATATTGCTTAAAGCCTGAATTTTACAGACATGGAATGAACAGGAAGAAACCCATTTTAAGTGCAGAACTGAGTTTACAGCCTTATATAATAAAATACTAATCATATAACCTGCAAAGCAGCGAGTAGCGGCTGAGAGTTCAGGCTTACACGTCACGGTTGGAAAGTCTTAAGCTGCTTCTCAGTTTATTTTATTGTCTTTCGACTTCCTCCTATCATTATTTATCCTTAAACAGTCTCTTAAGTGAGGCATCAGTAAAAACTTCAGTTCTCACTCGTTTTTATATCAGGGAATAAATTTACAGTATACACTCATTCTGACAGTCATAAAGGGCACCGCTTAATAATATCTACCATAATTCTTGATAATAATCTCATAGACTTTTTTTGTGATACATTGCACTTTTCTTTGTCTTCAACTGAGGACATTTGATTTGGAAGAGCTGGTTGCTTATCAGTTTGCCTCTTCTTGACTGTGGCTGTACCCTTAGCGATGCTAATAGCTTCTGCAAGAAAGTTAGGTTCTTATGACAATGTCATGATTGATGCCCTGGGTCCTTGGGGAAGTTCTCTACCAAAATCTCAGTAGAGGGGGATCAAGGATAAGTACATGGTGACACAGAGGATTCCCAAATAGGAGGTCCTTTCCCGTGGCCCGTAATGTGTGCCACATAGTGCCATGCTATAATCTGCTTTCTCTCTTCTTTGCCATATCTAGTCCTCTACCCACCCTCACCAATTTATGCTCCACTGTGTGTCTTGCGCTGGTCTCTCTCAGCTGGAACATTTCATCCTTGAAGCACGTTAGAGATGTTCTTCTCTTATGATCCTGTATGGTGTATTTATTGTGGATCAGTGTTGATAGGCACCCTCACGATTTGCATAAGAGCTTCTAGCGGAAACTTATTCACTACTTTTCCAAGAACTTTTTTTATTGGAAAACTAGTCATTAGCAATCATTTTACCCCCTGTATGTGAAAATGTTGTCCCCTGCAATATTTAGTTATTTGTTTATTTGATTTTTTTTCATCACAGGATCTCACTATGTATCCCTGACTGTCTAGGAACTCACGATGTAGACCAGGCTAACCTCAGACTTACAGGAATATTCCTCCACCCCAACCCTTGCTCCTGAATGTTAGGATTCGAGCTATCTGTCAGCACACCAGGCCTGTAACACCCTTTAATCCCAGCGCTCAGGAGAGAGGAGGGTAGATCTCTCTGAATTTGAGGCCAATCTGATCTATATACTAAGTTCCATGACAGGCATGACTATAAAGAAAAGCCCTGTCTTGAGAAACCAAAGAAACAAAGCAAAACAAAAAACAAAATAATTTGCTTTTGGTTGTAGAATAACGGTAGGCTGAAAGTCCAGCTCTTCAAGGCTACCATCAGAGTTAGAGTAAGAAGTCCACCCTGAAATGAAACTGAGCTTACCTTTTTCTGTCTGAGGGGTAAAGACTCACATGCATGATCTGAGGGTCATGTTCTTTATTGTTCGGTTGCTCTAAGTCTATCTATCTCTACAGCTTCTAGTTCTCCTTTGTTTCAATTTCTCTGTTCTAATTCTCCCCTGCATCCTTGTTAACGTGGCTTAAATACATTTATTTCAGGAGGCTTAGGCAATAAGTAAAAAAGTTACAAGAATTACATCTCACTGGTTTTAGCACATTCTTTGGCTAAATGATAAAGAAACGAGCCATTTACCATGGCAACTCAAGGTTTTGAGGTTCCAGGTAGAAGACTGTGACCAGGGGCTGGGGACACAGTTCGTTAGAGAGACAAGCTTCAGAGAAATCTGCACAGAGAGTGATGTCTTATCTGTCAGACTTGGAAAGCGAAAAATTGGCCTGACTTGTTAGGTTTATGCTAATAACCTTGGTTAGATACCTGCGACTCTGACCCTACACATAATTGTAAAGCTTTTAACTTAAGATCCATTTACAAAAACATTTAGTCTAGTTTGAACTTGTTTTGAGGTAAAAATGAGCTACTTGTGTGTTGTTTGTCTTAGACTGGGGAGCAATTGTTTTCTGATATAGTCTGAGTAAAAGGAACAAAGCAGACTTTTAGGTGTCTTACAATCCTCATGGCACAATAGAGCTATGAAGCATATCCTAGTATATTTTCTATATATCAAAATTATACAGTTAATGAGAAGTCATCTTCCTGACCACCCATAGGTATATGTGCCCATAAAATTGTGAGGCAATCATGAGATTACACATACATATCATATGAAATTACACACCACAGTGCAAGTTTTGGGGAGACACCATAGCTGTTTCAGCAAACGTGAAACTATAGACAGCAACAGTATCCAGAGTCAGTGGTCTGGCAGGCCCTGCCTGGATGGGCTTTTCCTTCATCAGAGAATCATTCCTCTGGTAGGTTGAATCTGAACACTAGTTACCCCCTGCTGCATACTTCTGTGACCCTTGGCAGCAAAACTTGTTCAAAATAGATTTGGTGTCTGTTTAATTAGTAACATATCACAAAACATCTGGAGTCAGCTTTCATGCCCCAAGCCTTATCCTGTTAGTGACCAAGACACCCTAAGCACACGTTTCCCTGTTCTAGCTCAGACACCTCAGTATCTTTATATGGCATAGTCGTCTGCAGGCTGCTTGTCAGTGTGTTTACTTGTGTGTGTGTGTGTTCAAATCAAAATACACCAGCCTCTTTTAAAACCAAACCAAGGCATATAGAGTTGGGCATCGTAATTTCCCCTGACGTGGGAATTGTCTTTCTGTCAAAGTCTACGTTTAGGATCATACCTGCTTGTTTGGTTGCTTTTTTGGTGTAAATAGTACATTCTTAGCTCACTTGGTCTTCAGCAGTACCCTCTCATCCCTGCCCCCTTTCCATATACCCTCCTTCATAGAATTCCTGTCATATAACATCCTTAATTTACCTCCCTTTGTCTCCTCCATCATACGGTTTCCTGCATGCCCTCCTTCCTATGCTTCCCAGCTCTTCCAGCAGATCTCCTGCTCCTGCACACGCTCTCAGCCATACTCCTTCTTCGGTACCCGTCTTCATTTCTAAGCCATCCCTCAAATACCTCCTTGAGCCCAGCGTCTCCCTGCTGTGTGCTCTCATTTCATTGGTGATCGCTACACTCATGATTATTTCATTTCAGTCTCCCAATCCGCCGGCTTCTTTAGTCACTCTTCCCAGCTTTTCACGGCATGAGGCGAGCAGGAGCACGCAGTCATGGGAGTGGAGTATGGGGGCCCATGGCACAACATAGTACCCGTTCCAGGCTGCTCAGCTACCTTGTCATTGTAAGGGCGTGGGCCTCATGTCAAAGGCCGCGAGACTGCTTTGGATGCTCCTTTCTTCTCACCATGGGCAGCTCTCCATTGTCTGCTTCTCATTTACATGAGTTCATTCTATTTATTAGACTCTTTCTTGACTTAAGAATACTCTCATTTGCTCGCTGGAGATGTGAGGACTGTCTTTTTAAACCACTGTTTTTCAGTAAGTCTTTGGAAGAGAACAATATACCAGGTTTAGAATATTGGCATTTTTTTTTCTTGTATTCATGATTCCTCCATAATGAAAACATTAACATTTCTGTCTAATAATTTAGTTACCCAAAAATTTTTTGACATATAAGTTACCATTATTTTGGTATTATCAAATAAAGAAAAACATTGTGGATCCATTAGTGTTCCTACTGAACCTGAAAGACAAGCAGACCTTGGCCCAACATCAGATGTGGCTCCCAGCTATACCACTGATAGAGAAGAAGGTTTCTTACCCTAGTCAAGGCTTCTAGTGTTTTCTAGTCTGGCTCCTCTGTGTTAGATGACTCATTAATATCCACACATTCTCTGATTGTGACATTTGTTCTTTTTATATTCATGGGCACTATATCACAGGTATTTTCTTATTTTCTTAAATAGAGTTATTTCCTTTGGTCAAACATATTTTCTACCTTGATATCTAACTTAGAATTAAAATGTCTTTTGGTCATCATTAGTCAATATAGATTATACTGTGCTAGCAACATCAGTCAATATGTATCTCACAAATTTTTCTTCAATAATTTAAAAGTATTTCTTTTGATTCATATATATAAATTCCATGAAAATGAAAAAATAGTTATATAGAAGAAAACAAGCTATCTACAGTTTTATCAGACACAATGTAATTATCCTTCTAAATAATTATTGATAAATTTATACTTTTATTAAACTAAAATAATTCTCCATACATCTATACTCTATGGTTTTGGGTTGGTGGTGTACTGAAAACACTAGTTCTTATTATTAATGATATCAGTAGGCTGTGATTTTAAGTACTCCATTGTATTTACTTTCTGCCCACCATTGTTTAATCTACTGCTGATTTGGGGAACATTACAATTGCTTCCGACTTTGAGACGGCTCTAGGCAGTACCTGCAGGGCTATCGAGTTGCTTTAGGTCACACTTGTCACTTGGAAATTGCTCTCAGAAACGTGAGCATTTTGACGGGAGGTTGAAGGCAGTGAGTTTGGTAAATGCGGTAATTACCGTCCTTGTCAATATTGCTAGGATTTAAAAAGAATCATCTAAATGTAGGGTGTTAAAATTAAGCCACTTTGTTTTGAATGAAAAAAAACCACCTTGACTTGAAGACAAATGAGAAATAGAGCAAGTTGTTTAAAAAATAAAAAAAGTTATAAGATTAAGCTTTAAAAATATTATAGCAGTAATATTTTGTCACTGTGAGTCAAATCTCCTCAGACTGGCTTATCAAAATGATCTTTCTCCTCCATGGTTTCCGCATGAGAAACAGTTTATTTCTTTGCATGCTTTATCTAATAAATGCTGCCTAAGAACCCCCCCCCCCAAAAAAAAAAAGAAGAAAAAAGGAAAATTACAAATTCACAGAACTCCCTTTAAGTAAGCATTATCTACCTTTTGGAGAAAAAAAATGGATTGATAAAAACTATTACATTTGAATTAATGCATATTTTATGGGCTCTGCACTGCTAAGGGGAATATTAAACTTAAAGGTGGCCACTGCAGGCTTTGCATAGCACTGTATAATTTTATTTTCATCTCTGAGTAGTGGATGTAATGCCAGCAGACCAATTATGGTGCAGAGATGAAAGAACGGCAGTTTGGCAATCAAGAGTCCATTGTCTAGAAATCTTCCTGGTGTTTGTGATGGAAAATTGTTGAGGCATCTGCTTTTTTTATGGTGGCAGAATTCTTATGGTTCACGATGTCCACAGGCCTGGCCGTATATTATCTCTGACCTTCTACCAGGGCTCCCAAGATGTTTTATACTGACTTACAATGTGCTTGTTCCCATAAAAGAAGTGATAGCCATGAATAAAGGTAAAAGAGCTGCAAATAGAATTATACGAATGAATTAATCCATACCCTGATTTATACTACAGGAAAATAAAAATGGCAATGTTTCCCCACGTAATGGGAACATAATTTTCTTTCTTTTTAATGCATCCAGGCACCAGCCTCGTCTTTGCACACCCGCAGAATGCAACTCTTGCTGAATAGTCTCCCTCATGAATCACTCCCAGGAAGACATCCCCAAGGACGCACATCCCAAAGAACTTGTTGGACGCAATACAACAACAAAGGCATAACAAGGCATTTTGAATACAAAAAGCAGTGGATTTGCAGAATTTTGTATTTCACTTTTAATTCCAATTCAAGAGTTTGTTTTAGCTAAGATGTGCCCATACCCAAAATATCCATAACAAATATACCATGAGAGTGATGGGTGGGTGCATTATGGGTAGGCCGAGCTGGATTTTAGGGAATAGGAATCTTTTATAAATCAATGATACTGTGTGATATGGGAGTATCATATTTGACACATAACAGCATGCTGTTTAGAACTAAAAAATTAAAAACAGTCATAACAATTCTAAAGTTATCATATGCTTCCATATCTTAGCTACTATTGACATATGCAAAACTACATCCTTATACAAATTGCGAAAAGTGTTCTTATTATTTAAAATTTATATTCTGCTAAAAAATGGGCTAGCAACCGAAGAGCGGTGGTGGAACTGAGCGTTCTGGCGGAGCGAACCCCTCTCCTGGCATCTCTGTAATCCCAAGGACCATGCTCTTTCCAACAGATGCTGTAATAATTGGTTAGCCAACTGGTTGGTACTGAAGAGGCTCTAAAGGCTTGAGTCTACATCTGATAACCCCTATGCGTTTTTGGCGCCTCTGCTCAACTGTAAACTTTAAAACCCCCAGCACAGTCAATTTCTTCATGACTGACTTGGCAGGCTTGACTGTGACAGCTTATTGTCATTGAACAATTTTGGCATTGCTGAGTGACTGTCAGTCTTTTGGTAAATACCAAGGGATGCCCCTGAGGTAACCCGTGGGTTTTTAAACATCCAGTAGTCAAAACTCCAAAACCCATAAAATTGGGAAAATTTTTGCTTGGATAGGTTTCTCTAATATAATATCTTGGGCTATCCTCTGTTGAGTTACTAAGTATTTCTAGGTGTATAGTTTTCCACTACCAGAATATAAATAATGGGGTTTCCTATAAGAAGCAATGTCAAGGCATCAAGGAAGTAAGGAAGAGGAGGACTAAGGAAATACATGAGGGATATTGCTATATTTGTGAAATCTATCATCTATCTTATCATCTATCTATCTATCTATCATCTGTATATCTAGCATCTCTCTGTCTATTATCTATTTATCTATCATATTTCATTCAGTAATCTCCTATCTATCTATCTATCTATCTATCTATCTATCTATCTATCTATCATCTATCTATTGTCTGTCTATCATCTATCTATCTATCTATCTATCTATCTATCTATCTATCTATCTATCTATCTATCATCTATCTATAATCTATCTATCTATCATCTATCTATAATCTATCTATCTATCATCTATCTATTGTCTGTCTATCATCTATCTATCTATCTATCTATCTATCATCTATCTATCTATCTATCATCTATCTAATCAACTATCTACACACACACACACACACACACACACACACACACACACGGAAACACACACACACTATGAAAGCCAGAGAAATATTTGAGGACAGGAAGGGGACCAGAAAAAGATGAGTAGAGCCATGAGAATAGCGAGGTTAATATTAACAAGCTACAATGAATGACACTGTGGATTACAATGTTCTAACAAAGCTCACTGTTTTGTGCACAAACTAAAAATTTAATTGACAAACACTGAGTTGGTTGCGAGATGCATAACTGTAATCCCAGCACCACCAAGGAGGTGGAGGCAGATGATCACCCAGAGTGAAAAACAACCTAGGCATTAAGGTGTGGACCAGGCCAACGTAGGATGAAGGGTGACACTGTGTCTTAAAGCAATTTTTAAGTATTTTCTTTGCTATTTTTAATTAAGGCTATGTATGCTAGTGTGTAGACTCACATATGCGAATGCAGGGGCCCAAGGAGGCAAAATGAGAGCTTTGACCCTCTGGTGCAGGGGGTACAGGAGGATGTGAGCCACTTTTTGCAGGTGCTAGGAACCAAACTCAGGTCTTCTGCAGGCACAGTATGCAATTTAAAACTGTAGAGCTGTTTTCGAAGCCTGCCAACAGTGTTTTTAAAAACAAGTACCAGAAACAATGCTATTGTAAACCATTCTTGTAAATCTACGTATTTTGTCTGAAGGACTTTGGGGAGACTCCAGATTTCTAGGTCATAGTCACTGTTTGCTGTATTTTCTAAATGCTAATAGTCATAGCCTATAAGGCTCAGGCAGAGTCTATGAAATGTCAATCATTTTACTCTCCAGCTCACTCTCTTGTTCCCTTATCCTGAAGAACTGGGATTGATTACACCTGTGTGCCATTAGGCCGAGCACATCTGTTTCCATTGCCTTCTCTTTCTTTCTTTCTTTCTTTCTTTCTTTCTTTCTTTTTTCCTTCCTTCCTTCCTTCCTTCCTTCTAAGTCCTCCCTCCCTCCCTCCCTCCCTCCCTCTCTCTTTCTTTCTTTCTTTCTCTAACACAGGACTAACAAGAATAAGAAAGTAAAGATGTGGCAAAATTGCCGTCTCCCTCAAGTCCTGAAATTACAAACTCCATGAAGTTTGGAGTGAAACGCTTGTCCAGGTAGGGACAGTTCCCTCTCAATCATAGTAACTGCAGGTGCCCAGGTGCTTTCACCAGCCGAGAGACGTTCCCTGCAGACAACCCTTCCCTTGTTCAACCCCAGCTTTATCACCTCCCTTGTCCATTTTTGGATTTTTGTTTGGGGCCGGAGAGTTTTGATAATTAGTCATCAGAAAAGCTGAGAACTTGGGTCCGAAAGACGGAGACATCATTAACTTGCGACTTAGAGAAATTCTGAAAAATAGCATTTGATTGGCTTTTTAGAAAAGTTAATGACAACTTAGTTGAGAGAGTTTAGGAGGTATTTGCTGTGCTGACTTCTTTATAGAAAAAAATGGAATAATCAAACCATAATATTTTTTTCAATCATAGGTTGTCTGCCAGTATGCAAGAATTCCAAAGAGACAGAACATTCTCTATCCCGATCTGTTGCTTGGAGGATTTGATGTTTTTGCTACTTGGACTGATCTATCTCATTATAAAGACGACATTGTGTTTCACAAGGCCCAGTGGACAGTGTCTTCCTACAATGGTGTCAGATCTGTCTGATGAGGAAGGAGGACCTTGGCTGCACTGTACTGAAGGCTATGCTACGCCTATCTGAACCTGGATTGTAAAATATAAAATCACCGTTTTCCGCATACAGTCATCCCTTTTGTAAGCTCCCATGCTGTCAAATTTCTACACACTCCCTTAAAGTTTTATGAAACATCCATATGGTTATAATTAGATCGTTATTATTTATTAAACATTTCATCTGTGTTTCAAAACGAAAACTGCTTATTTAGAAGATCAGCCCTGCCAGTTCACAAAAGTTTTTGCTTTGTTCTCGACTTTAAGAAATTCTGATTATATTTATAACTTCTTCATCATATCAAATACAAAACACACCAGAGTTCATCCTGTCCCCTCCTCCAAAGCTGATTCCCGGTGACCTCGTTACCAGGAGACTAAGTCTTTGAATCCAAATTTTATCCTCTGTTTCTAGGAATCTTTGAAAACTGACATTTACATGCAATTAAGCCTCATCAACCGCAAAATGTTGTCACAGTAGCTCCGGTTGAGGCTGCGTAGAGCAAGCTGTTTTACAATATTCCCTGTGATTCTACGCCAGAAAGTTAACTTAGAACATGATGCCTAACATCGCCCTCAGCAAGAATGTTACTGCCAACTCGGATAACAATCAGGACTCACGAAGGTACAAAATTGGATAGTTATTGTTCAATTTGAACTTATATGAGCTTCTAAAAAAAGTAGCTCGTAAGTGCACAGAAATGCAGAATTCCACCCCTCCCTTATAAGACAAAAAGAACGGCAGGGGACCAGCTGATACTATTGCCTATGCGTCCAGATGAGCTTCTGACCCAGAGAGAGTGGGGATGTGTAATTGACAATAGCCCATACAGCAAATTTATTGTCATCTATATAATTTCACACAAGGTTTTTAGACCAAGCACTCCAATGTATACTCAGGGCAATTAACAAACCACCTGTATACTGAGCAGGGGCTGTCACTGTGGTTTTGTTACTTTCGGGCCTCATAAGTGGTTTAGTGTACATGGGACCTGAGTGAGCCCTTACTGTCACCAGCTAAAGTCCACGGACTCAGGAGCTGGTGCAGGCCAAACGCTCCATGGTGCCGTGGCAGGATGGATGACGTCACAGAGAACGTCACTTTGATGACAGAAATAGTATGTTTTGTATTTGAGAATTCCTTAACTCGAAAAATCAGCGTATTTTGAACATGATTGAACCTTGACTTTGGCTCGTTATTTTGCTTTTTGGAACCCGGATCACTCCACTGTCAGCCAGGGAGTCCGTTTTCTTTCTGCATTGCATTAGTGAATTTCCCAGGAGTGTCTGTGTGATGGTTTTTCCTGCAGGATAACGCTTTCACAGCCTTAAGCCCAAATACAGTTTTCATTAAGCTATTGGATATTGTGCTTGAAATTCTGCTCGGTGGAGTTTGCAGTTGTGATTTGGGATTTTAATCGGCTGGTTGTCTCGGGTTTCTAGTGACAAGGAGGGAAGTCCTTTTGTCTGACCAGAGACGTGGCCCTGGTCATTTCAAATGTCGATATCTATGAAGTCTATTGCAGACTATTTTTCAAAGTCTCATTGGGTGTTACAAACAGGCTCCTTTAACTCCTGCAACAAACCAGATCTCAGAAAGTCTAAGCCTGATACAGAAACTAGATTTCCTATTTTCCTTAATGTCTTTAGGAGAAGCAGAATGAATGTCAAGAAGAGTCTGAGCCTGTAAGAGAGAGACAGGGATTATATCACAGTACCAGTGTGCTAACTGAGCCTGTAAGAGAGAGACTGGGATTACAGCACAGTACCAGTGTGCTAGCAGTATTAACAACCCCCCCCCCAATACTGACAAAATCCAGGATCTGAAAGACCTGGACTTAAGTACATGATCAGTGGGAGATACAAAATGTAATTTTATATATTTTTATTTTATATTTATAAAAATATATCGATTTTTAAAAATTATGAGTGGTGTATTCATGAGCCTACAGTATGTAAACCACAGCAAAAATTTTATCTCAATGAAGAAGTGATGGGAATTTACATAATCAATATTGACTACACTAGGAATATTAATAGCTATCATTGATCAGGGGTTTATTTTCCAGAGAGTAGAAAGTTCTTTTGCATGCCTGCACTAATTCGATTTGCACAGAAATATGTATAGTGTGTCTTCTGCCATTGTGTCAGCTTTACAGAGGTGGGAAGAGACCCAGGAAGGATAAAGGATCAAGGGGGACTACTTCAAGTCAGGGCTTGATTTAATTCCAGAGGGTTTGACTGCTAAGGTCTGGTGATGGACATGGTGCTTGGCTTCCAGTGTATCTAAAAGACTGTGAGCAGAACAGAATGCCTGGTCATTGCAAGCATCTTGAAGGTTAATCTCAGCTCTGGTATCACTCAAATGACTGCCTCAGAGGGAAAGTTCAAATTTGTAGTGTTCCCATAAACTCCAACAAAGCTCTAACATAAATTCCATATCTATGTCTTAGTCTATTTAATTTATAATAGTTTTCACCTAAGAAAACAGTTAATTTCTGTCCTGATATAACACCTTAGATGCTGCTTTATACCTTCCCCATAGACTGGTGCCTGGAAACAATAGTTTGAGAGAAGTCTGTGGGAGAAAGGTTGTTTGTTTTTCTAGGTTTCCCAGCTAGCTTAGACCCGAAATAATCACACAGAAACTATATTAATTAAATTACTGCTTGGCCCATTAGCTCTAACTTCTTATTGGCTAACTCTTGCATCTTAATTTCACCCATTTCTAGTAATCTGTGCATCACCATGAGGTCGTGGCTTACCAGCAAAGTTTCAGCACATTTGTCTCTGGTTGCTCCATGGCTTCTCTCTCTCTTTCTGCCTTCCTTCTCCCAGCATTCAGTCCAGTTTTCCCCGCCTACCTAAGTTCTGCCCTATCAACTGGCCAAGGCAGTTTCTTTATTCATTAACTTATAAACGCAACAGATAGAAGGACCTCCCACACCAGAAGTCGAGTACCGTGGCAATGTTCTCCGATTATTCAAGGAGTAGATGTGCTATACAAACCCAGATACCATAAACTTTAGATTCACACCTCTATTTTCTGGTTGAATGCTTTCACTTCATTGACCTCACTATTCAGTGAACATGAATCCTGTTCTTTTAATAACAGTTTTATTCCATATTTCTCTGAAAGGAGAGCCAGAAACACATTTGCCTGCTTCACACAACACCAGAGGATTCAATGCCAGCGAGTGAGGGTGAAGGGAAAGGAAAGAAAGTCAGGAAAGGGGAAGAACACGACATGTTCAAACAGCTATGCCGGACCAGCCTGGCTTTCCATCTCACTGACATTGCCGTTACTGCTCGGTTTTGCCTGCTATCTCCCAAAGGCAACACGGAACTACTTCACGTTGAAGCAGACTACTTGGGGAGAGGAATGATGCATTCTCCAGATCTCCTGCCACTGAACTAACTAAGCTCCCAGCAGGCTTTTAAATTGTCAGTCTTTGCTTGGTTGTTTACCCAGCTTCCCCCAAATCAGAGAAGGGTTCACCATGTAGATATTGCCAGAGTAGCAACGTAGCAAGACTGTCAACATGCAGGGCCGATCTCAGGGCACTCCGTCATTTGGTAGCCTATGGCTTCACCATCCCAGGTGATGAATCTGTACCTGTATGTGGGTTCCCTATTGGTTCCAATGATGGAAAAGAATTCTTAGGATAGGAGGCAGAATACGTGTGCTATGTGGCATAGGATGGCATTTCCTCAAGTTTTGCTGTGGGGGGCTTGGGGGACCTGGAGGCAGCTGATTTGGTGAACTCAAGTAGTCAAAGACGTTCACACTACAGAAATCTCTCTCCCTTTGGTTACTGAGGCATAGCTAGAGCTTGGTGAGTGTTCATCGTTAAATATTTACACTGTCAAGATAAGCCTACCAAGTTGTGCTTGGGCCAGAAGACTGCCTGGAGGATGGTGAAACTGGACAGACATCAGGGGAAGTGAAAAAGCATTGCCTTTATTCTTCATAATTCAACCTATAAAACATTCCCTTTGTTTAATAGTCCTGCTGTGTATGAACTCTGAGAGTCACAGGATTGGGCAGACAGTCTTGAAACATACCCTGTGCAATGCCAGTTGGTTTAAATAAATTGAACACTTTTTTGTTTTGTTTTTTTTCATTTTGCTTTGTTCATTCATTCATTCACTCACTCACTCATTCATTCATTTATTGGTTTTTGAGACAGGGTATCTCTGTGTAGCTCGGATGTTCTGGAACTCACTGTGTAGACTAGGCTGGCCTCGAACTCACAGGGAGTTGGAACTCACCTGCCTCTGTCTCCTAAGTGCTGGATTAAAGGTGCGCGCCACCATTGCCAGGCAAATCAAACACTCTTAACAGATATTTTAAAAGTGGAAAAGTATGGTAGGTGACAAAGGTTATGGTAGCAACTTGCTTTTAACTATTTCCTCTCCACTCTGGTCCTGGGAAAAAGTCGTCTTATAGACTAGGCACACTTCTTGGGATAGAAATAGCAAAGCTTTCTAGAACTCTTATAAATGCATCGGTTCTACTGCCCTCTTCTGGCTGGGAGGAATGCCAGAAAGGTTGTGTTGCTTTTCCCTGGATAGCTACTGTTTGCCGACTCCAGCAAAATGTCTCTGAGGTTCTCATGTCTTCACTAGGGGAATATGGTATAGATCTTTTTGCTAGGAAGCAAGTTTAGTCAAATGTTGGGGGTTCTGCAGAATCATTTTCCCCCTGCGGGCACAGCATTGTCATCCCATCACCATTCTGGGTTAGAGATTGCATTGGCCTGGTATCATGTAATGGGTAGCCATAGCCTCCAAACTGGGGTGTTTCAAGCCTGGAGGGAAGCTCCTTTGACTGGAAGTTCCAACTTGAAATGCATCAGCCAGGAGGGAGGTTTGTTAATGAGGAAAAGAGGAGACAGAAGCTGCTCAGGGAGTTTTAGCAGAATGGTCCTAAAAACCCAAGTTTCGGAAATGTCTGTGGTCTCCTTGGTGATTCTGTCATTGCTAGAGGCAAGGATACAGGCAAGAAGTTCCAGTTACTGGTTCCCTGTTATCTCTCTTCTATGGGAGAAGTCCTGACTGGTTGTTAATATTTTCAAGGATGTGCAGAAACTGAAAGGAGATACTAGACTCGTCTTGAGTGGGTCAGCCGGATTGACTATCTTTGCTCCTTCCCATGCCTTATGCTGGTTTCTTCCATCAGTCCTTTGAAAATCCTTTTGAACCCAATTTTTTAGGAGTCATTACTGACAAGCTGGGACTCTTATATAATAAAACTTCTTTTTAAAACTCTCTCTTTTGTGATGTGTGTATTTCATGTTGCAATCCATAAGATAAGAACTCAGCCGGGTGGTGGTGGTACATGCCTTGAATCCCAGTGATCGGGAGGCAGAGACAGGCAGATCTCTGTGAGTTTGAGGCCAGCCTGGTCTACAAGAACTAGTTCCAGGACAAGCTTCAAAGCTACAGAGAGAAACTCTGCCTTGAAAACAAACAAACAAACAAACAAACAAGCAGAATAAAATAAAATAAAAAACCTCTGAGACAGTGCCTCAGAGGGAGATTTTCATGGATGTGAGATTCCTGTACCATAATGTCCAGGTTTAAGCCCAACCGAGTAAGAGAAAGAAAGCCAACGCCACTCTCAACCACTGTGATTCCCTTATTTTATTAAGACTGAGGGAGGAAACAACTCATTAATCTTAGGAAGACCATGGAAACTGCAAGAGTGACAAAGCTTCCCTCCCCAAGGTTGAATAAACAATAAGGAATGCAAAGGAGACAAGTCACTCTGAACTGCAGAATTGCCTGTGAGTGTGTACGGAGCTCTGAAGAGTTAGTTTTATTAGTCGATACCCAGGTTAGGCAGGGTTTCAGTGATGCAGCTGCTTTTACATCATCCCTGTTCCTGTTAGCAGGCTTTCCCTGAGCCCCTGTCAGCTAACACTAATGAACTCGCTGGTTTGCCATCTTGACCTTTGCCCTGTTTAGAGCTGGTAGATTATTGTTTGTATATTATTAGGAAAAGTCACACAATATATGATGATGAGTTGAAGAGAACAAAATTTAAGAGCAGACTGTGGTCGAGTCTACATTACTTTAAATTATATAAAGTAGTCGTTTTTCAGGCTTTGCCTTGCCCTGATAGATTCCATTTAATTTTTTTCTTTACTTATTTTGTGTATGTGTACGTACATGCATGGAGGTCAAAGAATCTTTTGCTTTTTTCCCAAATATTTATTTATTTATTATGCACACAATATTCTATCTGTATGTATGTCTGCAGGCCAGAAGAGGGCACCAGACCTTATTACAGATGGCTGTGAGCCACCATGTGGTTGCTGGGAATTGAACTCAGGACCTTTGGAAGAGCAGGCAATGCTCTTAACCACTGAGCCATCTCTCCAGTCCTCAAAGAATCTTTTGCAAAGGTGGCTTTCTTCCTCACTGGGATGTGGGCGTTTGTGAGTATTTAGAGTCCCTATGTCATAGATACACAAACTCATGCAGGTCATATTTTCATTCACTCACTGGTGCTTAGTTTGCTGGGGTTTGTTTGTCTGTCTGCCACCCACATCTTTCATCAGGATGTTGAGTTCCTTCCCCAGGCCCACTGACTCGAAGCAGACAGAAGACACAGTCTTCATAGGAAACACCAGGTAGCTCCTTGTCTCGCCTCCCTTATTGGTGGTGATGCTGTAGTGGCAATTACATGCTCAGCCTTTTCTCCTAAGGCTATTTTTAAGTAACCATGGTCCAAGTTCATTGATCAAAACCATCTTGAGCAATCAATAAGGAAGTATGATAATGCAAAAGTTATTTTTTTAAAAAAATCTCATCATGATGTTCTATTGTAGGATATTCATGCACTATATGAAAACGCATTGCTGTGATTGGTCTAATAAAGAGCTGAGTGGCCAATAGCTAGGTGGGAGGTATAGGTGGGATTTCCAGGAAGAAAGAGGAAGTAGGAGGAGATATTCTAGGCAGAGGAGACACCAATGAGATGTGGAGGGAGTCAGACATACAAAATGCAAGGAAGGTTAAAAAGGCACATGGTAAAATGTAGATTAATAAAATCAAGTTAATTTAAGTCGTAAGAACTAGTTAAGCAAGCCTAAGCTAACCCCCAAATTTTCATAATGAATAAAAGTGTCTGTTATTTATTTATTTTTTGTGAGATGGCAACCCAAAATAAAATCTGCCTGCAACGTTCTACATGGAACCTTCATATTTGGCTTAAACATATAGGCTGATCTTGAACAAGTTAGTCCCAGCATAATACAAAGCCTTTATCTTTGAACTTGGCATGGTTTTGCTTAGATTTTAATCTTCTTTGTGTTTAGGTGCATCAAAGTTATCTACTACCCTACTCACTGGATTTTGCAAAAACCAAGTAGTAGAATATGAATTTTATGAGTATGTCCTGACTGAGGTATACATAGTACAAATTATTTAGCAAACATAAATGACAAAAAAGAAAAAAATTAAAGCATTATTTTGATTTTTGTCAAATATCTCATTTCTCTAAACACATCAAAGATTATTTTCTAAAAAGGATGAAATGCAGATAACTTGAATCACATTCTTGAAACTGAATTTATCTCCTTGACATTTAACAGATTCTTGGAACACCCTAGGAAGCACTCGTCAAAATCAATGGGGAGTCTTGAACACTCGAGAAGTCAACTCGGAATTAAAACAGAATTGGGAGAGGAGGGACGATACATTCATTGAAATCTTTAAAAAGTAGTAGATCTTTCTTGTAGTCTCTGAAGTATTGAAGATTTTAACCCACTTGGGATACTCCTTGGCTTGATAATTTAACTTCTTTCCAAACCCTTTCTCAGTTGATAAATTGATAGTGTGCGTCTTCTAAGGGTCACAAACGGGGCGATTATTGCTAGCTCTGATCACCCTTGAACAAGCGTGAAGGCTAGTTTTTTTAAAAAGAAGATTTATATATATCTTATTTTTAGCAAATTCCATCATGTTAGAATTATTTAATCTTCCTTGCATAAAATTTATGGGTTGAGGAGTGAATTTGTTAATAGAGAACATATTTCCTGACTTTATTATAGGGCTGTATATTTTCTTGTCTGCATAGTATAGGCAACCTTAGGCATTTTATGTGCTTTCTTGAGAAAAAAAAGTCTTCAGCAAGCATTAGTGAGTGACAGCATTATATTTTTGCTCTCTGGATTATGCATATTCTTTTATCTGGTCCAATGTCTGTATAGTTAATGTCTACAAGGTACCAAAACATAAATTTTATAATCTCTTGGACAATTGAGTGCTTTATCTTCTGATGCACTAGAATTAAACTCTTGGTTTTATCTTATCCAGTCAAAAGCCTTCTTGCTATTCCGTGATGCAAGTATGAAGTAAGAATATTGATTTTGCCTGACAAGTCTAGATGTTGGTTTAGATACGAGTGAATGAGAAGACATTCTATTGTTACAAGTGTTTACATCCTCTCCCTACAAAATAGTGTTTTTGCTAGGATGCTATTATTTAAGTGAAGTTCAGTTTCCGTTATAGACTCTCTAAAGTTGATAAGCAGGAATAAAAGTTTATACCTGTACATCATTAGTTTGCAGAATTTGAGTCATTATTTATTTATATGTTCGTTAAAACAGGACCATATTTTGAAAGAATAATCTTGAAATAAGTGTTTAGAATATCTATATTCTGATACCGATGCATTTTTACCACAAGGCTTAATCAATCTACTGTACTGTTTTTAGAGGGGAAGACAGGAAAGGTGTAATGTTAGGGAACGGGCAACATAGAGGATGTAAGCTATGTTGGGTAAGGGGATTATGCAGAGTCTGTGTTCAGATGGAGTCATGTTTAATGTTTTGGAACATCACAGCTTTCTGGAGATTTATAAATAGATGCCCAGGCAGCACTCAGTATAAGGCATGACATGGACATAAAGAATATGCATTTGCACAAGTGGTAGTAATTCTCACATTAGATGATATTCATCCATAACCCAAATGCTTTAATCTATGGAGTAAGATGAGGCAAAGAGTGACTCCCTCCCCGCTCCCCCGCTGCCACACAGCACAGCAGTACAGCATGAACCAATGGGGCAATGGGGTCTAAAAACCAAATAATGCAAATTACCGCAGACCAAATAACTCCCATCATTGCCCATGATTGCTAAAGGATTCAGTTCATTTTCCAGAAGGCTCTACAGATTAAATTCCCACCCGGAGAAGTACAGTTTGATCAATAAAGTTTGTAAATGACTTTACAGATGAGGGATGCCATTCAACAGTGACTATGAACTTCAGTTGCTGGAGCATTTGAAAACTGCACAGCTGAGAGGCACAGCAACCCAGAAGCAGGTGCTGGATCTCTTGCAAGGAAAATGGAACCAGCGGCGTATTCATATCCATTAAGAGTAGAGTCCAAGAGGATGGTAAATTATATATAGCGAGTGTCATGATTATTAAATTTTGCAGGCCAAGTAGCCCACTAGGCAACCATCTGAGAGATACAATGTGAGGCTAAATCAAGAAATGTGAACTTTCTCAGAAGTCCTATTGGCATTGTGTCACATACTCATTGCAGCTTTCCAGGATCGTAGCCATCCCCCCCCCCCCCGGAGGGTGCATTCACAAGGGGAAATGACATATAGCCACGCTGTAGCGTTGGCTTGTCTTGTGTTCTCAGCCATAGTAAGAGAATCCTAGTGGCCAATGTCCTAACTAGGACACTTTTGTGTTCTATAGGAGGAGGACATCAAATAACCTTGCTAGACCCGTGAAGCATGCAAAACAAACACACAAACAAGGCAAGGAAGTAAATAAACGACACAGCGTGAGAAGAACAGTGACATGTGTTTATGTATCAATTCTTATTTTTGATAAAACATTGACTTTTGATCAGTGACCCCAAGGAGGTACGAGAAATGCACAAGGAGCAGAGACTATAGTGAGCAAAGTTCTTCATCGCAGTCAACAGGACAGACTGGAGATAGAGGGGCAGAGAAGGGATGGTTGACACCCTTTGCCGGAGGTGATATCAAGCTGACAGGAAGCGCAGGACAACAGGTGTGCAGAATTGTCTTGACAATTGCCACGCCCCGCGCCCCGATGTCTGCACTCTGTGCACTGTGAGCAGTTCGTGAGCTTCGGGCAAGGGGGCTGGAGGTTAAAATACACAGACACACACAGACAGAGAGACAGCGACACAGGTCATCCTTGAATTCCCCAAGGATGCCCCCTTTATTGTGTTCAGGGGCAGATTATATAGAGATAGCCACGCCCCAGCCAAACCCACCAGAAACCAGTCTCCTGCCATCAGGAACTCCTGAAGGTCTCGTGCTCAGAGCAGCTGTAGGCACTCAGATCAGGGGATTACAAGAAATTCGGGATCTGGGGTCTCACTGCTCCCAACAGACAATGACTCAGTAACGTATAAGAAAGCACTGGAAGGTTTTCAGAACAATTGCTATATTTTACAACATGAAACTATTGTCTCTATGAGTCATAAATAGTGGGCTAACATACATTTCCCATGCAAACAGTGGCATAAGGATGAAGCTTCTAGCATCAAGAAACCTAAGTATTTGTTTTAAAAACTTTTATTTATTTCAGATCTGTTTTCCCAAAAGTTTGAAGCTCTTGGTGTAGCCTTTCAAATGTATTGGGCACCACGTACACACCTGCTGTTGTTAGAGTCAGAAGATACAGAAGTTCTCATACTCCTGCTGTGGTCTTAACTCCTGCTGGAACGAGCTCTGTACTAATTCTAGTAGAAGGATATTTTATAAAATATTCTGATTATTAGATAATTGCTTATGAAAGGTATAAAATCATTTTATATTTTGTAAGGAACATCAAGGTACTGGTAGTGAAGACACCACCTTTTTATGTTAAGGTTGGAATGATGAGGGGGGGCTTTAGGGTACTTGGTATAATGCCAAGTACTTTATAATTGCTTGGTTTGCAAATACCAAAACTACAATTTTAAGGACTAATTATGCTTACAGACACTCATAAGTTAATTATAGTTAATGATTTCTTTCTTTCTGTTCAAGGAATTTATTAGAACTTTCAATGCATCCATAATTATCCTTCAAAAGTAGTTTGTATTTATATATAAAACAGGTTTACCCTGTCCTTACACATAGTTAATTCATCAGGAGAATGAAAAAGAACGTTGGGACGGTTTTGATGCCTTTGTCTTTGATAGTATGATAGTAGGGTAGGCAAGGTTGCTTAGTGGATGGGGGCATTTGTGGCACAAGCCTGAAGGCCTGAGTTTGATCCTTGGAACTAAGAGTGACAAGAGAGAACTGGTCTCCAAAAGTTGTTTCCTGAGATCCACATGTATACCATGACACATGAATGCCTATGTACTGCACACACACAAACACACACACACACACACAAACACACACACGAATGTGTTCAAGCAGTAACAAGTCATATAAGTTAAAGAAATAGGGAGACAGATTCTAGACTCAGGATTGAGACTGAAATGGTATTCTGTGGACTCTTTCACCAGAGCTATATTTCATGACACAATCCAGCAGTCTAGGTAATGGAGAAAATCCATAACTAATTGCTGCTATATCAGTTTTAATATCCACACTCATTTTGAGAACTTGACATAGTCCAACTCTCAAGGGCATGCCTGCAATTATGCTTTCGAGGTGTTCAAGTGCTTTATCACAGAGAGACACTTGAACTCCAATGTGAGAAGGTTAATTATTTAGAATATCCCTGAAAATATTCCCTGGCATGAGAGGATTACATGAAGACGCCCTGAAGGGACTACAGAGGTCCCAGGAAAGATAAATACAGAAATCAATGATTAGGTCCATGCAGCGTCCCAGAGGACCGCCGGAGCATATTAACATGAGCCGCTAATCCTGTCTTCAGAAACTGCTCTAAGATGCTATTTCTCCCTCTTACAATACATCCCTCTGGAGGACCGTGCTTAAATTGAGCCAAGACTTTGAAGTTCCCGACTTTCGATGTAGGATTAATCCATGGAAATTCCTGTGCTGATGAATAAATATGGCTTGGCCGCCATGTGTGTCTCTCCATGGTCTCCAGTGCACGCTTCCACGATCATAGGGCCTTTAAATGAATGTAGCAGGGAGAGGCTGTTTTCAGAGCTAGCTAGAACGCCGAGTTTGCACCCTTATCCACAAGTCTTACAGAAGAAAAATTAACTTCATAACTATAGCTGGGAGGATTAGTTTCTAATAGTTATTTTCTCAATCACTAAGTGTTTAGGATGCATTTATTAATTAGTTGCATCAGGATTGATGAAATGCATCATTATAATCATTATTTCCTTTCCCCCATTAACAGGAAGCCTCACTTCTTCATTAGAAAGAAGACATTTCTTCTTAAGAAAACTCAAAAACTACCTTCTGTTACTCTATGTAAATACTTTGAAGCCCAACATTCGTTCGCCAAAGCTAGGTTTTAATTCCTGCTGGTCTTTCAGTCTTATCAGTGATCCAAACAAAAGCCTTCCTGTCTGGCTGCCAGGACCTCTTCTCCACGGTGCTGTGGTTCTCTCCAGGGTGGACAGTCTGGCAACAACTGCCACTCATAACTGAACTTGGCTCAGCCGAGGCAGCAGATTGCACGACACAACTCAGTCAGATGACATCTCACAGAAGATATTAAAAAATATTTCTGACTGATTTTAAGGCTTCTACACTTGACAAAACCCATAACTCTCACCATTACTGAGGCCAAGAACTTGCATGTACATGGGTCCTAGACCTTGCAGTAAAACCTATTACTGCGTAGGTAAGGAAGGAGAGATTGACTGGGGGAAGCGGTAGACGCGATCAGAACATTTTGTGAAGTAATTTCCTCTGACTGAAATGGCCGGCCTGAGGAAGGCTCATTTCAGGCTCAAGAAGTTTTTGTTCCCTCCAGGAGAGGTGAGGCTCCTGAAAATCAGGTATGAAATAATTCACCGGTCTCAAGGGAGGAAAGGAGACCATGGGACTCTTCCCTAAGGTTGTGTGCCAATAAATACCTGCTGAGGGGGGAGAGGCTCCTGCCAGTCATATTGATTGGCAGCCTTGGAAAGCGCTAGGGCTGCAGTGTCTGTTAGCTGTCACTAGGCTTGGGACTGAGAACAATGAAGCTTTTCCTATCTCTGCTCTTGGTAGCAATGACTTCATCGTTTGCTAAGTTGGTCTTTGTGGACTGGTTCCTTTGGTCAATAGTTGGTCTTTGTTGACTGGTTCATTTGGTCTATTGCTGGTCTTTGTTGACTGGTTCCTGGTCTATTGTTGGGATCCTATCCTGGTGAGTAGACATGGTTGGTTCATGACTCCCCAAGAAAAGTCTCACCCAACACACCAACAAGTCTACAAACCTGTCCCCAAACTATTTAGTAAGCGAATGAAATGGATTCAACAATGGAGTAATTTTCAGTCTCTTTTTATTTTGGATTACAAGGTGGCCCTTACCTATGTTTAGTGGAATGCACTAATATATATATGACTTGGCTGTCCCACATCCCCAGAGAAGATCTTTATGTATACCCTCATGCACTACTTTGTATTTTAAAACGCTCCTTCATCGTAGACTCAAATCTGGGTCCCATTTTAACTGCCTCCAAATAATTTTATAACGTTGGATCTGTTTCTCAACCTTTTCAAACCACCATTTTCTTAATGGAAAAATGTGGATTCCAATATTATCTAGATTTCCAAAGAACAAAATGAGAAGCAGCTCAAATTGCAGTGTTTTAAGTCCAGAAAAAGTCTAGTAAACTAGATATTTACTACTAAATAAATACTCATTTTTTTCTATCCTTATACACTGCCCCTGTGATTATCATTATCATTCTACACAGAGAACAATCATTCCTCATACCAATTACTAAGTATTAAAATCACTCCATCCCACAAAACTCTTAGATTCTGTGCACAAGTACCGAATCAAAGACTATTTACTTGAACACAAAAGCCTGCATTCACGAATATAAAAGCCCGTGTTACAGCCAAATATTTAAGTGCTTATCATGATGCTGAACAACAAAGTAGTTTTTGGAGAAGCAGCATTTGAGTCAGTGTCTGTGCAAATGTTAGGAGATGACATTTGAGTCAGCAATGCTTATTAACTATCTGCTATGTGACTGACATGATATTGCATAAATGGAAAATTAAAAACGAATGAATAAGATAAATATGACTCAAATGTCATCAAGTTTCCCTTAAGAACTTTGGTATTTTGATTCCCCAAACAGTGTATTTCAAAATCATATTCAAGTTTTTATAATTTCCTACAAAGTCCTACATATGATTTCGGACCTATTTTGTGTACAGATCTGTATGTATTCTAGGCTGGCCTCAAAGTCAACTATATAGTTGATGATGGCAATGAATTCGAATTTCTGATCATCCTGCTTGTACCCTTTGAGTCCTGGGATGATAAGCATGCATCCCCATCTCTGGCACCCAGTTTCAGTGATGCTGGGATTGAACTTTTGCCTCTATTCATGCTATGCAAACCCTGTACCAACTCACCAACATTTCCAGAAGGAAACATCATCGGAATAATTCCTAATGTATTACTTCCAGTTCTACATCCCTAAAATGCTGAAGACTTTCTGAAAACAGTTTCATTGGAGAACTTCCATCATCACTTCGTGAAGCATCTCCGCTGTTCCACTCTTCATGTCTCCTGTCTACAAGTGTTCCTATTTATCCTCCTGCACCTCAGCAATTATGGGTCCGCAAAATGGATTGGTGGGCCTCACTAAGCTGTTCAGAAGATATAATTACCTTCTCTTTCTGTTTCGTGTATGTTGGAAGGTAACTTTTTCATAATGTTTGGCCAGAAACAAAAACACTTAAAAATTATATCAATGCTTATGATGCAAACTGTTTTATGACAGTGTATTCAGTATCTTGACATTTATTTGAGTATCATTATGAGACTTATATAAAATATGATCAAATCAAACCTTTAAAATGCAAGCATAAGAAATAAAAACAGACTTGCCAGCAAGGAAATCTGCTGCAGGATTACATATTAAATATTAAACATCTCCAACTTCAGGTAGGAGTCACCAACACTGGATGAGTCAATGTGACTCCATTTCAAACACCTGGGTACAACTGCCATCAACGCTGAGGTGGCGGCACACTGAAGAGGGTGTCTTCACTAGGAGATGCATTACTGCCGCTTCACTTAGGAGAGCCCACATCCCTGCAGGTGCCCTCACAGGCAGATGGGGATTTCAGGGACGATTTGAACGTTCTCTTCCCAGGAACAAGTGTCAGTGTGCAGGAAATCTGAAGTGCAGTCATTTGGTACCAAGTCAGAACGCTTCCTTGATCGATCTGAATTTGTATCCTGTAAGACCTGGTATGATGGGAAGATGTGCGGTTTTGTTTTGTTTGGGGATTAAAGCATGATATTTATCCCATAGTCTCTCTTTCTGTAAAGGACTGCATTCCTTGCCTATAATTTTCATGAAATATTTCATGCTTTTAAATACCTAGCAGTAATCAATAATTTACTTTGTAATGCACCAGGAAGCTTGGAAATAAAATCTGAGTTGTTAGGTTGAGATCTGTGCACCCCTCTACACTCCCCAGACATGCTCTTTGCTCAAAAGTTTAGGTTTCCTGTCTATATGCATCGCCTTTTAGTTTTACCAGAACACTTATACTGGTACCAAATATTGCCATTCAGATGTTAAAGTTTGACTAATGCTTTAATTAGTCAATATATATTTTTTGTCAATTTTGTATCACTTTCTGCTTTCTTTAGTATGAGGCTATGTGGCTGATGCTAATGCCTGGGATTCTCCAAGCCTCATTTCTGCTTTACCTGCTGGTCCCTGTGAGTTATGCCAGGAGATCCCACAGTGGAAGAAAGGAGGGGCTAGACTTCCCCGTTTGTTCCCTGGTCCTTGCTCACATCCCTTCACTTGACACTTCAGCTTTCTAAAGCAACGCCTTTCCCTTAGCAGTGGCTGAATTAGTTCTGCAGGTTTTAATTCTAGAGCCAGTTTTTTATTATTTTTACTATTGTTATTATTACTATTACTACTGTTATTATCATTATTCATTGGTATGAAGATTTATTTTTCCCCTTTTATTGAAAATAGGTTCTTTTCCCCACATAGTATATCCTGATTATTGTTTCCCTTCCTTCTATTCTTCCCGGTTCATCCCCACCTCCCTTCTCATCCAAACCCAGTCTTTTTCTTCCTCATTAGACAAGAGCTGGCCTCTAAGTGACAATATTAAGAATATAACAAAGTAAAATAGAATAAGATGAAAGAAAACCTACTGATTTATGTTGAACAGGAAAGACCGACAGAAAAGAGCCCAAGGCTTGAAGAATCAGACACCCACTTTTTTTACAGAGTCAGGAGTCCATAAAAACACTAAACAGGACAGAGGCGGAGAGGCGGCGCGGCCGGACGCACAGAGGCGGAGCCAGACGCGGCGGAGCAACACCGCATACAGGAAGAGGCTTTCGGGGACCAGCGCAGCGGCAGACCCAAGCGGCGGGGACAGGCGTGCAATAAGGAGAGCAGATCGCCCTACTACAATTGAATCAAAGAGGTAGGCCTTTGGTTGGCCAGGTCACTGGCACAAGGGGAGCCTGGTCCTGTCCTGAAGATCCTTCGGAGGGGTGAGAGGGTTCTTGGCCTGCAGCAGGAACCACGAAAGAGAGTGAGGGCATTTTGTAAGCGGAGCCCTTGGCCAGCAGGGAAACCTGATCCGGTTTTTAAAGGACCCATTGGATAGGATCAATAGGAGGAGATGGGCAGGCGCCAAGGCAAGAATTCACTCAATAATCCGAAAAACAACATGAAAACATCAGAACCCAATGATCTTACAACAGAAGTATTTGAACAACCTAACACAGAAGAAGTGGAAAAAATTGACTTTATGAAGATAATAGAGTCCCTTAAACAACATGTAAAAAATGCCCTTATAGAAATGGATGAGAAGTATAACAAAAAGTTTGAAGAAATGAGTAAATACGTACATGATACCCTGGGAAACCAAGAAAAAACCATCAAACAGGTAATGGAAACAGTTCAAGAATTGAAAACTGAAATGAAGGCAAAGAAGAAAATACAAACTGAGGACCAGCTGGATATGGAAAATCTAGGCCAACGAGCAGAGTCTACAGAAACAAGCATAATCAATAGAATACAAGAGCTAGAAGAAAGACTCTCAGATGCTGAGGACACCATAGAGAAAATAAACGAACAGATCAAAGAAAACAGCAAAGCCAACAAATTCTCAACACAAAACATTCAGGAACTATGGGACACAATAAAAAAACCAAACCTAAGAATAATAGGAATAGAAGAAGGAGAAGAGTCACAGCTCAAAGGCCCAGAAAATATTTTCAACAAAATTATGGAAGAAAAACACTAAACAGAAAGCCATAATATTTATGCAGAGGACCAGTGCAGGCCCTGTGCATGGTGCCTCGGTTTCTGTGAGCTCATATGCCCTTAGCTCATGTTGATTGGAAGCCTAATTTCCTTGGTCTTCTCCATCCCCTCTGGCTCTGATACTCTAGTTCTAGAACCAGGCTAATTGCTAGATCCTCAGATGCAACTCCCTGGCTTTTCATGCTTCTCACCTCCTGGGCTGGACCTCAGCTTCATTGGCTCCCTCTTGCATGATGGGCTGGAGCAAGAGTAAATTCCGTGGTGGTCAGAGTTTCTGCTGTTTTCACAGGGCCCTTGGGGTGTCGCTGCTTCCTTCCTTCACTCCTGTTTCTAGGATTCCTGTAAGCTTCTAACGATGTAGCTAAGTAAATATGAGGTTGTTGTCATGAAAGGAATTTAGTAATTTATTTATATTTTAAATTATTCACAGAACTCACAAAAGTTGTTGCTGGCTGTCAGATGTTCACTGACTAAATCATCTGTGTCCCGATTATAATTCAAATTGGATACAGGTAATATTTTAAAATATGCTTTGAGCCAGGCTATGACTCTGTGGTCCATCACTGGTATTTGTTTTTTGCTTTTTCGAGACAGGGTTTCTCTGTAGTTTTGGAGTCTGTCCTGGAACTAGCTCTTGTAGACCAGGCTTGTCTCGAACTTACAGAGATCCACCTGCCTCTGCCTCCCGAGTGCTGGGATTAAAGGCGTGCGCCATCACTGCCTGGCTCCATCAATGGTGTTTAGTGAAAGAGTTTTCCCTGTGCTAAGTTGTCTTGTGGCATACACAAGTCACAATCCACCCCCCAGTGTTTTGGGGAAGAACCACTTGAGACATGGAGCTCGAAAGAGTTTGTAGTGATCTGAGCTGAACAGTTTACACATCTGTTAGAGATTCTCGAAAGACTGAGTAGTAATTTTGGTTGAACATCTTAAACGTGTTTTAGAGATTCGCAGATGTTTCCAACCAGTACATTTTCAGTATAGCACACGTGCTTTGGTGAACCTTACAAACAACGCTGGATTTGTTTGCACTATTTATAGGCCCACAAAGAACAAATGATTTCCCATTGTCCTGCTAAATATTGTCATGTTTCTTAATTCTGTTTTTCTTTTATGTCTCTGTGTGGACTGCATGTATATTCATGCGCCAATGAGTAAGCAAGCCTGTGAGCATGCGTGGTGAAGTCAGCGATCAGTGTTGGGTATCCTGCTCTTATATTTTGAGACAGGGGTCTCTCACTGAACCTGTATGTCACTGACAGGAGCGATTGGCTGGCCAGGGAGCACCAGGAATTCCCCTGTCTCTGTCTCCTTTGCGTTGAGATCACAAGTGTGCCTTGTTGAACTCTCTTTTCTCTGTGGGTGTGAATGGTGAATTCAGCTGCTCATGCTTGCGTGGTGAACACTTTCCTAATTGAGCTCTAATTTCTTAAGTCTTAAAAGGAAAGACGTGTACCTGTGTGCAGATATCTTGTAGACAAGAGGAGGGTGTCAGATCCTCCACAGTTGGAGACGGTGGTGACTTTGAGTCACCAGATATGGGTCCTGGTAACTGAACTCCAGTTCTCTGTATGAACAGTGTGGGGATTTGAATGAAAATAGCTCCTAGAGGCTTATATATTTGAATACTTAGTCCCCAGTTGGTGGGACTACTTGGGAAGGATTATTATTTAGGACATATGTCACTGGTGGGGATCTTTGAGATGTCAAAAAACCTAATCCATTCCCAGTCACCACACTCTCTGACTTGCTAAAGCCAGAATAATAAATCTTTTCTTCTTCTTCTTTTTTTTATTGAGAAAAGGAAAAAAAACAAGTTTCCGCCTCCTCCCAGCCTACCATTTCCCACCCCTGCTCCCACCCTTCTCCCCCTCCCCCTACGGCAGAGGAGTAAACCATTTCTTCTAATGTTGCATTGTTCATGGTGTCTCTTCCCAGCAGTAGAAATGGAACTAAGTAGGCAATGTGAACCCCAGAGCCGACTTCTCTTAATTTTTATTGTAAGATAGTTTCATGGTAGTCTGCATTCTGTGAAAGTCAAATGCTTTTCTTTATGTTTCCTGGCCATTTGAATTGGTTTTCTTGAATTCTTTGTTTTATGGATTCTTCTCTTGAGTTGGTGGTGCTTTATGGATTTGGTAATTTTTAAAATTGTTTTTGTGCTCTAATATTATGTTTTAAAAGTGAATTTAAGCATTTTTCCCCAACCTGCTATATCCCATCATTTTTGATGGAATCTTTTAATTCAGATTTATTTTTAATTTTTCTATATTTAAATTTAGCAATCTTGATATTGAAGTTCTCAGTTTCTCAACTTATTTTTTCCTGTCTTCCCCAGTATTATTTAAATTTATTTATTTTTCCATTCATGGATTTTTTTGGATATCTTTAACCCTCATATACACAAACTTACAGTTTTTGATATTTTAGTTTAAGTTATTTAATTTACTTAAAAAATCTTTGCTTATTTCAAGTAGTACATATCTTTTTTTTTCTGAAAATTAATCCTTTATTCTTTCAGTAATTAAAAATATATTTATGATTCTGGTGTATTGATCAGAGTTCCCCATAGAGACACAGAGAGAAGGATAATTGAACTTATGAAGAGACTAAACATATTAGGAGAGCTGACTCACGACCATGAGGATGACAGCGCAGGGTGAGAAACATCTCAAAGCTGGATGAGGAATCTAGGAAATGCTATTCACTAGGGAAAGTTTTAAAAGATATTTCTTGAGATTAAAATATAACTACAAAATTTTCTCCTTCTTTTTCCATCTAATAACCTTCCCATGTACCCTTCCTTGATCTCTTTCAAATCTATGACCTCTTCTCTTTGATCTCTCTCTCTCTCTCGCTGTCTCTCTCTTTCTCCCCTCTCTTACACACACACACACACACACACACACACACACACACACAGAGAGAGAGAGAGAGAGAGAAATAGAGAGAGAGATATCTCTAAATATATAAATGCAATCTACACAATCCATATAGGAAAATTTGGTCCATTGCTATTACATTCATGGGCTTGATGGTTAAATACATTTTCTGAACTGATTTAAAATTAAATGCAGTTTGTTTGAGTTTTAGATTACTCAACAAATGACATTCCTACTCCCTGTAAACAAACAAACAAACAAACAAACCTAAAAAACACCAAAAAACCAAAAGCCAAAACCAAACAAAACTTCTTCCTTTCTGCTGAAGTGTTTTCCAAAGCCCAGTTCCCATGCTTTGCTATCGTCTTGCTTTGCTGCTTACTTCCCATCGTCCGCAACTTTAATTGCTATTTCCTGTGGTTTAATGTCTTTCTATTGTCCAATTGGCTTTCCTCCATCCGTCTATGTCTGCCTTCACCTTTCCATGAAATGTTTGAATGTTGTCCTTTTTCTTCTGCTTCCCTGTATGCCAACCTTTTAAGTACACATACTGAAAACAATAAACATATATCAGACTCTCTTACTGATTTTGTCCCATAAATGTAAGCAATAGTGAAGACTTACTCAGCCTGTTGCTTTTTCTTTCTCTCTTTAGATACCTTTCTTCAACATCTCCCCTCACCCTCATATTTCTAGTCACCCCCAGTGCTGTGCCCTGATTTCGGGGTAACTTAGACCACATAGAAGTAGTTGACTGAACACTGCCTACAGCTCTTTAAATTCTCGGGTTTGAAGGTTTTTCAATGTTCCATTATGGGAAAACTAAGGGAAATCACTCGGTGGAAAATTAATTTCCTGGAATACAGCAGCAGTGACTCTCACGCTGGATGGAATGGAGCTGTAGACTTCATGTGGTCTCAGTTCAGGGCGTTTTAATTCTCTGTAGGTTTTTAAACTCTCTTTGATGGCCAATGAGGAAAGGGGATTTGTACGGGAGTCTAGAGACCTCATCGAATGAAACTAGAGGCAGTAAAAGAAAGTGATTTGAAAAATCCTCTATTCTCCTTCATCCCATTTTCATTTGCTTAGCGGTCCCGTCTTCACCTCTGTCTCCAAGGTCTCTTCACTTAAAACCTTAGCTGTCAATAGCTTTGTGTGGACACACTTGGCTGCAGTGGGACTTTAGAACTCCTTTTGGTTTGAAGCTTTTGGCTCAGCTTCAAGAAGAAAGTAACGAGAAGGCTTTCTCTCCCTCCTTTTCTTGTGTCCATTATACAGAAGAGATTAAAATGTTTTTAAATTTGTTAAAATGCATAATTAGGTTATAGCTATGTCACTTACTCATGGAAGTTCATGATTTTTGTTTGTTAAAACATTTATGGTAATATTCCTATATTTTTATAAAAGTTCACATATTGTTGCTGAGTTTAAAATCATGAATATTTTGGGGGAGATAAGAAACCTTTAGGAGGAAGCTGAACTCCATAGGAAAAATTAAACTGCTAACTAATAGACTGATTTGGAGTGTTCAACACTCATAAGTAAAAAGGGAGTAAATAATTTGATCTACTTCTTAATAACCATGCTGTGATGGTCTTGACGTCAGTTTGACCAGATCCAGAGTTCTCATAGACAAATACCTCCGAGAGAGTTTTGTATACACGTAGTTCTGCTGTACACAATAAACAATAAGGCTTCTGGAAAGGTGGGCCTGGGTTTTTTAATTGTCTGATCATTATGAAGAAGTCCTAGGCTTGTTTGAAGTGAGTTTGCTACTACTGAATAAAAAACTTGGTTAAATAGCAATTATTAGGCAACAGTTTCAAGCAGATCAGGAATGTGCGGTACCTGCTGTGGTTTTGGCGGAGGTGAAACTTTTTGGAGCTAGGCCTAGACTACAAAAGTTAGTTTAGCTCATTAGGGATACAGATGCCTTTGATGGAGATTTTGGCACCCTAGCCCCCCTTTCTTCTTTGTTTCCTGGCTGCTTTAAGGAGAGCAATTTTCTTTATCGTTTGTAGGTCTCAAAGCAAATGGCCGATGACTACATGCTCAAAACTCTAAAATGGTGACCCAGACTCAACCATACCTCCTAATAGTTGATTGCATCAGTGTTTGCAATAGTCACAGAAAACTAACAATGTCCTTCCTGATGCGTCATGAGGTAATGGTTGTGATCTTGTAACAAAGGATGTTTATAAGAAAACACACCAATTTTATATGACCCTGGGAACTTCCCAATGAGGATCCACAGACTCTATTCCTTGGGTTTTAAAGCTTAGGTTCAATCTAATAAATATAAAAATGACTGGAATGTAAAATTTAATAGCGATATAGTTTAGGGCAAGAGTAATTCTTCATGGTTGCTCTGAACAGCATTTCTTTCTCCTGGTAATGGGGCGGGACTCATCTGGCCCAGGCTGAGTGATAAACTATCAGAATTTCTTAATCGGCAGCCCCTACACAGAACAGTAATTTTCCTGACCTGTTTCTGGTTCTGTGAAGCATCCTGTGGTAGAAGAAGGGATGGGAGAGCAAGGAAGAGAGGACCATAGAGAGACCTCAGCCACCTAACGACCTTCACGTTGGCACTGAGCTTCCCAAAGCACTGTTGGGAGTACCATCTCTGAGTCTTTTTTTAGCAGACTGAAATAGCTTACAGGCGTCCCTTAAAAAAAAAGTGCTATGTTCTTATAGACTTCAAAATATGATTGGATTTAAATATATAGGTCGACTTGAAAGGGTCAAAGGGAACAAAGGCCTGGTGTTAACTAGATTGGCGGTTGTTTGCAAAGAGCCTGAATATGGGCAGGTGCTTTTTGGAAGGACTTTTGTTATTTCTTTCTATGGGGTCTTACCCACTTTCTTCAGCAACTCAGGGTAAGGATTTGCCATTATTTAATCATAATCACACATAACACAATTTATATTTAGCTCAGCACCAGAAATCCATCAAAAGGGAAGCTCTGTTCTTTGTTTGCAGAAGGTAATAATTGCCTTCCCTGAAAAACCTTTTTTCTCTTCCTGAGCTTGGAACCGCTCTATCTTTTGCTTGATAATGCCAAAAACCTTAAGGCTTTTGGTCATTTAAAATGGCTTTCTTTTATTATTTATTTCTTTTTTTATCTGTAAAAGGAGCCTATTTTTTTTAGAACAAATTCCCCCTTTTAACATTCCAAATAGAGGATCAGTTGCTAATATAGTACATTTGCATAATGCTTTGGAACTAGAAGGCTCCCAGGGAGCCTCATAACCTTGGGTATACTAGGAAAACCTGCACCCACTAGAGAAACACAATAGCATTCTAAGCAGAGCATATTATAGTCATTCGGTCTACAGCTCACAGAATAATAATCATTTGTGTGATTTGCGAGAGAGAGAGCCCAAAGTCTTTCAAATCATTTCCTTTCTTCCCGCACCAATTTTTCTTCTACAGGCAATTAGTACTTTTCTTGACAAGGGACTGAGGGAAATTTCTCAGATTCTTTTGCCACGTTGGCTGTTAGTATGCCATTCTGCTTTTCTGTTAGTTTATTATCATTTTTAAGGTAATGGTATATTTGCTATCAACTCTGAGGTAGGTTTTTGATCAACTAAGAAATACAGGGAATGAAGGGTTTTGTTAAAGGAAAAACCAAATTGGTCAGGCAAATTTTGTCTCAATTATACTTGTAATTTCTGGCATATTATTCTAGCTTTTTGTTTAATGATATTACTGTCTTTAAAGAACACATCAAAAAATACTAATAATGCATTAAAAAGAGTCAAAATTAAAAAATTTTACTTCTAAATAATAACCATTGAATTAATTTTAAGTAATTACAATTCAAATTTCTTTGTGTACATTATAATAAAAGAAAGCCAGCCAGAAATAATAGCTGACAAAAATGCAAAAAAAAAAACAATAAATGCTACCTAGCACTATGATGCATTAATTTAATTTGCTTGACTTTAATAGAAGAAAAGCATGCAAACATCAGGGACAGCTAAACTTGTTTTCATTGTACGTATCCATAGTTTCTAAAGGTCTCTTTTCAATAGCGAACAAAGAACTGAGAGACAGGTTGTGTTACTGCCTCATCCAATCACAAGCCATGATCTCTTCTGAAATGGAACCCCATTTATTCACTTTCAGTCCAATGTCCAGATGCAGGCGGTATTCATTTAGGCCATCCCTTCCTGACTAAATGCGTATTCTTCTGCAAGGCAATTTGGAGTTCTCTGAGAATGTCGGCTCATGTTTTATTTTCATAGACATAGATGAGCCCTGGTGCCGTGTTGTTTGCTGGCATTGCATATGGCTTGAAGGAGTTGAGACCAGCGTGGTCTGTAAGGCACTCGGTTTTTACCTCTGCATCCCAAGGAACAGTTCTTGTTCTGGAAATAGTCGATGTGGCTTTTCCTTGGGATAGTGTGTTGCATATTTCCACCGGCACGCTCAAATCAAACGGCCTTTTACTTAAGAAGCCGCCTTTCACGCATTGGCGTGCTTTCCATGCTACACTTGAAGACAGCAAGGGTAGATATCTCCTTATGGAGACATCAGTGGTCTCTCCTATGCAGCTGATGACCTTGTCTCCCATTGCCTTCATCTCTTGGTCACTGCTGTCTGCATTTACTTAGGACCCTCTCAGCTTTTCTCTGTGTCTTTCTCTTAACTGGCTGCTACACCACCTGTCAGATAAGATGCTGTCTGCCTCTCAGATCTTTTGAAGCTTTTGTTTTCACTCAGTGCAAATGTTTCATGATGATCAAATGGACCAGGAACTAATTTGTAGACTAGAAGAAGCTCACAACCTTATATCGAAATACAGGCAGGGAGGCATGCCCTTGCTTCCATTCAGGTAAGAAACAATTTACTGTGTGTATGTGACAAACTTTCTCTTTGACTGAACGTCAGACTCGATTGGATGTTTTCTTAATGATTTTTTAGCTCAGCAGATTGTTCCTTGTCACTGGATACAAGCAGAATTTGTTTCATTGTTTTACATCTCAATTTATTTATCCAGTGGGTTTCTCATTCCAAAAGGCTTTATTCCTGTCAGCTCTTCAGCTCACAGCTTATTGCTAACTAATTAGGGTGATTTTTCTTCTGTATCTGTTCTTCTTGACCTGGGGGCACAAAGTGTAACTGGCTTTCCTGAGAATATGCAGGAAGGGAAGGGAGCGTGTATGTTTGACTGATGTGGGAAGTCCTTCTATATATGCATTGCTCTTATTGGTTAATGAATAAAGATTCTTGGGCCTGCACAGGGCAGAATAGTGGTAGGCAGGGGAAACAAAACTGAATGCTGGGAGAAAGAAGGCGGAGTCAGGGAGATGTGAAAGATGCCAGCTGCCAGCTGGAAGCTTGCCAGTAGGACATGAGCCTCTTAGTAGAATATAAAATATTGGAAATGGGTTAATTCTAGATGTAAGAGCTAGCTAGCAATACGCTTAAGTAATTGACTAAGCAGTGATTTAAATAATATAGTTTCTGTGTGATTATTTTGGGAGTCTGGGTAGCTGGGAAACAAACAAGTGGTTGGTCCTGCAACATTTGATGACTTTTTGAAACTTTCCAACAAGTACAGCCTTACCTTTGTTCTGTTTTAATTCAAATAGAGGTAAAGAAGGAGTCTGAGAAATGTACTGAAGATTTGGGGGATGTTTATGCAGGGGGCGGGGCAACTTGATCTCTCTCTCTTTTCTTTGTAGAACCAGTTTAGGAAAGTGGGCATGGCAATGGGATTCACAGCAAACTGTGAATCATTATAGTGCCATGATCATCCGTACATAAGCCGTCATCATGAAATGTTCCATTTTTCTTATGTACTTTATATTTGCTGTCTTAAAATACATTGATTTACTTACTTTGTGTGTGTGTGTGTGTGTGTGTGCTTGCGCACACACATTAGTGCCACTGTGTATGTATGGAGGCTAGAGGACCATTGTTGGGGATAGTTTCTCTTCTTTCATGATGTGGGTCCTGGAGATTGAGCTCGGGTTGTCAGGTTGCTGCCCAGACTGAGGACAAATCCTTCACCCGAGTCATTGTCTCTCAGCTCAGTCATCTGTGAAAATGCTGCTGCATCAATAGTTAGAAATATGGCCATTTACCTTTTCATTAATTGGTTATATTTATTAGTATATCATGCACAGTATCCATAAATTCACCAGTGTTAACATACCACAACAGATAGTTTCTTTAATAATGCAAGTAGGCTTAGTTTCCATATGATCTGAAAATCTTTGTGCTTGCTGCATTCATATCTTGAAGCCCTAACCTCCACCATAAAAGATTTAGAGGGTGAGACCTTTGTGAAATAATTACCTTTAGATAAGATCCTGAAGACTGGGGCCTTTATGATGGGATTAGTGTCTTTATGGGGCAAAGATAGCAGATAGCTCCCATATCTGCTCTCTCCCTCTCTTTGTTTCCTCCCCTTATAACCTTTATCTTAACCTTGGATCCTTGAGAACCACAAGGAGCGAGTGCCTTTTGTTTATGTTATACAATATGTTCTCTTCTATGGGGCAGACTGAGATAAGACGGATTTTGGGATGGATGTTGTAGTGCTGCCTAATACCTAAAAATGGGAAAGCAGTTTTGAGACTGGGTGCAAGATGGATGCTTGATATAAGCTTCAGATGCATGCTAAGAATTATTAATGATTGCTAGGGCAAGACCATTAAAGGTGGTTTGTGTAAGAGCCAGGATGAAAAGAAAAGCAAGGTAGAGGAAAGTTCTGATGAAAACCAATAAGCAGATTGTTTATAGAAATATTATGGCAGGTGCTCTACTCATGAGATTTCCACCTGAAATGAGAATTATATTCTTAGAGTTTGGAGTAGATTCTGGCTATAAAATGACAAAGAATTTGGATGAATTAAATGTCTATTCTAACTATATTCTAATCTAGAAAATCTGCACATGATGAAGAGGTATGTTCAGCTTAAACAAAGTATGGAAAGAACATTTTGGAACATCCTAGTTACTTATCAATGATATTAATATGAATAAGTAATATACATCTCCAAGAAAGCATGGTTGAGCAAAAAAAAAAAAAAAGAATCAGAACGCAAAGATTTAGAAATTTCTCAGCCTATTTGCATTAAAACACTCGAGAAGACTTCAGAAGAGAATAGTAGGGTGTGGTTGGCCGTCTCGATATGACGTCATGTTGCGTGGGATGAAACTGCTAGTTTAAAGAATGCTGAGATGGGGTCAGATGAAGGAAGGCTGTTGATTATTTAGATTCTATAAGACAGGGCTGTGAAACTGGCTGATAACATCCACTTATTTGAGGAAAGGAATAGATACTCCCACAGGTGTTTCAGGGATCAGGCCTCATGTCTCAGGTTCAATCAAACCAAAGATATTAGAGGGCAGTATCGGGTAGGGCTACCTATAAATGTGAGTGAGAAGGCAAGATCTCTTCATGGAAGAGCCTTACGGGTTGGTTTGTACCTGGTAAAGCAGGTGGAATAGAACCTTGCTTGACGGAACTGCAGCAGCAGGACCACCCATCCCAGGGACCCAGAAGGAAGCCTCACAGTCTGAAATGATCCAGGAGGCAGGGCAACATCCCAAGGAGAGTTATTCACGAGTCACAGACATAACGGTGATGAACAGGTTTATTTTTCTTGGAACCTCCCATTTTTAGGTTGAGATTTCTCCCTTTGGAATGGGAAGGGCTATCGCATGCTTGTCCAACCATTACATTTTAGAAGTATGACATTTGCTAAGTTTTCCAGCTCACAGCTTGATAGAGCTTTGGACTCAGTGTGAATCATACTTTAGCTCTTATGTTTGATTTAGATGGCATTTAGAAGAGAGTTTCAGTCTTAAAAGTGGTATCGAGGTTAAGAAAGAATTGGAAGGTGCTAGATGCAGCCATGGTCTGAGTGTGAAATGTGCCCCAGAAACCGTGGCCATCACGTGACTGTCAGTTGGCAGGCCTGCATTTGGAGGTTGTAGTATCTCTAGAATGTGGGACCAAGCTGGAGAAAGTTGGTCATTAAAGATTGAGGCTTAAGGTTTTATAGACGCCTAATTTCTTGTCTTCTCTCAGTTTCCTGATCTTCTCAGATGTAAACAAGCAGCCTCTGCTCCCACTGCCATGGCGGGATTCCCTTTCATGCCATGAGCTCCAAGAAGCCCTTTCTTCTTAAAACGTCTTCTAGTCAGTTATTTAGTCCCAGCAACGAGAAAGTAAATATGGAATGGTTGTAATTTGACACAGAAGCACTCGCTGTTTAAAGGGTGAGGGGGCAGAACATTTTGGGTAAATGGTTGTGCCTTTTTAATCATCTCACTGACACTTTAGCTTCCAAAGTAATAGAATTTGGAGGGATTTTGGAGAGATGGGTTGTTTAGAAGGTGATTTTGTTCAAATGGGCTCATGAAGTTCGGGTCCCCATGTTGGTACCATGTCTTGAAGAGACAGGGAAAAGATCTGGGCCCCCCTGTATCTTTGCTATGACAATAAGACAGCAGTCTGCATGCAACCCAGGATGGAAGGTTTTATTTAACCTGGCAACTTGGTCATTGCCACCCATCTTGTAAGAATGAAATATCTCAGTCACACGCTTCCTCCGCAGCATGGTATCAGCCTGAGCAACACTGCTTGGCAGATTGATCCTTGGCGGTTTGTCATTCATTGTAATCTGTTTTTCAAACACTTACTCTCTTAAACAATACTGGAGAAGGATGGAGATTTGGCTTTTATGTCATCATTTGAGCATTTTAATTGATCAAAACTGATTTAAATGGAGTTGCTAACACAATGTAGTGATCCATCAAATTTTCAAGAGTTTCCCATTTATCACTCTCTTTTCTGTATATTTCCATATTAAGCATTAGATTTATGTAACTATATATACATATATAGATGTATCTAAAGATGGAGATTCACATATTCTCTGCTTACACTTACCACTATCAAGAAGCTCATCTGTTTCTACTTAGCTGCAAACTCAGCATTCTCTTTTGAGTAAATTTTCTCTGATTCATTTATATTGGGCTCTTCTCTGTCTTTTAAACTGCCTTATTTTGCCTGACAGTATAACATGTGCAGTAGAAAATATTTTCTATATTCATGGGGAGTAGGAGGCACAAAAAGAAGAGGCCGTCCAAGAGCTGATGACTATCTATCTATATATCTATATCTATATATATATTGTGGTATGGCTCCTTGGTGCTAAATTTGAGTTAAGATCCAAGTGTCTGATGTTAAAAACATTCTTCTTATTTTTTCCAGGCTTATTTACTTATATCTTCATTTATTTTTACCCTCACTTGTAAGATTCTCAATGAGCAAACTTCGTAGCTAGCAGTGTGGCTTCTTACTATCCAAAGGTTGGATGGCCCTCATTTGCAAAGTATATCACAAACCTGCCTGACACTACACAAAGCCCAATGTGTTTTGATCTAATGAGAAGATGAAGTCCAGATGGGCCAAGGTCATGTCCAGGGTTAGGGGAGAAAAAAATTATTCAATGTAAATGTAAGGCTAAGAAATGTAGTTTCCCCTTGTAGGGATGGAACAGATGAGTAACACTATGAAAGTGTTCATGCTTTCTGAGTTTAGTAGCAGTGTACTTGAGGATTAGACAAACAAAATATGTGGGTTATTGTTTATTAGGTAGATTAACTACTTTTGGCTAAAGAAACCTGGAAGGGACCTGACCGTGTTTCCAGAGTGCATGTCTTGGTGGTGTCAGGGATGACTGATTGGAGAACAACTTCATTAGAGTGGTTATTTTTGTCATCACTGTTAACAAATAGCGGAGAGAACAACCTAAGGCACAGAGATATATTTCGGCTCATGGTTTCAGTTCATGACTGTATGGTTTCTTATACTTGGGCAGAATTTCATGGCAGTGTAAGTTCTTTACACCATGGCTGACAGGAAGCAGTAAGACAGACAGCAATCCAGGAGTAACTGCAAGCTTTAAAACCATGTCTTCAATAACTTAGTTTTGCCAATGAGGTCTGATCATCTAAATTCCCCTCCCCCCCCAAAAAAAACCCCCACCAGTTTGGGACCAGCTTTGCACATAGGATCCTGTGGGCATTTGATGTTCAAGGCAGAAAATGTAGGTAGCGTACAGTTGGCGTGTACACACCTACATTGTAGTTATAGCTATGTTCCAAAACATGTCTGAGTGACCCAGAGGTTTCGACTTCTCAGTATAATTCTGTCACAATTCACCATGTCTTTTTCCATAAATAGAAACCTCCCAAATCTAATAAACAAATAAGTAAATAAGCTTCCAATGATCTACTCCATTTATTTTTAATAGAATCAGCTTTTCTATTTTCATTATAGGATAATGAAGCCTTACTGAAAAGACCCGAGGAAGGCAGAGCCAGAACACTAATTTCCTATTCTGAACTTCTACTTAATTAATCCCTAAAACCTATCAATGATTCTATTGACAGCTGGCTTCCCTTGTGGATGCTTGGCAATTTGCCCTTTTGGGGTCCTTTTCTCAGCATTAAAGACAATGGTTAAATGGGACTCCAAAGGCTTCTCTGCTGGGATCCAAGCACTTTGTTTAGCAAGAATAAACGGAGAGTTAGTGAAATAAACAAAAAAGGCAATTGAGAAAAGCATTTCTAAAATGTTAGTAAACTTGAGAGTACCATTACCGTCCTTTGGTAAGGAAAGTAAATCCATCCTGTGGGGCAAAGCCAAGAGTTGACTTTCTCAGGAAATCCTTGGTATGCTGAACTATATTTAGTCAACAGGGGAAGATTTGATATTTATCATCCATTTAGGGTTTTGGAACTGTGCATGTCTAAAACGAAACATTTAAAATTTTTATTTTCATGGTTCTTTGTGGTGGTGGTGATGGTGGTGGTGGTGATGATGGTGGTGGTGATGATGATGATGATGGTGGTGGTGATGATGGTGATGGTGATGATGGTGGTGATGGTGGTGGTGGTGGTGATGATGATGATGGTGGTGGTGGTGATGATGATGATGGTGATGATGGTGGTGGTGGTGATGGTGGTGGTGGTGATGATGGTGATGGTGATGATGGTGGTGGTGATGATGGTGATGGTGATGATGGTGGTGGTGATGATGGTGATGGTGATGATGGTGGTGGTGATGATGGTGATGGTGATGATGGTGGTGGTGATGTTGGTGATGTTGATGATGGTGGTGATGGTGGTGGTGGTGGTGATGATGATGATGATGGTGGTGGTAATGGTGGTCATGATGGTGATGTTGATGGTAATGATATAGTGATGGTTATCTCTTTAGGTAGCTCATACTTTCACAGGCACTGGCAGTGGTAAATGGATGATAGAAATAATGGTCATGAGTATTTAGAAATTAATTACAGTTTAAAAAATATTTGAAAGACAGCTCTACAGAAATAAAACAAAACTGTGTGCCCCAGAGATTAGAATCTATTTATACTGAAAGGTGCCTACTGCTTTAAAGGATATTAGGATTCTAAACTAATATTTGGGAGACCCTCTAGGAATATTATAGCAATTTGATGAACTAAAATTACTATTTATAAGGCAGAGAAGGAAACTATATAAAGGGGATTTATGAAAGCAATCAAAGCAGTTTTCCATATGGAGCTGAGAATTGTTCTTTCAAGATCTGTAAAGAATTGTGTTGAAATTTTGGTATTGATTGTATTGAATCTGTAGATTGCTTTTGGTAGGATGGCCAATTTTGCTACGTTAATCTTACTGATTTATTGGCAGGAGAGATCTTTCCATTTTTTGTTCTCATCTTCAAATTTCTTTCTTTCTTTAGAGAACTGATATTTTTATCTTACATGTGTTTTACTTGTTTGGTTAGAGTTACCCCAATATACTTTATATTATTTAAGGCTATTGTGAAAGGTGTTTTTCTTGATTTTCTTCTCATTCTGTTTATATAAAGGGGCTACTGATTATTTTGAGTTAATCTTGTATCCATAGTCTTACTGAAAGTTTTATCAGCTGTAGGAATTCCCTGGTGGAATATTAGAAGTCACTTGTGTATACTATCATATCATCTGCAAGTAATAATACATTGACTACTTCTTTCTTTCAAATTTGTCCCCTTGATCTCCTTCAGCTGTCTTATTGCCCTAGCTAGAACTTTAAGTACTATATTGAATGGAGAGAGTAGGCTGCCGGGCACTGTGCTCGGTGCACTATTATCCAGTTTGCGAGGTTCAGGCAAGGGGTCTGGAGGTTAAAATATACAAACACACACAGAGACAGCGACACAGGTCATCCTTGAATTCCCCAAGAATGCCCCTTTATTGTGTTCAGGAGCAGATAATATAGAGATAGCCACGCCCCAGCCAAACCCACCAGAAACCACTCTCCTGCCATCAGGAACTCCTGAAGGTCTCGTGCTCAGAGCAGCTGTAGGCACTCAGGTCAGGGGATTACAAGAAATTCAGGATCTGGGGTCTCACTGCTCCTAACAGTAGACAACCTTGTCTTATACCTGATTTTGGTGGAATTGCTTTGAGTTTCTCTCCATTTAACTTGATGTTGGCTATAGGCTTGATGTAAATTACCTTTATTTTGTTGAGGTATGTTCTTTATATTCCTAATCACTCCAGGATTTATATAATAAAGGTATGTTAGATTTTGTCAAAGATTTTTCTGCATCTAATGATAATTTTACGTTTTTCTTCTTTTAGCTTGCATATAAACTGAGTTACATTTTATGCAATTGCAGAAGTGAATTACATTTACTGATTTTCATATGTTGAACCATCCCTGCATCTCTGCGATAAAGCCTACTTTATTAAGGTGGATGATCTTTTGATGTGTTCTTGGATTTGGCTTAAGAGTATATTATTGAGTATTTTTGCCTCTATGTTCATGAGGGAAATTGTGATGTAATTTTTCTTTGTTGAATCTTTATATTCATAATCCATAATTCTTGTCTATATCTAGCCACACGGCTTGGTACCTCTTATCAGTGAGGTATTCTCATCTTGCTTCCTCTGTGTCTGGTTTGCGACTGTATCTCTGCCTTTCCTCTTCCCAGAATTCTCTTAGTCTGGCTGCCCTGCCTATACTTTCTATATACTGCCTGTACTTTCTGGCTACTGGCCAGTCAGTATTTTATTTTATTTTATTTTATTTTTTAAATTTATTTATTTATTAAGGATTTCTGCCTCCTCCCCGCCACCGCCTCCCAATTCCCTCCCCCTCCCCCGATCAAGTCCCTCTCCCTCATCAGCTCGAAGAGCAGACAGGGTTCCCTGACCTGTGAGAAGTCCAAGGACCGCCCACCTCCATCCAGGTCTAGTAAGGTGAGCATCCAAGCTGCCTAGGCTCCCCCAAAGCCAGTACGTGCAGTAGGATCAAAAACCCATTGCCATTGTTCTTGAGTTCTCAGTAGTCTTCATTGTCCGCTATGTTCAGCGAGTCCAGTTTTATCCCATGCTTTTTCAGACCCAGGCCAGCTGGCCTTGGTGAATTCCCGATAGAACATCCCCATTGTCTCAGTGTGTGGGTGCACCCCTCGTGGTCCTAAGTTCCTTGCTTGCAAGGAACTCAGTCAGTATTTTATTAAGCCAATATGAGTGACAGATCTTTGCAGTGTAGCAGAGAATTATCCCACAGTATTTTGCTCCTTTCCTTTCCTTTCCTTTCCTTTCCTTTCCTTTCCTTTCCTTCCCTTCCCTTCCCTTCCCTTTTCTTTTCTCTTGAGATAGGGTCTCACATGTAGCCCAGGCTAGCCTAGAATTCAGGGTCATCCAGTCACAGTCTCTTGTGTGAATTTTGATCTTATTGTATAGACAAATTTTAAACCGCCCCCACCTGCACTAAACAGGCTGCATTTGAGATTAATCCTCATCGTTGTATCACTGGTTCCCTGTGTTTTACTGCCAACGGTTATTTCATTCTATGATTGTATGTCTTTTCTATTCTCTGCGGACATTTGGCTTGTTTCCAGATTCAGGCTATAATGAATAAAGCTGTTGTAATTACTCAATTCCAGTCTTTCTTTGACATATGTTTTCATTTCTCTTGGGCACTCATGAGGACTCATGAATGGGATTAGTGTCTTTACACAGGCGCAGAGACCTCTCTTGCCTTCTTCCTTCATGTGAGGAAATAGTGAGGGGAGAAATCTGCAGGCCAGGAACCAGTCCTCCCCAGAACCGTACTGTCCTGGCATCCTGACATGGGAATTTTGACCTCCAGATTGTGAGAAAAGTATTTCTCTTATTTATGCCACTCTTTGCTTCTTTAGAGTGGCATGAGCTGACTGATATGCAAATTGTGTCTTGATTACTTTCTTTTTTTTATTTGTGACAAGTCACTACCGTGAGGTTATTGTGGCATTGGCCAAATATGGTCTAGTGATCCAATTTATTTTGATTTGCGATTTGTGTGCTGAGAACTTTATTCTTCTTATCATTAACCTATATAGGTAATATACTACATTATTTGAGAATATACATTATCCATAGCCTGCTATATAAACTAACCCTATTGGTGCATATTGTGCTGTTTATTATGTCTGCCAATGCTAGTCATTTTATTCAATTTAGGGCTCAAAGTTCTCGAAATTCTGAATGCCAAACCAAAATTTTTATTCTTTGAAGTCGATTAGAAATTTGACAAGCCATGCCAAAGTCAGCCATAATAACCCACATCAAATGGAGAGCCAGCACTGAGGGAAAACATGTCTAGATTTATAGATGCACACATGTCTTAATATGTAAGCTATTTTACAGAAACAGCTGCAAATCAGGTAGCTGGACATGGGTTTACAAAGAAAAGCACACTAGGAGATGATGTTTAAGGACTGAATGAAGCACAACAAACTTTAAAATTTGTAAGAACTTTAATATAAAAAATGCAAATACCACAGTGGACAATTGAAGATTTTGTAAATGACAGTACCTTAAAAATACATTGAACTAAGTATGCTATAGTATGTGTTGTCGTACAATCTCATGCATAGATGTGAACATCTTAAAACTTTTTTCTCTGGGCAAGAGCAGAGCTTTAGATCTTTTCAGCTATTGTTTAGATTTGTGACCTTACATCCTAATAATGTAAGTATGTTACCAGTATTTGAGATGCAAGTGCAATGTGGCCCAGGCTCAGTGACTTTGAAATCTGGTCCTATTAGTTGCATGCACTTTCTTCCTGAAGTGAGTTATTCAGTTTTCCAAATAATCAGTTTCTGTGTTGTTGTTTTTTGGTAGTCCTTGCTATGTAGCTCAGCCTGACCTTGAACTGGCAATCCTCCTGCCTCAGTCCACTGAATTCAGGGATTATAGGTGTGTGGCTGACGTATTGCTGAGGATCCGTTTATTTATTTATTTATTTATTTTTGGTAAAATTGCTGGCCTCCCAGAGTTTTATGGGTAATAAGTTTAAAGCACAGAAGGTCGTAGAATATTGCCTGTGCTTATGCTAACATGAGCAAGCTTCAGTTTGCTTGTCAACGAATTACCTAAAAATGAAGATATAAACAGACAATGACAGGTTTGAAAAGAATGAAAACTACTCGCATATTATATTATACACATATAATTTGTTTCATGAGGGAAGCTATACATCCATCCCACTACACACAATTTATATGCTGTAACTCTGAGCTACGTTATGAATATATTTGGACATGGAAACTTTGGGGCAGAGTGAGGAATAGGTTTGACCTTAAGTGGGGTCTTCATGGTGCAAATAGCATCGCTGGGAGAAAAGGAAGTTTCGAAAGCATCCTTCTTTGTGTTCTCCTCTCTGTCCAGTTTCTGGTTGTCTCTCATGCTGTGAGGGTCATTAAAAGGTGGCTGTTGGTAGGCTAGAAAAGGGTCCTCACTAGGAGCAAAATCCAGTCTGCTGGCCACATCTCTTTGACGCCCCTGTCCCAGAACTGTGGAAAAGAAACGGTTGTTTGTATCGTCAATGGTACATAAAAGTGCCCAACGGGATATAATATAATTATAGCAGCACAAGGAAGCTGATGCAAGGGACAGCTAGAACATCAAGCTCACTCCTGAGTGTTTTAAATATTCTCATTAGTCATGAAGAACCTTCTGTGCTTGATCTTCGTCAGAAGGGCGAGAAGCAAGGCTATGAATATGTTTCATCAAATGAAGTTTTTAAACTATAAAGAAACACAGGGATCTTTAATCGTAGAAAAACTGTGATGTGTTTAATGGAACAATGTGTTCACAATTAAAGATGAGGTCATCAAAGAAAGACACCGAGGGAGGGTCCTTTCTGGGCTCGGAGGTGACAGTAATCTTTCACAAAAGGGAATTAGAGAGAAAATTGAGTACATTCAGCAAGGTGCGCCTATTCAAAAAGAAATTATTCAACCTCTTTTTTTTTTTTAGCACTTGAAAAATTATTGGCACTTGTTACTATTGAGATTGCAGAAAGGAACTTTCCGTTTCCTAAGAAAGCAACGAAGATTCAGCCATTGAGTCAGGACTTGGAATTTTCTCACATAGACAACTGATTGCCTTCCTTGGGCACTCCATTTGTCTCCCTCCCTTTGGAAGGTCTAACTGCCCTGCTCCTTAGCATATAAAATTACTTGTGAGATTTCTTGTTGGGAGAAGAGTGCTGCTTATTCGTTCCCGGCCACTAGGATAGCTTAGACCCAAAAAAATAATAGTCACACAGAAACTGCTTTAATTAAATTACTGCTTGACTTATTAGCTCTAGCTCCTTATTGGCTAACTCTTACACATTAATTTAACCCATTATTAATCTGTGTATTGCCACATAGCAGTGACTTACCGGCAAAGTTTCGACATGTCTGACTCTGATGATGGCTCCATAGCTTCTCTCCTACTCTGCTTCCTTTCTCCCAGCATTCAGTTTAGTTTTCCCCACCTAGCTCTGTTTCTCTACAGCTCTGCTATAGGCCCAAAGCAGTTCCTTTATTAACCAATGAAAGCAACACATAGACAGAAGGACCTCCCGCACCAATTTCTTTCAATTTTATACTTTCCACACTACTATAGAGCTATAGACCAAATATTCTGACTATTACATTTTCAAGAATAGAACATGAAAATGTGACTTTGGGGAAAAACAAAGTCAGAGCCCTTGAGACAAATGACCCTTGATGCACAGTTTACCCTCATCACTTTGCTGACAGTGGTATCAGTTAATAAGCTCAAGCCAGAATAGCTCTTTCTTCCTCAACAGAGCATTATATAATTGAGTTATCAAACATATTGTTACTTGCTAATTATTGAAATGAATTCTGGAATGAATATTAATTTATAGCTGAATACTTGCTGCTCAACAGTCTTTAGTTCTGAAGAATTAATTTCTTTTCACAAATGACTACATCAAATAAAGGACATGCAATTGTTTAAACAATTTTGAAATATTTAACATATATTTATGCTGTACTTGATAAAAATGGAAAATATGCAATTTTACTGTTAAAGTGTATCACATTTGTTTAAGCAATGGAGTTTTTCTTTCATTACCAATATATAATTCTAATACATCCTACATCGATGAGTGTAGCATAGTTTTTCGGTATATGTAATGTTTATCAGCAAAATGATTTCAAGGCAGAAATAGCCACCCAAATAAATATTCATATTATTTTATAAATCTTTAAAAGTGGACAATCTAAAAAGATGACAAAATACAAGATCCTGTCAAGGCTAAAGGGAAAAGAATGTTCCTTCTACCAAATAAGTACAAACGTCCCCGCGCTTCAACCTAAAATACACAGACGTAAATGAAGACTGTCACACACAGAAAATCCAAGGGAACAATTGAACCGCCGACAGCTTGGAAATGGGTGCTGGTAGAGAAATCACCTAGCTTCTGGGAGCTAGAATAATCTTCCAGTACTATATTTTATAGTATAGGGCTGAATTGTCTTCAAACTATTTTACTTTAGATTCCTTAATTTTGAGCCAAACAAACAATTCAGATCAAATACAAACGAAACAGAACACAAGGAAAACTCTTTTTCCTTGATGTATTGCTTTCTCTATTCTTGATACAGGGGCTATTAGTGTTTCTTGAACATGTTCGCCATGTTCCCTCTTCTCAAGTCTTTTAATTACCTCTTCTTTATGCTTGGGATATTACAGATACCTGCTAATTTTCTTATTCCAAATAAGCATATTTGGAATATTTCAATGAAGCATATTTCAATGAAGCATAGAATATAGTTCCTAAAACAGCTTATCAACTAAAATTGCAACTTAGACCCCTTAATCTTACGATATCCTCCATAGTATGATATATTCTCCAGTGTGGTACTAGGATTCTCTCAGTTCATTTTTCTCTTGCTGATACAACTACTGGGCAAGCTATTCAGAAAGGGGTTGTATGATTCCAGTCCAGGCCTCCTGAGCTGTATGTGGTGACACTTTGCTGGAGTCCTCAAAGTGCGGAATGGTAAGGAATCCCTAGAGGGCCTAGTTCAGGTGACTTTTGTAGAAACCAGCTCATAAAATAACTTACTAATTTATCATACCATTGACCAATACATCTTATGAAAGGGATAATCCACTCATGAGGGCAGTTTGAGTCTGAAAGGTATCACGTGGTTTTTCCTCTTAAGATTTTAGTCAGGGTACTCTTTGTCTTCATTTTATATTTTATTTTACCTTTTCAGCAGAATTTACATGTAATATAATTTATTTTGTATTTAGAAGTTTTCATGTTTATCAGTTTTTTTGGGGGGGGGCATAGAATAAAATAATCCAGTACACAGATCCCAGGTGTCTTAGGTGTTTCAAGTTTCCAAGTGTTAAAGATGTTTCCCGTGTTGAATTATTGATATAATTTTATTAACAAATGTGATTCAATTGACACATTATTAATTTCATAATTTTACTAGGATATTTTTTCAGAATGTGTTTCTTAATTAAAAAGGTGAGACTGTTTATTTTTAAACTAATTCAGGTGTTCAAGAATAGACTACTTATTGCTATAATAATGGGATGCTTGCATACATATCTTCCAGTCTGAGGCATGTCACATAAATGCAGAGTTGAAGATAGAAAGCCGTGCTAGGGTAATATTATTCAGAACTTCACTGTCTCACACAATGTTAACCCTTGACTAAATACCAACTCATCTAACTGTCCTAAAATTTACTAAAAGTAAAAACTTAGAAAGTAGTGAATTGACATATTATTTCTCAAGTGGTCATTAGTATTATTTACCTTTTCCAAATTTGGAGCTTTGTAACAAAATCTTTTGCTGGATGAATCAAATAATTAGAATTCTACTTTCACTTAGAGCCATCTTTTCATGAAGCTAAGCAAATCATAATTGGGGTGAAATAAGTCCCATTGTGTTCAAATTCCCATTGTCTCTGAACACAGATTTATGCATTTTTGTAAAACGTTAATTTCTAGATTACAAAGTTTCATAAAGAGGTGGCAGACAGAAAAACAGATATTTGAGAGTAATTATATGGAGTTAGATTGGAAATTTCCTTTTTAGGTTGAAAATAATTACATTCATACTTATGCTTTTGACAGTATTGAAACAGATTGTCAACACTTAAAAGAGCAATTCTATTTAAATGGCTGTGGCTCCCAGCATTCAAGGCATTTTGTCTTTTGCAACCTTTCTGCTTTCATTCTAACATTTTATTTAAGGAAACAAGTAAACCAGTCAAAAGTATTGCACTGTTTTCTTGTTTGATCGCCTTAGTCAACCCTGGAATTAACGACAGAAGATCTACAACCAGGGTATTCATATTTGTACTTACGTGATTAGTAAGGTATTAATGCATATTTAACATTTTCACTTACGTATTCAAGACAATTATGTCATTAATGGGGACATTTTAAATTGACACTTCAGTTTTCAACAAGCCTCATAGTAAAATACAAAATAATAGAAATGGGTTAATTTAAGATATGAATTAGTCAGGAATATGCCTAAGCTATTGGCCAAGCAGTGTTATGATTAATATAGTTTCTGTGTGATTATCTTGGGTTTGGGCAGCCAGAAACATAGAAACAGTCTCCAAACTACAATGAAATTGGATGGATAAGAAGATGGAATGCTCTGGGAGAAGATGGGGGAGGGGTAAACATGATAAAATATATTGTGTAAAAATTAAATTTAAGAGAATTTAAGTCTCACTATGCTTATTGGTTTCAGCTCTTGGGTTCACAAAAGATATTTTGGATCTCATGAATATCTCATATCAAGGATCCTAAGAATCAAATACATAAATCAGGAAGAATACATTATGGTATTTAATTTATGAACAGAAATAAGCTTTACCAAACTATATATCAAATCATATAAAATATGGTTATACATGTTGATAAACTCATAAAAGCAATTAAATTCACAAATCTACTTTTAGGAATTGGAGATGACCTTGTATTTTTATATTCCATTAGTACATTGAATACCTGATTATAAAAAAATCAAAGTAAGTGTCCCATAATAAGTATTCATCTCAATACTTACATGTAGCCAGAACTCAACTCAACTCATTGAAGTCTCATAAACATGGGTTTGAATTTAAAAATTTGGCATTACCACACTCCCAACTTATATTCAAATGACATAGTTCAAAGACATTTTATTATCTTTATTTTACACATTTAGCATATTAACTATTTGACATTGTTTTGTTATATTTATAACCTATATATAATGTTAAAATGTATATTAAAATGTTTGACAATTATGGTCTTGACAAGTGATAAATATTTTGGAATTATTAGGAAAAATTTCCTTCGTGAAATTATTATCCTTCTTCACAATATAGAGACTTACCCTGTTTGCTTTGCTGACTGATTAGATTTGAGTATCATGTCCAGTGGCTAGAAAATCATCCAAAAAAGGGATAAATGCAAATCATCAAAAAACAGCTAAAAGCACATCACCTTCATTTTACTTCTTTAGATATGGTACCACAGGAATGATTTCCAAAATGAGTTGGGAAAGAAGAAAGAAATGTTAAAAATAAATAAAATCTGTCTGGACAAAAAAATCTAATTGTAGAGAAAGCAAATTTTGGAAAATACTATATTTACTGGTAGTGTTGGGTAGTGAGGGGGGTTGAAGTTAATTGCTATCAAATTTTTCCTAAAGAAAGATGAGGCAGATGATGGCAGAATTTGTAGTAGTTAAAATAGAGTGAGAAATAAAAGGTTATAGTTTTTAACAGCTCATGTTCAGATTCCAGAGATGAACACCTAAAAAGTTGGTAGTGTAGTGTCAGCCAGCTAGGCAAAGACAGGCATGCATCCTGAAGGAGGGGCATTTTTGAAGAAGCACAATCTAGATTGTGTATTGAACCTTTTGTACTTTCATCAAATGCCATTGTGCAGATGTCAGCATCTGTAAGAGCTACACATGCTGTACCACTGCAGTTCCAATAATGTTACCGATCAATAATTTTTTAAAAGCAACATCTTCCTGAAACACTCATGCTTTGTAGAAGTGTAGAATCTCAGTCATCGAGTTAGATGTTAAAATGAAAATTCCTTCTTAGTTTGTAGTGAAGCACAAGAAAATTATAGAGTAAAATTTCAGATATGAAGCTTAAGGCCCACTGTGATAATTGAGCACCCTCTGTAACATGTTTGTTGATTTAGCCAGGTCCTCCCTTCTAGGGGTTCTTCTTGTTTATGTCAGAGGTAGGTGTCCCCCACAGTCCTTTAGACTCATGGCTTCAGATTTTGTACTCAGTGGAGAGGAAAAATAACCATCACAAATACACATTATATCTGGAGAGATAGCCTCCTTCTATCGTGCCTCACTCATAAGCGTAGGATACAGCAATGATTTTAAATTGTGTTGACCTGTGCATCGTCTTTCCCAGTTCTTAGGCCACCATAAAAATGTCAAGTAAAATAACAAAAACATACCACAACAAATGTATTAGAATGGCTCAAGACCAGAGCCATTATAATGTAAAGGTTTCTGAGGACATAGAGTAGCAGGAATTTTCAATGCAAGTAGACAAGCAAAATGGTTTAGCAACTTTGTAAGACAGTTTGGCAACTCCTAAGGAAATTAAACATATTCCACTCCCACTGTCTACTACTATACTCCTTGATATTTGCCCAGCGGAGCTCAAAACTTAGGTTCACAGAGATAATTGCCCTGACTGTTTACAACAGCTGTGCTCTTAATTGCTAAACTTTGCAAGTAATGAAAATTTCCTTTAGGAGAGAACAGATAAAGTGTGCTACACCCAGACACTGAAAAAGAATGTGTTATGAAGCCATGAAAAGAAGAGGCCTCATCAAAAAGTCTATAGACCACACATGCCCAAATATACGAGATTCTGGAAATGGCAAAAAAATAGAGAAATTCAAATGAGCACTGTTTTTCCGGGGTTGTGAAGGAAGAAAGGACGAATAGGCAATACATAGAAGACCCTTGGTGGTGAATATTTATTACCATGCACTTGCCCAGACCCACAGAGTGTAAAACACCAAGCATGAGCTCTCATGTAAGATGCAGGGCAGTGATGAAGTATTCATGCAGGTTGGCTAGGTAGACAAAATTCAGCAATCTGGTAGAGGTTGTGGAAAACAAGAAGTGTGTGTGTGTGTGTGTGTGTGTGTGTGTGCGCGTGTGCATGTGTATCAATCTTTTATGGCTCCTCTGAATTTTACTGTGAATCAAAAACTGCTCTAAGACGAACAAGAAAACCTCAGTGTATGAAAGTCTAGGGTGATGGGACAACTTTTACATTGGATTTATTTGAGCCAAAGACCCACATTTAAGGCAAAAACAAAGGTCTGTCTACTCTTATAGAAAAATAATTATCCAATAACATTTAGAAAGACTTCTGTCAATAGTTTTTGTGAGGTCACTTATGGAAAGGGAATTAAAAACATTTGATCAGGATAAGATTCAGATGGAATGATTTTCTCTTATGCAAATCACACCTTCACGTTACTCTGAAAAGTGTGAAGGCAAGGTGTAGTTAATACCAGTAACGGCAATATCGTTTGCAAATGTAACCAGTCAGAAGATTTTAATAGGTCTCTGAAGTGTGAGCTGGAGATGAGAAAACAAATGTTTAAAATAAAGCATTCTTAAAAGTTCAAGGTCTTAAAGTCATAGCATTTATGGTCATTCCTGGTTGTGGGAAGAGTATATCCATAAAACTTTTCACGTGTGAGAATAAAGGACATTAGCAGCGCCGAGCACAGGACTTGGCAATGTGCTCGAACTGTGATGAATTCGGTAACATGTCTTGCTCTCTCCCTACTCACAAAGACGGAAGATTTGGGAAAGATCAAGAAGAGCCGACAGTTGCTTTCCAGGAAATGCTGTTTGAATTTCAGTTTTGAAAAAGCTGTAGAAGAATGCATAGTCTGTGATGGCATGATGGAAAAGCATTTTTTTAAAGATTTATTTTATTTATTACATATATAGTGTTCTAGGTATGCCTGCCCGATGAGGGCACCAGAATGCATTACAGATGGTTGTGATCCACCTACATGGAGCAGGGATAGACATGGCACTGGTGCTGGGAATTGAACTCAGCACCTTTGGTAGGGCAGTCAGTGCTCTTAACCTCTGAGCCATCTCTCTAGCCCTGGAAAAGCATTTTTAAGATTCTGTCTTGTTCAAGAGCAGGGATAGACATGGCACTGTGTGCTCAGGAGTTGGAGAGGAGAACAGGTCGGTGCACAGTTGTATTTCAGCTTGTTTTATTAAATACTGACTTGAAGGACAAAGGCAAACAATTTGTGTTATGAAGAATCTACACGCTAAATATGAAGGGGAAGTGTGTAATGATTGAGAAATCCAGACTGTGGCTTTGGATGGGGGTCCTTTTAGGGTCTCTTTCACTCCTGCAGACTTCAGATCCCTGACAGTTAGATTCTGCCGTTGTCTGGGTTTACAACACAAGCTTGCTGCCCAGATGGCATCCCTCAGGATGCAGTGATGACCCTTGGACCTTGGGGACAAAGAGAACCCATGGAAATGTACTTCTTTTTGTCCTGGGAGTGATGAAGACTTTGTCTCTGTCCCAGGAATTTTGCCTTCAGCCCTAGGCTAATTAATTCACATTCACATATGTGAAAATCAAATTCCAGATCTGACAGTGTTTTGTGCTCATGGGATTTCAACCCAGCCTCTTAATCCAGCTTTCACTAAGTCATTTAGAGCTGTGTCTTCCTAGGTCTCTCTCTCTTCACATTATCTGGCTGTGATCCTCTCTGTTTGCTCTCATCTGTTCCAGGAGGAAGCTTCTTTGATGATCGCTGAATAAGGCACTGATATATGAATATAGCAGAATATCCTTAGGATTTATTTTACTGTTACTTTTTGTTTTCTTAAGACCAGTAGTATTTGGTTTTACCAATGATGTCTGGATTATCTAGTCGTTAGCTCTTGGTCAGCAAACTTGTGTCCTGATAGGGCAGAGTCTTCTGGCTTGTGTTAATTTCATTGGTTAAATAAAGAGACTGCGTTGGCCCTTTAATAGGACATAAAATTAGGTAGGCAGAGAAAACAGAACAGAATGCTGAGAGAAAGAAGCTGAGTCAGGGAGTTGCCATGATTCTCCTACTGGATACAGACGCAGGTTAAGATCTTCCCTGGTAAGACACCTCGTGGTGTTACAGGGATATTAGAAATGGGTTAGATCAATATGTAAGAGCTAGTCAATAAGAGGCTGGATCTAATGGGCCAGGCAGTGTTTAAAAGAATACAGTTTTCGTGTAATTATTTTGGGGCATAAGCTAGCCATGTGGGCGGCCGGGTGCCGGGGACGCAGTCCTGCTGCTCCTATTACAACAGTGTCCAGTATTGGTTCCATCTCGAAGAATGAACTTTAAGTCAACCCAGACTTTGGTTGGTTACTCCTTCAATTATTTGCCATTATTATTATTATAAATCAAAGATTTTGTGGCTGGATTGGTGTATGTTTCTCTTTTGGCAGCCTACTGAGTACCTTCGCAAACCAACAGCACTAGAACATAGGGGTGAGAGTTCTTTGAAGGCACCACCTCAACTTCTCCATGTTGACAGAGTTGTAGGGGTGTTGTCTTTAACAATAAGGCCTTGCTGACCATTTGTGGACAGCAACCTATTATTTTGGTAACAGCCTGGGTTGTTTAGGAATTTCCGTGAGATCCGTTTGGCCAACAACTCAACTGGATGTAACCCAATCCCAGTATTGGAAACTTTGGTGACAAAAGATTACCAGTTGTGACTCTGTCTCTCTCATCATTTGGAGACATTATTGGGATCACCTTTATATATTTTAGAATGCTTCCACTGCATTAGGTTTCCACACCACCCCTCAAATGCCCCTGAATTCTAGCTGCCTCTCCCTGCATTCCTTCCCACAACATCCTCTTCCCTTCCCCCTTTTTACCTGATCTTCCCATTCCCATCCACCTCACCCCCATACCAGCCATAAAATCTATTCTATTTCCCCTCCCAAGGAGAGTCAATACATACGTATTTCAATGCCTGATGACTTGAAAGATCAGTAACATTCCTTTTTTATTGCTGCAAACATTGCGCTGGATTTTCTTCTGGGCTATACTATTTTTATGTTATTATGGTCTCGTTAGCTGTTAGTAGATTTCTTAGGTGTTTCATTTCATACCGTTTTCTTCCGGATATACAATAAAGAACTATTTCAACTAAAATTAAACATAACTTTTACATCTTGCTTCATTGCACGTTTGCTTCCTCATGATAAGCATTCGGTGCATCTCAGATTCTGCAGGACTCTGGCAGGACCATGAGTGTATCCATGCAATATGTCCCATTGGTCCATATGGTTTCTCTTCTTTGTACCTGGATTTATAAACCCGTGGTTATGTATGAACCATAGGCTCAGAATTGCTACTGAGGATCAAAGTATGACTTTGTTAGTCATTGATAAAGTTTTTGGGGACCTCCATTATCTAGAAATAGACTACAAAAGCATGGAAGTGAATCCTTATCAAGGACAGTCTAACCTATATTAATGCTTTTATTTACTTGAAAAAAATCTATGCATAGATCTAGTATTAGGTCCAATGAGCCTTGGTCCTTTTGCTGATAGTACACATTAGATTTATTTCTTTTGCTTCAGGGTTTTCTTTCCTTGTTTTATGTTTATGAAATATTTTCTTAATATACATATATAGATACATATAATATTACCTTTCTATTCTTACTTCACCTGTATCTTAGCTCCAGCATAGGTTATGAACTGATCCTGATGAATTTCAGAAAGTGACATATTTATACCCTCAAATTCAAGTGGACCTACCTATATAAGTATAGGTTATCAGACCTGTATAGGTTTAGGAAATCCATTGTTAAAATTCATTGTTGTTTCTGCTGCATGTTCTCTGAGGCTAGTCAAGCTGGGCATGTTTGCTTTGGTATATCCCTCAACATTTTTCTGTTGTCTGGGGATATGTGTGCCAAAAGTATTGCGTCAACACTTTAGCTCTTTTTTAATTTCTACTTTGTTTCTGAAGTAAAAATCTTAAAATGGCCTTTGCAATTTTTTTAATTTCGAAGGTCTGAAAGGTTCAAGCTTGAGCTGTTATCTCTGGTGCAAAGTGAAAGTTAAAAAAATGCTGTTGAGTGTTAATTTGAATGACAATCAAGTTTTTCCTTTATTCTTTTCAGAGTAATATGGCCTTCTGTCTATCTATCCACTTTCCATCTGTCTATCTACCTTCATATTTTGATGATGTCTGTGTTTGTGTTGAGCAAATTCATTTTAATCAATATCTTCTGAGTCCATGCATATAAAACCAGGAGAAAAGGGCAGCAAATGCTTTAATTATTCTTCTTATGCATTTGATATTAAAAAGCAAAATTATTTTATCTGAAATGTGTACACAATGTCAATCCCATATGATTTTCATTTGGAGTTAGTGTTGGCATTAATAAAATCAGCATTGGTGTCTATTGCGATTTATAGATTTATTTTGTTGACCTATGCATGACATTTCGCTTAGCTTGAGGAAAGTAAATAGAGTAGTGCCTTATTAACAGAGGAAATCGTGTTTTATGTGGGCTATAATTGCAAATCACTGGAGGAGCTAACGTGATAAAATATGTAAAATAGAAAAGTTGAATTGAGTGTTTAAGCAGAACTCATAGAAGTGAGTTAAATATGTAACATTTCCCATGTAGAAAAGCCAATGTGAAGGGCATTTCCACGGTGCTACCTGAACTGGGGAATAGGCCTTGCGGTGTCAAACTTCCTAGCAAACATAAGCATTATACTTGGCTCCCTGCAGACTCCTAGACTGAGCACAGTCTCTCTTCCCCATATGTCAGGGTGCCTTGCCCTTTCCTAAACAGAAATGGAGGAGAACTGGCTCTGGAGGTGGGAACAGAGAAGGGATGGAGAGAGGAACGGGGAGGAGAGGAGGGAAGGGGAACTGCGTCCAAGATGTAAATTAAATAAAGAAATAAATGTATTGTTTTAAAAACATTCTTATTAATGCTGAGTATATACAACATGTGAATTTTAGGCAGCAAATAAAACTTTCGGTAGGCCTTTTCTTTGAGAGAAAGTTAGTGCATGGCAAGACACAGCTTAGTTTACTTGTGGAATTCCCTAAGTCATGCCTTTCCTTCGGTGTGACTCTCTGAACTGTTTTTAACTACATGCATGGAAACCTTTGATTTTATGTTCTGCCTAATATAAGCTCACTTCAATTATTATAGTTCATGAATTTCTGGGTGTTCGCTCTTGTCTCAGGTGATTTTTGATTGGTCTCTGGACACTTGGAGTTACATGCGGACAGATGGATGTTGAAGACACAGGTAAAAAGAATTGGGGCTGTCCCAAGTGACTCCTTGTTCCGAAGTCACCAGCCCCAATAGCAATGGACGTGGACTGAGGCTATTACAGTATTAACTAGGACCCGCTACTTTGGCGTCTCCATTGCATTCCATTGAACAAACCAATTGGTAAGCGAGATGATCTAGAGTTATAGACACATTGGAAGGAGCTGTGAAAGCAACATTTCTCAAGTTCCCTTCTCACAAACACGAAAGGACATTTGAGAGCATGATTTATCAACCACACGATAATCTATGACTTTGTCTTCAAGATGGAAAATCTATGACTTTGTCTTCAAGATGGAAAAAGTGACATAGGCCATAGGGTATATTGTCACGCTATGCCATCTTACATCTGTTGCAATGAGTTATTCCATAGATTTCAGGCATTATAAAACTTAAGCAGTAATCATTTAGACATATGGGTTAAGTCGTAGAAATGGCTAAAGTTTGATTTTAATAATAAGTTGTAAAAGTTAGATTAAAAAGAAAACATTCAATCATAATAATTTCCAGAAATAAAATTGTACTGAAACACATCATCAATATGATTAAAGATAATTATTTATGGGCATCATAATTATCCTAAACTTTATCTTCAAAACGATAAAGGAGCTACTTATGGAAATAAGTACCAAATAATACCAAACACACACTCAAATGGGATAAAAGAGAGGCGGAATAAAATATGACAGGTTAAGAAAGTCCAAGAAAGCAGTCTCGGATATCCCCAGGAAAAACTACATATAGGGCTGCTAAACCGTTTTGAGAATTCTTCTCCAGCCGCTATGTGGAAATTGTCTGCGGGATGGATGGCTGCAGCTGATATTGTCGATTTGTCCGTGGCGTGACTTCCAAGGGCCGAGCCCCTGCGGCTTGCACTCAGCTGATGGAGAGGCATGCTTGGCTGGAGTGGCATCAGCATATAAACAAATCGGATACCACTTAGTGACCCGAAATGCCACTGAGAGATGAAAGGCAAACTCCACTGGAAGGGACAGCAATAGTTTCTTTTCTGGATAGGGGAAATATAAAAAGGAAGACGATGAGACACCTCTGCCTTACCATAAGGAAAAGCGATACTGCTTCTTTAATCCCCCATATCGTGGATCTTAATATGGCTTGCTAAATGCCCTGAAGTAGAAGTACATTAAATGTCAAGGCAATCAGAACACAGCCAATGAACAGTTGTGATGTAGTTAGCTAGCAGAGATATCTGCAGGAGCCATCAAGCAGTCCATTCTTTAGAGCTGTTGGGTCTCTTCGAGAGCATACACCAAGGTGAGTATGAGCCAGCCTTCCTGGATCTACTTTGTGCTCCTCAGAAATAGCCCTTAGTGATAGATTTCTTCTTCGCTTAATACATTTTATATTAATTGATCCCAAGGGACTGACGTCTCGTCAAACTTAAAAACCCTGACATGCTACCCACATAGCATAGCCTGCTAAATAGTCTCATAGAAATTCACAGTTAACTTCGAAACTAATCAAGCATGTCTCATTCATCGCTCAAGACACAGCAGCATACTGAATCACTAAAGACCGAGCCTTTGACCCTTGAGATAAAGTCTCAGACAGTTGCTCGGAATGGCACCTTAGCAACAGTAAACTAAATACCATTTGAATCTTATGAGTGGAAATGTCTGCTTATAATTTTAATTGACAAATTCTCATTTAATTATTTTATTATACTTAAATACCTAACGATAATACTTAACAAATTAATATGCTTTTTCAAATGTATTATATATTATAATCATATATAGATATGTTATTATGCTTACATAGGAAAAATATTAGCTGACATAGTATGGCCTAGCAATGATCAGACAAACTACGTGACTATGTGACTGTCAGTCACGTTCTCTGACTTCTGTATTTTAAGTCTTTAAGTTCCCTGTACAGGGAGAACATATTCATTTGATCATTGAATTAAAAATGTTATTTTCATGAATTTGAAGATGACATAAAATCGAAGACAGAGCATTTATTGAACTGAATCGTCAGATTATCACAAAGACATTCGAAACGAATTGACGATACTTGAATAACCGCTTCTGCAGGATTGGGGTTTCGGGTTGAGTTTCAAGCCCTTCTCTAGTTGGAGGGGCTGGTTGATCTACAGATCACCCATCGAGGTGACCAGTGGTTCCATTCACACAGAAGATCAAATAACTAAATTACGTTCCCAAGTTGTTTGCAAGTTCAAAACTGCTAAATTTAGGATTCCTTCTTCTAAATGTTTCAAAGCAGCTCTCTCACATCCTAAGTTAATTTCACTCTTTAAAATACTGTGGGAAAAACCCTGAAAACCATTAAAAGTCTTAGCAATGGCATGGTCGCCTGCTAACACTTTGATCTTGGCCACTTGGTTCTCCGTAGTTTCATTGTAAATTAAGACCAGATCAGCGATCGATGAAACTTACACTGTAGAAGGATTGTTTCATTCCTTTAGTGACCTCGGCAGAGAATAAAGCATTGAAAAAAATCTAAGAGAAAGTCTAAGGAGAAGAGACCTTTAATGAAGACTATCTCAGTCTCTCTGAGTCTGTCTCCCCTACCCCCACACACCTAGCCACATGTATGCAAAGACACGTCACAGAGGAAAATACATATTGACTGTATTGCCGAATGTGGTACTTTCTTATTCAAAGTTGGATTTTAGTTTTTACAAAAAGAATTAGTTATCCTATCTACTACCTACAATCAATGGAATGCATAGCAGGGAAACACGATTTTTTAAGCAGCACACACACACATATATTACATATAAATACATGTAAGTTTGATGAAATTATGTCACATAGGGGGATAGTGGTTTTCCCAAGAGCCATAGACCATCTAACCAAACCCAGTGCCAAGCATGGAAAATCTTTCTTTGAGTTGTTGGGACCAAACATTTACTTAATGACTTTTAATGAAAAATTGGCCTTATTTTAAGAATTCAAAATTTGTTTTATATTAGAGAATATTAATAACATTACTAAAATATTAATAAGAAAGAAAGGAAGAAAGAAAATAAATCAATGCTTCCAATTCAATGGACGATTCATTTAATATTTTTAGAATTTCATACATGAATACTGTATTTGCAATATTTTTATCCATCTCCCGTGCTTCTCTACACCCTCTAGCTATGTTGAATTCATGACCTCTTCTTCTGTTGCCTTATATATAGCACTGGAATTATATAAATGCACTACGATATCCAGCAAACTTCTCCTCTTTCTAAGTTAATTAGTTTAAGCATTTTATCACAGTGATGAAAAGCTGACTAATGACTCATTTATCTTATCTCCCAAGTCTTCTCATTTTCCTCCAGAATATCAGCAAAAGGAAATTAAACGGATAAGTTAAAGAGTATAAGAAAAAATCTAAAGTAGAACGAGTGTTAGGCAAAAAGGCACAGAAAAGAATGGATGGGTTATGCTAAAATGAAAGTTTATCTACAGCATCAACTGTGCTAAAGTGTTAAAAATTTTTCGTCCTACAAACAGGAAGAAGATATGTGTCTTAGTTACTTTTCTCTTGCTGGCACAAAGCATCACGACCAAGGCATCTTACAAAAGAGATTGTTGGACCTTCCAGTTTCAGAGGCTGAGTCTCTGACCATCATGTCAGGTCAGGCACACGGCAGCATGAAGGAGGACATGATGCTCATGTAGTAGCTGAGAGTTCACACCCAATCCACAGTTAAGAGACAGTGAGAGACAGAAAGAGCTAACTGGAGTGCTGTGGGCTTTTTAAATCTTTAAACCCACTGACACTGACAAATTTCCTTCAAGGCCACACAATCTAATTTTTTTCCCCAAAACAACTCTACCAACTAGTGACCAAACATTTATATAAGCCTAAGGGATCTACTCTCATCCAAACACAGAGAGGTCATTTCTGAATGGGAGTTGCATTGGCCATGACTGTCACCTGCTCAGAGGAAGATTTGATGCTGAACTATGACAGCTTTTCTTCCGTCAACGGTTCTAATACACAGCTCGACTCTTCAAGATTATTCTACAGTCATACTGTGCTATGAAAATCACACATATTGGAAATGAGAGCTGTTAAATGCTCGCACACTGGAAGACTAATGCTGCCTTGCAAAGACTTTGAAATAAAGTCACTGGCTTGTGAGCCCTAGCATGTCATGTGATTTTTTGTCTTTCCAGGCTTTTTTTAGCTAGCGAATTAATACCAGTATTTTAGAGTAGATCCACCCTAGAACTCTTAGAGACGGGTTTAAAAAAGTGATTAGAGTTTGCATGCCACCAATGGAATCAGAATGTCCAAGGGGTGTGGCTAGCTTGAGGAGTTCTTCAAATCATGTTCCAGATGGCTTCCAGAACCACTGAAGTGTCAGAGTCGGAAGATGGGGCTGTAGTGGACTGCTTGCTGGCAAACCTGGGTTCTATCCCCAGAACTCAAGTAAAGACAGAGAGCATCAACTTTTGCAAGATGTTTTCTGAGTCTCAAATTCACTCTGTGGCATATGCACAACCACACGTTACACACACACACACACACACACACACACACACACACCAAACAAACACTAAATACACCCTAAAAGAAAAAGCAGATTTTTTTTTTAAAAAAACAAAACTCTTCTCAAATGTTTGGAAGTCTAATAAAACTTAGAATCCCAAAGGGTATTCTTTACCAAATCAAAAGGTGGAGATATTTTGAATGCACTGGTCTCTCCTAGGTAGAACCGACTTCCCTCCATCAGGTGGCTCTGGCTAGAGCACCAGGAGACTTAGCAAGTCAGGGTTCCAATTACTTAAGGATTGCTCCACCCAATCGCTCCCTGCAAGGAAGCTCAGAAGAGCAGAGGAAACAACACTACATTGCATGGGTTTTTATTTATCCCAGAAAATGTGGAAAATAGAATTCTGTCCCTTCTCATCTTTTCAAGCAGACTAGTCAGTCAGTCTTCCCACGTGGTAAAGAAGATTGAGAGTAGGGAGTGGCAGGTACGCCCATTTCATGTTGTTTACATGGTATTTTACATGGAGTCCTGCAGAGAGGCATAAAAACCAGGAACTGGTGATTTCTGTTTTCCTACCGGAATGACTGTGCTCTTTGAAGCAGCAAGTACAACGGGTTTTCGATGGACACTCAACACCTACTTGAAAAGGAATTTTAATTAGGTGGGAATAATTTTCTCATTTTATCTAACAATTATAAAGTGTCTCAAAACAGTTTGAAAAGAATGGTTATGGTAAGTGGCATACAGATAGCACTTGCATTTTAGGATACACGGGTGTGGATGTCTGCATATATTAAAAAAGCTACTGTTTCAAGTTAATAGGCATAGCCCATGTTAACTTTCACAGTTAGAGTACATCACAGTGGTAGTGCCTTTACACAGTAAACATCTATTTTCTCAAAGACCTGAAAGCTGGAAGTTCAACACCACCCGACTAGACTGTAATCTGAGTGTTAGTTGGGCCGTCTTCCTTTCTGGAACTGCCAGGGAAGAATTCATTTGCCTGACTGTTCTAGACTGTAGAAGTCAGCCCCAGTGTTTGGCTTGTGGCCCTCTTTCTTCAATTACAAAGCAATAAGGGTACCTTCTCCCTTGACACGATTCTTCCTTCCTTTTCTGCATCTGTCATATGCTTTTCAGGAATCTGGATATGACAGTAACCTAGGAGAAAGGACAAGTGTTCAGGGATGAGATTCTCCCTACACATTTTATCTCCCAATTTTAGTCATAGAGTCTAGGAATTTATATGAGGATATATTTGGAGATGTCATTACACACACACACACACACACAAGACGTCCATTATGAGATGGATAGTGGGTAAAGAAATTAGCCAGATTTTATTTTCCTCATTTACATCTAGATTATACAGACAGGTTATAATAAGGCTAATCAGAATAAATGCTATTTTGAATGCAAACTTCAAAATTATATTTGCTACTCATTTACTGAGAATTACCGATACAAATACCATCCATCAAAGTTTATCACTTGGGCACTTAGAAAGTAATTTATTTTAAAAGTTGATGGTTCACTGGGTGAATATTACATGCTCAGAGGCTTAGGAGAGAGGCCAACCAGGAGAGACGATCTGGCCTCCTCAGCCATTGATTTCTGCACAATCAATTGACTCGGATCATGCAGCTAATCCAATTCAGTAGTTAAGAAAATTGAAAAACAGCTGTGTGGTTTTGGGGTCTGTTTTTTTTTTTCAAGAGACACTGAAAGCAATTCTCTTTTGTTAGCCTGTCTAGACCTTCAGAGAAGAGAAAAACACAAACACAAAAAGGTTTATTTTATCCTCTGCTGCAAATTTTTTTTTTCTAAAGGGAATAATAAAGCTATTACCTTAATTCTCATAGGGTGTTCATAAGAGCAGAAAACATGCTAGTTTAAATTCCTATGAGTATTTAGCTGAAAGGAAACAAGTTTTAGTCAAAACAGAGCAGCCTCGGTCCCTAGAAATATTTAAAAATAGCTTTTCATGTCTGAAACAAAGTAATTCTATTTGCCCTTAAAGAGGAACAAGTATAAACAGGTCTCATACAGTGTCAACAAGTGCTTAGGGGATGTATTCAGTCGCTCTGTCACTCCTCATCATGACTTGACAGAAAGCTACATTCAAACACAATTCAAAAAAGAAAAAATAATTAAACAGTTACTCGTCTGTCATTCTTGTAAAGCACAGAAAACGGCTCAATCAGACACCGTGGTGTGGACTGCATACTAACTGGTACCAGAGTGTAACTCGTTTCCTCTTTGTGAAATGAATCCATTCTTAAACCATCAAATGAAACCTTTCGTTCTCCCCACGTTACTATTAATTGCATAGCACTTCACAGGCTCCTGAGGAGTCGAAGAAGCGAAATTCAAGAAAAGGTCACTGTCCTCCCTTCTCGGTGGCATGCTAATTAGCCCTGAACACGAGGAGCAGTGTGTGAGGTGACTGAATATTTGAACTGGAGAGGGGAAGAAACTATACAGCATGCCTGGAATGGTGAGCCGAGCTCTGCGAGACCATGTGGTCCTGTGTGCACAGTTAGGAAATTGTTTTATGCAGTAGACGCCTCTTAGTAAATAAAGGCAATGGTTTGTGATCTCCATTTTCAGAAAAACACAACTTATTTTCTTGGTCATCCAACTGCCCTAACTGTTCGCATATTCTCCATGAGGTTTTTCCATGTCTGGTTACCCAGTTTTCTTGTGACTGCTTCTCTGAGACCCTTCTGTCCCCTGGTTTGATGTGGGAGTGTCTATCAATCTGTTGATTTCATTGGTTAAGCAATAAAGAAACTGCTTGGCCCTCATAGGTTAAAACATAGGTGGGTGGAGTAAACAGAACAGAATGCTGGGAGGAAGAGGAAGTGAGCTCAGACTCGACAGCTCTGCTCTCTGGAGCAGACGCCATGCTCCCTGCTCCCAGGCAGACGCACGCGATTCAGCTCTGACCCAGGATGGATGTAGGCTAGAATCTTCCCAGTAAGCGCACCTTGGGGTGCTACACACGTGATTGGAAATGGGCTAGTCCAGGTGCGAGAGTTAGCAGAGAAGAGGCTAGATATAATGGGCCAAGCAGTGTTTAAAAGAATACAGTTTGTGTGTTGTTATTTCGGGGCATAAGCTAGCAGGCGGCCGGGTTGCTGGGGATGCAGCCCCGCCGCTCTTATTACTACACTGTTTTTTTCCTCTCTTCCTCTTTCCTTCAGGGCTTTTGTCTACAGAATGCATCTATCTTATCACTATGACTACATGATCTGTCACCCAAACCATTAAGATTTAGGGTCTCTTTATTCCAAACAGCAATCACTAGGCACAAGTGGCTAAAGTTAAATTTAAGTTAAATAATAGTTGATGAGTGGTTGCTCCCAGTCACTGCTGAAGGGCTCAACAGCTAAAGTGGTTAGAAGCTATCACGCTGGGTAGGCTGGATAGAGATTTACATCATTAGCCAACGTCTCTATAGAATAACGAGGGGATAGAGAGGAGATCTAGTCCGTATTAATAATACCAGGAGAGAAATATTAACTGTCACTAGCATATGAAGACCTATGACCACCTTTCTTTAGTATGTGTGTGTGTTTTCTTTTTATTATTTTTTTTAAAAGAAAGCAAGTTACTGTTTTTATTTTACGTACCAGTCCAAGCTCCTACTCCCTCCTCTCCTCCCATTCCCTCCACTTAACTTCCGCCATCCCCCCCCCCCCCCCCATCCACTCCTCAAAGAATGTAAGGCACATTGCTTTAGGGAAGGTCCAAGGTCCTCCTCCCTACTATATTTAGGCTGAGCAAGGTATCCATTCAAAGAGAATAGGTTCCAAAGAAGCCAGTACAAGCAGTAGGGATAAATCCTGGTGCCACTGTCGGTGGCCCCTGAGTCTTCCCCAGTCATGCCCCTGTCACTCACATTCAGAGGGTCTAGTTTGGATCTCTGCTTGTTTCTTCCTAGTCTGGATGGTATTGGTGAGCTGCCATTAGCTCAGGTAGACTGTTTCAGTGGGTGAACCCATCATGGTCTTGAACTCTTTGCTCATATTCTCATCCCTCCCCCTGTTAAGCTGGACTTTGGGAGTTCAGTCCAGTCCACTGCAAGTCTCTGCCTCTGTTTCCAACAGTTGTTGAATGACAGTTCTATGGTGACATTTAAGATATTCAAAATTGGGAGCAAGGGAGTGGGGAGAGTAGGGATAGTGGAAGGGAAAGAAAGGGGAGAAGGGGAGGGGGAGGAGAACTTGAGGGAATGGCATAGTCGAGATGGAGGACGAACAGAGAGAAGAGCAAGGAAAGAGATATTTTGATTGAGTGAGCCATTATGGGGCTAGCAAGAAACCTGGCACTTGAGAAATTCCAAGGAATCCACAAGGATTATTCCAGCTAAGACACTAAGCAATAGAGGAGAGGGTGCCCAAATTGACCACCTTTCTAAGAGCAGTTTTCTGTGCTTTGGCCTCTTCCTTCACTCCTGCAGGTACAAATCATATTTGTATATTAAAAAAGCACAACCAACGTAGCAAACAGTATGTATGAGCTGTCAAACTCCTACATTGTTCCAATTTGGGACATTAGCTATCTAGCCCTTAATAAATCCTAGCAAAAAGTAATGCTAAACTATTAAACTGAACATTTGAATTGGGTTGATGTTACTGTCCCCCGGGTGATGAATTACACCTACTAATTTTTGCCACTCAATGTCATATATTCTCTTTCTGGAGCAGCACATGCCCCATATCTATCAGGAGTGTTTGATTTAGTTTTCACAGTGGCCACTGGCCCCCTACTGAGTTCTAGGAATTTGGTTAGGGTAGAGCGTTCTTGTCTCAGTTTGTGGGAAGTAAATGGGAAGTCGGTCATCTGCTTAAAACGATGATGGCATTTCAGGAGCCTTGGGGACTCTTAGAAACCACAAGAACTCAACGCTGACCTGAAAACCAAAAGGGAGAAACTGAGTCATAAGGATGAAAGCTAGGGTCATTAGAAGAAAATCGTAGGTTAAAGTAGAAAAAAAAATCGGAGAAAAATCCCACACAGCTGTTATGCATTTTATTCTTTTGTCTTGTTTAATAGTTGACTGGTGTGGGATGTGTGTTTTTTTCTGATGGTGTAAAAACTTGTCATAGAAGTGGGCGACCCCACAAACGTATAACACCTGACTTTTCAACTCCATAAATAGTCTTGCTCCATAACCGAACCCTGGTCTCATCCATTTCTTAACAATGCTGTTTTGAAATAGTCTTTTCTGCTCTGGATATGCTGAACTCTCCTTCTGAACTACAGTTATTGTGTAGAGATCACACGCTTCACTTTTTCACAATAAATCAAATAAAATCAGTTATTTTTAAAATTCTCATTCTTTTCATATGCTACTTCAATGTTATTTCTCTGTGACTCATGAAAAGTAATCAATCATTTAATTTTTTTCTTGAGAAGAAACTGTGCATTAGCAAATAAAGATTTAAATGTGAAAATCGATAGCATATGATTGCAGTATCAGAATGTTTTGAAAACTCAAAAATTACATTTTGGACGTTTGGTAATGTAATAGTGTTTAAATATTGAGTTCTGAATTGGGCTTAAAATATAGCACAGAAAACAAAACAAACAACAAAAAAGAAAAAAGCTAAACACCTTAAAGTTACTTCTTTCATTTGAAGAAAACAAATATGGATCCTCCCAGACTTTCAGGTCTGCAGGGGCTACAATCAATCAGGAGCCCCCCGCCCAACCCTGGCCTAATCTGTGGTGGTCACACAGTCACTGAGCATGGGCAAGGGATTCTAACTTTGACCTGTAGTGGAACTCTGGCAGAATACCCGTCCCACACCATAGGGTTGGACACTGTAAACTTGTGGTGAAGAAGCATGGCTGAGCATAATCTCATGGTGATCTGAGTGAGAACTGGAGAACCTACTGCAGGCCTGGGGCTGCCCACCATGGGCTCGAGAATACATGGTCTCACTTCATAGGTTGCTGCATCACCCAGAGGCCACTATTAAACTGAGCAGAGGAATGGCGTGGTGTCTTATTGAAGAGAGAGAGAGAGAGAGAGAGAGAGAGAGAGAGAGAGAGAGAGCGACAAAGGGGTATACAGTGTGACTTGTTCGGTCACACTGCAGCTTCCATGATGAGATTTTTAATCCTCCCTTTGTTTAAAAAAAATACTGATTTTATTTTCTTTCTTGAATTTTGCTTTGTTTGAGGGGTGGTGTGCAGGGGCAGAGGGCAGATGCAAAGGGACAGGGAATGAATGGGGTCAAGATACATGATGCAAAAAACACATAGAATAAATTTAAAAAAGAAAACAAATAAGATTTGGGGCTTAAAATGATCAATAATTATGGTCAAGTTCTCATCATGAGTTATTAGGTACTATAAAATGTAAATGTTTATAATTAAAGTAATAGAACAATACAATTTCTGTTTTAAAATATGACCAGTCTCTGAATTTTTGTTTTAAAAAGTCAATAAATAAACTTATTTTCAAGACATAATGATTAAGAAGCAATGAATTATTTTTTCATTGTACAGCTTGGTAATTTTTAGAATATTGGATTTCAAAACGTACACTGATTTCTAGCTGATATCTTGGTGATTTGACATATACTAAGCTTTTCTATTTTTTTCTTAAATGTGATAGCATGATTTTTAGTTCATTTAGTTCATTTGCAATAAGGAGTGTAAAAGGGTAAAACTGAAAATTCTGAAAAACAGTAAATGTGAGGACATAGTTTTCATAGTCGGTATTAAAGTATAAAGGTCCTGTATTCAAGAAAACAATTTGGTAAGAATGTGTTTGGGTAGATAAGTGGAAATAAATGCAAAATCCTATAATAGGATCAAATAAAATGCTGATAAATATCAAATAAAAGTGATGTCAACATCAGTGTGTAAAATACAAATTATCTGAGTAATTGTTTTGGTGAGACTGGGCAGTAACTGGGGAAGTGGAAGGAGAGATAGTCATTATTCACATTTTATTTAAAAATAGATTTTAATACCAACATAAAAATAAAGTCACAAATTCATTGTAAAAATACATGATGAATTTTGGAGACAGAGTATTTCTTTATAAACTTGTTACTTAAACAAAGATAAAAGTCACAGATCAAATACCTATATGTTATATAAGATATTTAAGCAAAATATATGATAAACTACATAAAATGAAAATAATAATTTTGTTACTACAAATGAATCTGTATTCATAAAAATGTTCCTGCAAATAAGTGGTCTAGTTAGTTGAATCTGTGAGTTGCACTTCATAGTTTGAAGACTTTGAGCAATAACAACACTTTAATCTGTTCTTTCTCTACATATTTTTCATGTGAGATCATCTTATTCTGACTCTCTTGGGTTTATTTCACTTTAAGTATCTATTCCTCACTTGCATCGCTATAGGGACATTTGAATACACGTGTCGCTTCATAGAGTTAATGTTGATTTGTTCCCACAATAATCTTTTAAAAGTTCAAGCCATCACTTTCTGCATTCACCATCACTAGAGGTTTTTAAACTGGCATATAAACACACGGCATATCCTTGCCTGTCTATGGTCCTCTTATTGGCTGCATGTCTGTCTCTGCAGTGACCGATGAGGCTCCTTAGAATTCCCTCCCTTTAGGATTCCATGGTGAGCTCGCTTACCCTGGGAAAGTTTCAATCCGTGCTCAGAAGTTCTGTATTTGTCTTCAGAGGTAAAGCAGTTTCTGTTCTGCTTGCCACACTGTATATTTTTCCATATCGCTTGCTACTTCTGATAACCACCTGATTTTTTTTAAAATATTTATTTATTTGTTATGTATACAATATTCTGTCTGTGTGTATGTCTGCAGGCCAGAAGAGGGCACCAGACCTCATTACAGATGGTTGTGAGCCACCATGTGGTTGCTGGGAATTGAACTCAGGACCTTTGGAAGGGGAGGCAATGTTCTTAACTACTGAGCCATTTCTCCAGCTCTAACCACCTGATTTCTTTGCCTTTATTCTTTTTTTTTTTTATTCACAAAATGTCAGCTCCCTGACAGCTGGAGGATCCTTTTCCCATTTCATCTAGGACAGCCTGACATGTAGAAACTGATGCTTGGATAGAATATGCCACAGTGCATCAACAGAGAGGGATGTACAGTGATAAAGAAAGTCATGAATAGTAACAAAGGAAAACACATTGCTGAATCAAGAAAGCATGATTTCTCAGAGATTATTGTTGCTTTTGGTGTTCCCCTGAACCAGATGGTAAGATACATTCTTTGGTTGCACTGTATGAAGAAATCATGTCTGGAAGTTTCCTCCCTCCTGGTTACCTTTCATAGCACTAAAACATGTCAATGCAGGCAGCTGGGGTAGAAATGACATTATTGGTTTTACTTAGAAGCAGACCTTACATGCCCCCAAATCAAAATGTCACATGAGATGTGATCCCTGGTTCAATGGTAGCACAGCGTTATGGCAGTAACCAACTACTTTCTAATTGGATCTGGAGATTGTTTCACACAAGGGAGTTATTCTTGGCTCTGTGGACCAAGCCAAAGACTAGAGGGGTCATATGTCTTAGTGGGGAACCAACTATTTCTGCTTTGCTAAATGGATATGCTGTCAAGCTGCCCCCAAAAATCTATGTTTCTACCCATAGGCTAGTGCTGTCTTCAGGGTTTTTCAGCACAGGCTGACGAAGGTGTTGGGATTGAGATATAGTTAAGTGCTCAGTCCTAAAGGGGAGATCTGTATTACCTTCTCCAACTCTCAGACAATGGAGCAAGAGTGCACTGGGCACCAAAAGAAAACAAAAGCCTAAGATGCAGGGGAGGCTGCGATATGTTTCCTTGGCCTAGCATTGCTATGGAATTTGTCTTAGTCATTATCTTCTTACCATGAAGAGATGCTGACTCTGGAAACTCTTGCAAAGGAAAACATTTAATTGATTTACAGTTTTCCTTCATCATAATCATCATGGCAGGAAGCATGGCGGCAGGCAGGCAGATACGGTAATCGGAGAGGTACCTGAGAGTTCTAGATCTGGATCTGCAGCCAGCAGGCAGGGTGAGACTCTGGACCTTACTTGAGCATTTGCAACCCAAAAGTCAACCCCTAGTGACACCCTTCGTTCAACAAGGCCACATATCCTAATGCCACCCCCTAAGTATTCAAATATGTGTGTCTCTGGGGGCCAATCTTGTTTAAACCATCACAGAACTCTTGAATTTACAGAAGCTACAGTTAACTACAGAGTCTTCCCAAACCTGTTTTTCAAGATTTGGTCACGGATGGTGGAGGGGCCCATGGGGTTCTGTCCCTCCTTGAAGAGCTATTGACAGTCAGTAGTAACTGAGGTAGGAGGAGCCGTTTTCTTCAATGATTCAGTCACTGATGACGTGTTCATGTACCAGTAGATAAATTCACACCTCAGCTCACACGGGTGACCCTTCTTAGAACCAGTACATAACAAACAAAAATAAATAACAAGAGGACATGAATTTGGGAAAGAAGAATGTTTGGAAGAAAGTGATGTTGATTGAATAGATTATAACATATCCATCTGTCTGTCCATCTCTATCTATCATATATCTGTCTCTATATATGAAAATTTCAAAGAACAAATTAGAAGACAATTCTTTTTTAAAGTATGATTATTTACTTATTTATCTATCATCTATCTATCTATCTATCTATCTATCTATCTATCTATCTATTTATTTGTTTGTTTTTTTGAGACAGGGTATCTCTGTGTAACAGTCCTGACTGTCCTGGAACTCTCTTTGTAGACCAGGCTGGCCTCGAACTCAATGAGATTCATCTGCTTCTGCCTCTCACGTGCTGGGATTAAAGGAGTGTACCACCGCTGCCCAGTTAAAGTATGATTTCCATTTGTAAAGGTACCAATGAGTAGATAGAAACATATGGAAAGTTCTATTGCATTTCTGCTAACGAGCCATACCAGAATGAGATGATTAAAATGTTTGTGATTTTTTTTCTCTCATTTCCAACACAAATGAGTTTTTCTTATGGCTAGAGACCAAATACGTTGTTCATTGTTTAAAATAACTTTACCTTTCTTATCACCCTAATTTTGACCACTAGTAAATTCATTAATTAAAAGAACAATTTTGAATGCTTATAAAAGAAGAAAAAAGCTGTGTGACATAGTAACTGGCATGATATCTTACTATATACGTTAAACTCAGATGAAAGGGGAAAGTTATAGGTTATTTTCTTTAATCAACAAAAAAGGCTTAATGTTATTCTTTGTAATTCCTGATGTGCCATGCAGTTCTGCCTTCTGTATTTTTTTTCACATGAAAAATTGTGCCAAAATTTTTAATCTAACACGTGTGAGACTGATTACCTTTAGTCCTGTTTACAAGATTGGTCCTGTGTGACATCTGGGAATTCTGATTTCCTGTCACTAACTGGTAAGAGTAGCTCCCTGCTAAATTGTTCTGCCTAACCCTAACAACAGATTTCCCTAAGTCTAAGCGAACGGCTTGCACAGAACACTTGCTTACTCTCTCAGAATCTGGGATTTTCATACTTGCCAGGTGCAGGCTGCCTACCTGTGGGAATAACCATCCTGGGCCTTGGGCTTCTAATGAGCTTCTCTGGTTGAAAACACTCCAGACACCTTGTCAGAAACATGTTTCTGGAGAATTAAGAGCATCTGCTTTTACTCTAGGGAGAGGCCTCAAGGAAGCACTTGCCTGGTCATCCCTGGACTTTACCTGTGTGGCTTTTCATTTTTCTTAGTATCCTTTTACTGTAATAAATCATAGCACTGTGTGCTACTGTGTGCTGGGTCCCCTGGAGTGCTGATCAGCCACTGAACCCATGGAGTCTTGGTAACTCTCTGTCATAGCAGCTTGCTTGCAGAGTAAGAGAGCTTAGCATTTTCTTATTTATTTATTAAGGATTTCTGCCTCCTCCCCGCAACCGCTTCCCATTTCCCTCCCCCCTCCCCCGATCAAGTCCCCCTCCCTCATCTGCTCGAAGAGCAATCAGGGTTCCCTGACCTGTGGGAAGCCCAAGGACCACCCACCTCCATCCAGGTCTCCTAAGGTGAGCATCCAAACTGCCTAGGCTCCCCCAAAGCCAGTACGTGCAGTAGGATCAAAAACCCACTGCCATTGTTCTTGAGTTCTCAGTATTCCTCATTGTCCGCTATATGAGAGCTTAGCATTTTCATGTGCTTGTTTTAACTACGTGATGTCTGGCATATAGGATATCTTCTCTATACTATGATATGACTTCATAGTGTATTGCTTGTTGTTCTGCTATATTTTACTGATTCACTCACTTGTAATATCCAAATATAATTAGGTTTCAAATGAAATATTAAACCCCTAGTGACTCAATGGTAACGAGATTAGGTTAAGGAATCATAATTTTTTGTGGGGATAGTTTAAGTATTGTTGACACTCATAAAACCCTATATCCCTATTTCCCATAACTGCAGGTTTTGATTGCTGCTCTGCTGTAAGTAGTAGATTAGGAGCTGGAATTCACCTGGTAGGTAACAGAACTGGATGGGTTATAGCATGGAATCCATGACTAAGATGAAGGGAATTTTCTGTCTTAAAAATTGCTTGGGACAAACATAAATTTTCCTGTTCTCTAAAATGTCCCTGTTCCTTTCAGGACTTTCTATTGTCAAGAAACACAGTATTCTTTTTATTTACAAAGCTGAAGACATGGTATGGTATGAAAGTCTGGAGATGTTTGCCACTGTTCTCCCGGTAGTATAGTCGGAGAATAATCAAACAGAGAGTAAGCTCACGTCCTTCCTGTTAGTCTCGCCTGTTTGACCATATATACGTCATTAAAGGTTTTATGCCTCAATTTCCTCATTGGTAAATTGATTTTTAAAAATACTCTCTGTTCTCTGTGGTTGTTGATAAGGTGATAATAGGTTTTGGATTTCTAGGTAAACTTTATAAGGAATAAAGGATTTTTTTTTTTTTTTACATAGAATGTAGCCTCAATGGAGATAGTACCAATCAATCATAGGGGAAAGAGAAAGTCATTGCAAGGCCACGTACAGAGATGGTTTAGGTGTGTAGTCAGGTGTGTTTTCAGTACTTTACTCACGAATCAATCTTTCTGACTAACTCACAAAGTGATTCCTCCAAAGGCTATCCCTGCAGGGACATTCTAAGGAAAGGGTCCTCCTGAGCAGAGTGATCAGAAATACCCATCTGTGGAGCAGACTGCTGTTACACAAATGACTTTGGACTTAAGCCATAGTTTCCCCAAACTCACAAAGTGGGGGACACAGCTCTCTATTTAGTGGGAGTGTGCCATGGAAAAAAGGATTCAAAACTGAAACCTGCTCTGATTGATATCTGATTGATATCTCCCCAGAAGAAGGGAAATTGTTTTATGGGCTCAGTATCATGTACCTCAGAGAAGCTTTATGTTGAATGCTTACTTTTATTTTTACTTCAAGTATTTCACAGGAGGTTGAGGTCCTAGAGACCAAGTTTATATCTATCTTTCCCATGATCGCAGAGGAGTCTTGTGGGTGGTATTGACAAAAGTTTTGGGGTGAGTATGTGGGGTGTAGTGTGTAGGATGTGGCTGCTCTATTTCTTTTCTTCTGGTCATATGAATAAATTTGGGTATTAGAACATGGCTACCTGATTGAGATTAGGACTTCCTTCTTACACTTCATTTGTTAAACGTGAAGAGTACTCAGACTTATGGGGGAGCCTGATATGTGGTCTGACTGTGGAAGCTGGTTATGAGTTTGGGGATAATCATTTATTTTGTTTTACTAAGGTAGGATGTTGATAGTATCTCTACATATTTTACATTAATGAGACAGAGCGGAGGATAGGAACATCCTTTGGGAGATGTGTATAAGGCAAGTGTTAGAACAGGACTAGTTACACCAGGCCTATGTTCCTCACACTGTTTTTTGTTTTAATCTTTTGTTTATGTCTTGAGATTGTGTTTTGATTACAACATCTCCCTCTTTCCTTTCCTCCCTGCCATATACCTCTCCCTGCTCTTCTTTAAATTTACGGCCTCTTTTTTCATCAGCTGTCATTGCATGTTTATATGTATTTGAATACACAAATACATATCTTCCCCTCACACAAGAAAACAATCTGTTGAGTTCATATAATGTTACTAGTATGTGTGTCTTCAGAGCCGTCTGTATGGTACTGGGCAACCAACTGATGTGCTCTCCTCTGGGAAGACCACCACTGTCTCTCCCAGTTTGACTTAATTGCCTGTAGTTTTTTGGGGAGGGTTGATGACTCATGGGCTTTTCCCCATGTTGTCTGGCAGCTTTTTTGGCGTCACCCCTGTTCAGCTCGTGTTTAGGCCTTCATGGTCTTGAGATTTTATGGGTGTAGCTTCTGACGTTACTGGGATATGCAATCTCATAGCAAACTCCCCGATCCTCTGGCTCTTAATAAGTCTTTCTATCTCCCCTTCCACAATGTTCCCTGAGTTTTTGGTGTGGGGGTGTTGTTCTTATACACAGATAAGTGGTCTTCAGGCTCATCAAGTAAACTTAATGCAATAGATGGAGAATGTTACAGAAAACCACAATCACTCTGTATGTGGATTTACAGGGCCCAGTCCCAGTGGGTACCTCTTCACATTGACTTTCCGTGTATCATAGTGTATTTTTAATAGACCTAATGTAATCTACTAACATCTCTGCTCATCCATCTTTTCTAAGAGTAAAAAGACTTAAATCACCCCAGGTGGTATGAAGAGGAGCTAATTTGATTTCCTTGTACTTTCCAACATTTTTAATGTAATTTTTATTGATTCTTTGGGGATTTTCCATAGTACTTTCAAATTTTTAAACAAACTTTTTTTTAAAACTTGAAGCGCAATACAAATTGCCTACTCAAAAACGCTTTCCACCGGACTACACAATGACTAGAAAGGAAAACCACAACTCCTTATCAAATGCTCAGATTTTTTTAAAAAGCAGTCTTATCTCTTCTTGTTTAATTATTTTTAATCATTTATTTATGTTTTAATAGTGTACATGTATGCGTACCTATGTGAATGTACACCATACATATGTGGGTACCCAGAGAGGTCAGATGGTTGAATACCCTGGAATTAAAGGGGAATGTGAGCCACCTGCTATAGGTGCTGGGAATTGAACTCTGGTCCTCAAGATGCATACTCACTCTCAAACCCTGAGCCATCTCTCTAACCTGTCCCCCCACCAGTCTCTCTTTGGCTTCCACTTTGTCTTCCACACAAAAATAATTTTACCTTCGATAACCATTTCCTCAGATGCTATTTTATGCTGTCCCCTAGATCTCATTGTTTCAGATGGATGTTGAGTTCTAATGTTTTCCAATTTTTCTCTCATGTCTCTATCTAAAAGTTTCTTTCTTGCACATAGCATTTTGCTTGGTTAAATGTGTTTTCTTATGTTCAACCTGCAGTCTTGTTTGTATGCATGTTCAACATAGTGCCTAATAGTGCCTCTTGATCCTGTACTCATTTCCTAAATGTTTATTGGTTAGAAAAAAAGCTACAATAAAATAAATGACCCAACGATGTCTCTCCCTCAGTGGTTTTACCCCAAAGCACAAAATTATTCCCTTAGGATAGCATAATGCAGAGAGATGAAAGCCACAAAGATTACCCTGATGGTTTTTAAACCTTTAAAAGCCAAGAAAATCTAATAATGAATGCATCAAAAATTTGTTTTTCTGTTTCATTATTTCTCTGATCTCTGTCGTACTGATTAACTTGTAATCACCATGCTAATGAGGTCTCTTGTGGGCTACTTCACATCTTTAATCTATGCCCATAAGGTGAACTGCAAATACACTCCTTAATCACAATTAGAATAGAAGGAAAAACTTCCAAGGCAGCAACCTGTTATTGCCCTCATTTCTTAAAAAAAAAAAAAAAAAGCTTAAAAACCATCAAAATGAGAAAACTGCATGAATGTATTTCTGTGCAAAGGACACTATTTTATTTAACGTGATCATTTGACACGTGTAAGGAGTGACATCTGAACGACATTGTTATCTCTCTTTACAAGTACAGTTTGTGATATAGTTAATAAGAAAGGCTATTATATATTCATACATAAAGATACCCAGGAAGGAATAGTGAATCAGAAAAAACTTAAAACTGTAATAATTAGTTATAATATGCAGAACCAAAGATAATAAAAATTTTCACCCACATATCTGATAATGTTCAAAGCTGGTTATTAACTAAGCATGAAATACACAGCTCACACATGCTATGGGAATGGATAACCTGTCATGGTGATACTCTACTTTGTCTTTCACAGGACATGCCAAAGAAAAGCCTTCCTTTCAGTACTTGTGCTTCTGAAATAGGTGATGCTTGTACCACCAACTTAATAATACATCTTATTCAACATTTTTATGGCAAAGTATACAATAATATGAAAGTTAAAATTAAAGAAAAAAAGCAGTCTTCTTATTCAAGTTGAAATATACGTGTAAATGACTTTCACCAGTCTCTTAAATGTCAAGTGTGAAATCTGGCTAGTTATTCCCAAATGCACCTTACGAAGTCTTTGCCATCCGAAATACCTAATGGCTCCACTCCATCTTGATTTGAGGAATAATAAATTCAAATAATAAAATAATTTCTGTAAGAGCCAAACAATACTCAGAATTCCTTTACAATACTGTGTAGCTAGTTTCTCTAGACACACCTTTGTAAATGTTTAAAGTACACTATTGAGTTTCTTATGAAGTGAACATCCTTCCATAGTTAAAATTTCCTTATTATTACAGGAATGTATTGCCACAGATATCTCCACTTAGTGCTGCCATAATTATTTTTACCATAATATCAACTTAAAAATTATATATTTTAAGTGAGGGTAATTTATCCTTATTATTATTATATATTATAAACTCAAGTTTTGCTAAATAATTGCCAACACAAAGTCTAGTTTATCTAGGTATATTAGTGTAAGCCTGTGATGCAAGCCCTCAGGAGGCAGAAACAGGAGAATTTTGAGTTAAAGTTTTCCTGGGTGATTAAGTGAACTGTTTTCTCAAAATTTAAAACTAGTTAAACAATTCCTCCATCTGAAATCAATACAAACAGACAAACAATAAAACCTCTTCAAGAATAACTAAATCAACTAAACTTCTTAATTTAATGGCTTGATGATAATACTTTGATCTTTTTATATTCTTGGTCCTTATTGTTAGCTATATGACTTTCAAATGTTCTCTTCAATTCTTTAGTTGAGTTTTTCAAATACTTAATAACATATTCTGTTTCCTCAACTTTCTGATGATTTTAAACGTCCAATTTTGCATTTAATTGTTTCTGCTGGGCTCTGGCTCCAGCCTAAGCACCCACTTGTAGTAGTAGGGGCAGCGGGGCTGCGTCCCCGGCACCCGGCCGCCCCCACGGCTAGCTTTACCCAAAATAATTACACAGACATTGTATTCTTTTAAATACTGCTTGGCCCATTCTCTTCTAGGCTAATTCTCACATATTAATTTAGCCCATCTCTAATCATCTGTGTATGGCACCCCAAGGTGCGCTTACCAGGAAGATTCTAGCCTATGTCCATCCTGGGTCGGAGCTTCATCCCGGGAGCAGGGCATGGCGTCTCTCTCAGGCGTCTGTTCCCGAGAGGAGAGCTGTGAGTCTCTCACCTCACTTCCTCTTCCTCCCAGCGTTCTGTCCTGTCTTCTCCTCCCACCTATTTTCTAACCAATAAAATGGGCCAGGGCAGTTCCTTTATTAGCCAATGACCTTCCTCCATCACCCACTGGTAGATCTAAGATTATGACAACTTTAATTTTAGATCTAAGACGAAGACGATTTCCCATTTGTTTTCTTTTGAGATTCTTGAAAAGTTTTAATTGTGTGCTTATATTCTTTGTCAATTTTCAGTTACATTTTGGGCATAGTATGAAACAGAATTTCAGCTTCAATTGTTCGTCTAAGAACTGCTTGCTGGAGCTAAATATTTTCTCCACTCACTGACTTTATCATCCTTGTAGGAATCAACTGGTTTTGTAGGCATGATTCTATTTTTACATTTTGCATGAAACTCCATGTGCTTATACATTATTCTGATTAATGCTTGATGTTGTTTCTTTTGAAACTTGAAGGATGAACTCGGCAACTTCATTATTCTTTACTGTTTTATCTATTTATGGCTACTTTAAATTGTGTGAGTTCTCTCTTCATAAATCAACACCCGAAAGGCAAGGCAGCAAGTAAGGCTGTGACAGTACAGAACAAATATAAACAATGTTAAAGCCAGGTTTGTAATCCCAAAGTGTATACGGGCTATTGTAGGTGGTAGAATAGATATCGCAGTAATAAAATAAGTGGTTCTGGATTGATACAAGCATGATCATTAACTGAAAACAGCTGTAGTTTTGGTATTGATTTCATGCAAGACCAGCCCTTCCTTTCAACAGCCTACTGAGGGAAGAGGAACCACTCTCCTTAGTTGTGTGTCCACTGCTGAGTAGGTTCCAAAATTTAGCTCCAAACCCTTCATGAACATGAGAGATCCAGGGCTCCCCCTGAAAGGTGTGGCTGGCAAGGGTGGTAGGCAGGTTTGAGTGAGAGTCATCATAAGCATTATGCATGAAATTATTTAAGAACTAATTTAATAAATGATAAAAATTTGAAAAGAAAGAATACTTTTAGCAATGGGATAGCACTCTCTCATAATTGTAATTACACAACTTTCAAGGTAGATTCCTTGGTTATAGCATTCTTTGGTGATGTCAAATGTCTATGTAAAACATTATTAAGAGGATATTTCTTTTGGCACATATATTTTTAGGAGAAGCGAAAGCAAATGAAGACGTCCCCCTAAGTCAGATAGTGACTGGTCATGCAGAACTTTGGAGTAGTTACTTCTCATGTTTTAATTGCAAACCAGCAGCTAGCTAGGAAGAAAACGCACAAGTTCAAGGTGCTGGCCCATCAGCGCTAACCCAGCCTTCCACATGGCTGTCATTAGAACCGCCACGGGAGGAATTTCATCTCCCTAAGATTTTTTTCCCGTCTAAGTCTAAATTGGGATAAATTAGCTTGTGAGCGGCTCTTGGTCAGGTTGTACTAATCAGGGTGAGCGAATGCTGCAATTCAGAGACACCCTCCTGAGGAGCATCGTCTCGTACACACTGCAACTGGCTCATTATGACAAGCCAACACTCCATAAGTTGCCTTCCCTCGCTAGTCTTGTCCTCCTTATATGGCTGATCTACCTCTTGGCTTAGTGTTGTAAAACTAATTACAATGTTTGGGAAAAAATAGCCCATGAAGGTACGTACATTCCAACTTGGGAAAATTAGAAATACATATGAAAACGTCTAAATATGATTATTAAATTTTTAAATTTAATTTAATTTCTTAATCTAATTTTTAAATTACCAATTAATTATGCCCATCTCCGCATAATAAATGACAGCTACCAAGTGATAGCAGTTTTCTTAATTCATTTTCTGATTTAATTCCTCAGCCAATCCCATTCTACTGATATTAGGATCTACATATTCCAATTAAATTATGGAAAAGTGGAACAATATTAAATCTTCATTCAAACCGGTAAGAATGAATTTCTATGCAGCCATTCACGTGTTTGACATGCCCTTCACAACCTCAGAAACCCAAGGATACAAAAATGAACTGAGTTATTGGCAGGCTGTGTAGACAGATAATGAGCAAATGTTCGAAGAGTATTTGCTGCTTTTTCTTAGAGCATGGGGCTACCATCCTGGTGTCTGATTTGTCTCTTCAGAAACTCCTAGGGATGATACAGCCTTCAAACGGAACACCGAAAAATACATTTGTGAGTGTATCATTAATAGAGAAAAGCTTAATTCCCATCTTCAGGTGCAGAAATCAAGGTGTCAAGCACTCCTTCTGCACTCACCGGTTACTGATAAGGAGAAAACTAGTATATTTTTACTGCATGATAGAATTTTTCTCCTGAGGAGTGGGTTGTGTGTTCCTTGTCTATTTCTGCCTGCCCTGACACCATTCTCCTGGTCCCATTATTCAACTGCGCTTTCAAGATCGTGGGAAGACGCCGAAATGGTGAGGACTGCTGCACCACGAGGAATAAATGAGCTGCCTTTATCACCTTCAGCAAGGAACTAAATTAGACCTGCGCTAATGACGGTTTCTATTCTAGGCAAGGTCTCAATGCCTACCTATGTATTCTGTATCACTCAGAAATCTAACAGATTGGGACAATGTAATCTATATATTGGAATGCTACAGAAAAGCAATTTTGGAAAACTACTTCAAATTCCTTATTTTTTTTTTTTAACATTTGAGTCTAATTTCTATTAACCAGTTTAATTTTTATTTGCATATCAAGAGTACCTCACTGTGTACCCTCTATTGGGAATTGAAAAAATGTAAGCGATTAATCAAAATAGTAAATCTGTAGACAAAACTGGAACAGTGGTTAGCAGGTTAGCCTGATCCAATTCATTCTATAGATATTTTTTTTTCCAACTGTGCACGAGACATGGTGCTTTAAGAGGAAGTATGCAAGGAAAAAAAATGGAGTTTTTGTCTCTGGGGTATCAGCAAACATAACTACAGCTACCTCTACAGCTACCTGTGGTGATATTTTGTTTGTTCTTTAACAAATAAAGCTTGCTTGAAGATCAGAGTGCAGAGTTAGCCACACTAGATAGTCATAGAAGCCAGGCATTGGTGGCACACACCTTTATTCCCAGCACTTGGGAGACAGAGGCAGATGGAGCTCTGTGAGTTCAAGGCCATCCCGGGCTACCTGAGATTGAATCAATCTAAAAGAGAAACAGAGCCACACATTGGTGGCTCACACCTTTAAACCCAGAACTAGAGAAATGGCGAAGGGCACTGATATTGCTGGACACACAGAGAGGAATATAAGGCCAGAACAGACAAGAGATCAACGCATTCAGTCTAAGGTTTCACAGAGACAGGATTCAGTCTGAGGATTCATAGAAACAGAATCACCCCTTTGCTCTGATAATTCAGTAGAGCTAAGAACTAGTGGCTGGCTTCTCTGCTGCTCTGATCTTTCAGAATTAGCCCTCATATCTGACTCCAAGTTTCTATTATTAATACCAACTAGGTTTCACGCTATGGCTACCTCTGTAGAGGGCAGGGTGAAAAAATGGATGAGTGCAATGAGGGACTGAAGAGAAACATGGAAATGTTTGCCATGTGCTGATGGTTGTTCAGTATCATGCTTTGTACAATTGCAGTTTCCAGGTAGTCAAGTTGAGATTATCTCTACTATACTAGTGGGAAACATGAGAGCCCAAGGAGGTCTGGCTTTCTTTCTTTCTTTCTTTCTTTCTTTCTTTCTTTCTTTCTTTCTCATTTGCTTTTTCTACTACACCAATGTTTATAATGTTTATACAGTTTTCCTGATAACAGAGCAGCCAAAGAACTTCTTAAAATACACATGGATGACTTCAACCCTGAGGCTCTGCATTGGATACTTCAAGCCAAAGACAGAGAAGCTGAATTTTTAGCAAACAAGTTTCAAGTGTTTCTTTTTTTAGCGACTTTTAGAAGCTTAGGCTATCATCACACCATAGTTGATACTTATGAAGGGCAAAGGCGCCACTGTGGGGGATGGAGGCTATTTTTTTTGTAAAAGTTCTATATATTTGACCCTGACAGCTGGAGAGATAAGTTTCTAAGTGATGTGATCAGAGACATCTTAGTAACCAAGTTTTGTCAGAAATGTTTTTATGGCAAATATAACATTGATTTTTATTTTTCCTTGAATTACATGGTGTGTAGTATAAGCAACTATTACATACACACACACACACACACACACTGTAATTAGATATTTAGTCAACAAAATCTTTCATGATTCATAGTATATATATTTAAGATAATATCTCATAATTTCTCAAATGGTAATATAAGAAAATACCAATTATATACATATATCATGCACACACACATACACAGAAAGAGAGATTTTTCAATATCCTGTCTGAAATTCCAATACAGCAGGACAAACTTTATCTATGGCTTTACTTCCTACACCTTCAGACCAGCTGGAACCTGAAAAGAGTAAGTAGAATTTCAGGAGAATCCACAGGCTTTACCATTCATTACTGCATTGGTTCTTTTCAGTGGAAGCTGTGTTAGGTACTTTTCTCGTTGCCGTAACTAGATACCCAACGAGAAGCAGCTAACGGAGGAAGGACTGATGTGGCTGGCAGTTCAAAGGGATCTAGTGCATCAAGGAGGGAAGTTTGGCAGCATGAGCAGCCATCTGTACTCAGGAAGCCGAGAGTGAACAGGAAGTGAGGTCAGACTCTAAACCTAACAGCCTGGCCCCAAATGAACTACCTCCTTCTATAAGGCAACCAAAAATAGAAGACTAACCCTATGAGCCTTGTCATATGCTAGGTACTCTGTTAAGTTGTGGATCTGTGCTCCAGCATCTAGTCATCTATCAAACCTCTGTGGTGAGTTCAGCTTCTGAAGGAAGGGTAGCCTTTGGGAGGTACATATTCTGACCTGTGTCATTCATTTAGTTAGAAGTCAAATCAGAGCTTACTTTTAGGATCTTTCAGAGCTCCTTTTGTATAAGCGTGGCCCTGCTAAAACTGATCTTGATCATGGTCTTGAGAGAAAGTTATGTCTAAACAGAAAACTTTTCCACGATCGCTGCATGGCTTATGATCGTGTTCCTAGTTTAAATGAAGGAATCGCATTGAAAGTCTTAGTTTAAGGTTATATTTTAATTCTACTTAAATATTTACTGTCATGATGAATGGAATTTGAATATTTTAGCAATTAAAAATAGTTATGGAATATTTGATAAATGATTCAGTTTTATCAGATATGTAATTACCCACTTTTATATGAATATATATTTTTCAGAGTAGTTTAGAGTGACAGAAAAATTGGTAAGAGAGCGTATAGAATTCTCATTTACCCCCACACAGATTTTTTTTCTATTGTTAACTTCTGACACTAGTTTGGTACGTTTATTGTCCGTGAGTGAACTGAAGTTATACCTTCCTATTAGCAAGAGTCCTTCACTGACTCAGTTTGTTCAGATTGTATTATACGATTACAGCATAGAGTCTCAGATACTGAGACCCACAGTATGACACCAAGCAGAGAGAGACCTGGGAGCATGGGACTCTGAATGGGATGGCTGAATCAAATACCTCTCCTCAGAGCTCAGGGAACCCCATAGAAGAGTAGGCGGAGAGAGCATAAGAGCCAAGGTGGACGGAGGACACGAGGAGAACAAGGCCCTCTAAATAAGCTCACATATGAGCATGTGAACTCACCAAGACTGAGGTAGCAAGCATAGGGCCTGCCTGGATCTACACACGGTCCTCTGTTTATATACTATAGATTCCAGCTAGTATTTTTCTGGCATTCCTGAGTGTGTGAACAAGCATTTCTCTGACTCTTGTGCCTGCTTTCGGGCTCCTTTCTTGCTGTTGGGTTGCCTTGTCTAGCTTTGATGAGATAATTTCTGTTTCATCTCATTATTATTCAATTTGTAATGTTTGATTGTTATCTCTTAGAAGCCTGTTCTTTTCTGATGAGAGACAGAAAAGGAAGTGGATCTGTAGGGGAGGTGAGGTAGGGAGGAACTGGGAGGAGTAGGGGAAGGAGAGACTGTAATCAGGATATATTGTTTGAGAAAAGAATCTATTTTCAATAAGAGGAAACAGAGAATGGTAGTGAAAGCAGAAGAGGGAATATTGAGGACTGGGAAGGGGCTTGGGGAAGCAGGAGAAGACATAAAAAGTGGTGAATTCGATCAATACATAACATATGCATTTATGGCAATGTAATAAACCCACTAACTTATACCATTAGTGTGAGATAGGCATTGTACCAATGAAAGAAAACTTAATCAGGTTGACTTATATAACTAAAATATTACACATGCACTGTGAAAAACAGAAGCAATCTATCTCATGGCCCAGAAAACAGTTTCAATGGTTCACAGGAATCCTAAACAATAAACTCGCTGGAAGCTCAACACAGAGCTCACATTACTAACAGGGCTCATCAGTTCTTAGTTGTGTTTAACAGGGTTCAACAGAGCTTAGCTCCTGTTTCCGAGCTCTTGCGGAGAGGAGAGTGCTTCCATCTGCCTCATGAAAGAGTCCGGGCATTTCACTCCCGTCAGCGTTCTTTCTGGCGATTCCACTTGACACAACAAAAATATGTGTGTGTCTTCTGTCTCACATATAAACACCTCCCCAAATCTATGAGAGTTGGAGTATAGCTCTGAGGCAGAATTCTTGCCTAATATGTGTGAGACCCTGTTGTCTTGGTCACTGTTCTCTCGCTGTGGAGAGATGCCGTGACCAAGGCAATTCTTATGAAGGGAAGCACTTAAATGGGGCTTGCTTACGGTTTCAGAGGTTGCGTCCACTATCATCATAGCAGGGAACCCGGTGGCATGCAGGTAGATGTAATGTTGGAGAAGCAACGGAGAGTTCTACATCTGGGTAGGCAGGCATCTGGGAGAGAGAGACACTGGGCCTGGCTTGATTTTTTGAAATCCCCAAATCCACCTCCGGTGACACACTTCCTCCAACAAGGCCACACCTCCTCATCCCTCTCAAACAGCGCCACTCCTTAATGACCAAGCACTCAAATATACGAGCCTAGGAGGGACATTCCTATTCAAACAAACCACCACATCTAGGTTCAAACTCCATTATCACCAAATAAGGAAGTGAAGTACAAATGAGTCAGTAAGTCGCTAATATTTACACCTATCTGTATTATGCTGATATATTTATACTTCATTATGACATGGATCAATCTTGCCTCCTTTGTGTCCTTGTTTGTAAATACCTGCTTCAATGATGAGACATTGGTTCTTGCTATTTAACAGATATACACTCAACTGTGTAATTCCAGTGTACATATACGCTGATACGTATACTTTTCATAAGGTGATAGTATAAGATAAAGATTCGTTTAACACCAATGCTCCTGAATGTAACACAGCCTACTGCGGAGTGTGGTTGGATCACCGGGCTGACTCTAAGCATGACTGAATACCATGCCCACCTTCGACATTGCTCAGCTGCGTCTGGCTGTGTCATGCTATACCCGCATGGCTGAGGACATGGTCAGAGGACAAACCCAGAATCTGAAGTTTAGTTTCTACTTACTTTATTGCTTTAGCATCAGAAACATCAAACAGACAGGTGTTGAATGGATGCTCTAAGCTGGGGATGACCTAGGGTATGGCTGCATTAGGTTTTAACTTTTACATGGGAAACAGCTTTGGCAATGAGAGTGCAGTGCTGATGTACAGTTCCTTCTGCCTTTCATCTCGACAGACTACACTTAGGTAAAGTTTTTTATCTGGGCAACATTTCCCTTACATCTCCTTCAGCAAGATCAGTTTCTATATTGGTAGCACACTGAAATTCTCTTGACATGCAGGTTCAGGTTTTGTTTTTTTTTTTCCTGTGGTAAGGCAAAATTAATTTTGGAATTAAAGTTTTGTGACATGAGAGTCAAGTTTGTACTTTTGCTTATTTCTCGTTTGTCAAATTACACCTTCGGCTTGGCTCAGGCTTCTCATGCTTACAGTGGCGAAGTAAGTGGTCAGTGCTTAGCTAAATCTTCAGTCTCAAACCTTAAATAGCTTCATTTCAAACACTTAATTATACGAGTATTTACTTTGTTCACATCCTTATTCTAAATTTTATTTCATAGACAATCACATGATGTTATTAACATTATTTATTGCTAACTTGTTTTAGTGCTAATCTGCTATAGCAAGTAAACAGAGCCTTAAAAAGTGTTAATTAATTTAGATTAATGTACGTGCTTTATTTTATCTTCCAGTTTGTCCTTTATTTTATGCCATAGGAGAATTACAGTATCATTGAAGGCTAGACTTTTTAACAGGGAGGTGATTTATGAAAGCAATAAATTCTAGATCACTCACCCCGTTAATTTAACCTTTAGTTCTCCAAGGCATATAATAATAACTGCAGGAAGGCCAAACTTGAGCTCTGCTGATGGGGGTCTCTGCAGGAACTGGGAGGACTGATATCTGGGATTCAAGGGGATGCTGAGATTTCAGAGTTTGAGTCCTCATTTGGAAATGAGGTTGAGAATTGGGTTCTCGTAGAGTTCTAGATATTACAGCTAAATCGTTTACTTTATCTCTTGAATAAAATTTATTTTTGCTTCATCCAATTGCCTTTTTTGTTTAATTACATTATTGTCAGGTTATAATAACAAGCACATATTTTATGTTATATTGTGGTTTCAATAGCCATAATTCATTTATTAAAAAAAAAAAAACATCTCCTTCCTCGACTTTCAGATTTACACTTTATGCTTTCGACATTTCCGTCATGGCTGATTTTCATCTGTAATCTTACTTTTCTCTGTATGTGTGTTGCCATGGAAACCATCACAACGTCTGCATTTTACAAACCGTGGTATAAATTACAGGCTATCGCCATCATTATGGCACGGCTTTGCTCAGAGTACTGCATTTTCACCTATGTTAAACGTTATGACTGCTGTTTAGTGCGAGAGCATTTGGGTAGTTTGGTGTAGGAGTAGATCAGTTGTGCCGTGGTTTTACCCTCAGTCAGTGCCCTGTAGAGATAAATTCCAGCTGGGTAGCACTGAATGGCCGCTTTTAAGCTTACTTTGAGTGGTCACATTTCTAATTAAGGTTCTTGATTGTGCTTTAATTTTCCCTTAAATATCACACTTCACCAGATTCCGTCAGAAACATAATTCCACACATTTGTTAAACCTTTGTGTTAGGTAATACGCGAGATGAGTCAGATATGCAAATGAATATTAAAATACAATATAACTATTATTTAGCTATAAAACAACTATTATTTAGAGACCTGCAAAGGAAATAAAAAAAAAACAGTCAGTGTATTTAAGGCTTAATGTAATTGCATGGAGAAAATGGGTGCTTTTGTTAACAACAGAAGCTGTGATTCTAATCAAGAGTGAGAAAAAAAATCAATCCAGATATCAACAAAAACCCAAGAAAATTAATCAACACAAAGCTACCAAGTCTGGGCTTGAGGGACATAAGTAAGGAGTGTTACTGTATACAAAAAAAATATATAAAAATGTGACTGTTGAGTCTTTGGGTTGAAGTTAGATTCTTGGGGAAACTCCTGGCAGATGGTGAAATAGTGGAAGCTCAACATTCTCCAGAGACACTTATGTTGTAGAAGCTTTCTTTCTTCCTCCTGAACTCTGATCTTCCATTATTGCTCTCCAAGGGTCTTCTGAGAAAGATGTTGACAAATCCAGATTATAGCCATCTGCCTCCACTGGGACAAGAAGAGAGTAGCCAACAGTAGAGTTCATTAGCAATGAACACAAGAGAAGTGTAGCCAGCATCCTTAGAGAGAATATTAAAATTCAAAACAGGCTGTGTGAAAAGAAATCACTGCAAGTTCTTTTTACGTGCAGAACTGACTTTATTTTGCCTTTGAATACAGATGTGAGGAGAGCTACATTAAGAGAACAGAAGCAGCAGCAAATTGAGAAGGCGTCACTTTCCCGTAGATACTCAAAAGCAAACAAACACTAAGATGGCCGAAAGTACACATATTAGCTTAATGAATGTCCTGCAATTTACTGAAATTTATCATGTAATTGAGCAGTAAGTTTAAAGTCAATCTGGGATTCAGGAAACCTTACAGTATGCCGCATATTCTATTTTTCATACTGTATTTGCCTTAGTCAATGTTCTATTGCTATGAAGAGACACCATGACGAGAACACCTTTTATAAAGAAAGGCATTTAATTTGGGCTGGCTTACAGTTCACAGGTTTAGTCTCTTATTCTCATGGTAGAAGCGAGGCAGCGCCTAGGCAGACACGGCGCTGGAGAAGGAGCTTGAGAGTTCTATGTCTGGATCCACAGCCAGCAGAATGAGAGCGAGCCACTGGGCCTGAATTGAGCTTCTGAAACAGCAAGTCACATCCCCAGTGACACACTTCCTCCAACAATGCCACACAGACTCCTACAAGTTCGCATCTTCTAGTCCACTCAAATAATGTCACCCCCTCTCAGTCTATGGGGACCATTTCCACCCAAACCACGAGCATATTCTTCTATGTTGTCTTTTTTATTCATCACCAAGAGATAAACAAGGTCTGGACACTTTGATCTAACCAGGAAGTGACTAGTTATTTCTATAATATTCATGCAACTATTGTACCCACTGTTATCGGGAGAGGCTGATCGTTATTGCAGTTCACAGGATTTACATCTGGGTAAAACTGTAGGTCGTTTCTCAAGCCCACAAGCTTATATAGCAACTTGCAGGATTAGGAAAGTCACCTGGTAGAAGGGAAGCTTCTGGGTCTGTAACAGATTGGTTTCTCTATTTTCTGTGGTTCAAATTTGCGATGTCCTCAGCAAGATTTTTATCGTACCGTTTTGGTGTGTCACCAAGAGCAAGAACCTGTATTGCTTTGAGGGTCTCCACGCTTTCTCTGAGTAAAACTTCTCAAGAAGGTGTCCCAGGCTCAGCAACAGGCTCCTGATTCAACTAGTAGTTCCTTGAACTCTTTATAAACATATTTGGATCCTTATAAAAATGTAGATTTCTATGTCCTCTTTGCAAACACTTTTATCTGAATTATCTCCCTGCACTCCTCCTCTTCCACCCTCATTGCTTCTTCCTAAGTAGCCTTCTGTCCTCATTCCCATTTCCTCCTTAATGCCACCTGCATTTTATTATTCTCCCCTTCCTTAAGTTCTCCCCCACTATGTGGTCTCTTTCTAGTTTCAAGCCTTCTATAAGTACTCCAATCAAATGCAAATCTAAATATTTGGAGCAAGGATCTACATCTGAGAACATGTAGCATTTGCCTTTCTGGGTTTGGATGATCTCCTTCAATATGGTTTGAAATTTAGCATCAAATTTTGTTTCCCTTTTACTTACAGCTAAATCTACATATATCACTTTTTTTTTTTTGTTAAACATTCAGGGTTTGATGGATGTCTCGACTGCTTCCAATGCATGACCGTTGAGAATCTGTGCGATCACAGATGTGCAAGTGTCTCTGTAACCAGAGCTTTTGGGTAGATGCCCAGGAGCTGCTAGAGCTACCCCATATGAAAGATTTATTTCCAGTTTTCTGAACCTCCTCTCTGATTTCCATAGTGGCTGCATCAGGTTGTATTCCCACCAACAGTGAGTAAGGTGCCCTTTTCCTAGTTCCCTATCAGCATGCGCTGTCTTTCTTTTTTTTGATCTTAGGCATTCTTCCTGGAGCAGGATGAAATCTCAAAGTAGTTTTACTTTATATTTCTCTTGTTGGGAGCTGTGAACCCCCAGATCCAGAAACAACTTGTTTCCCCCTGATCTGAGTGCCTACAGCTGCTCTGAGCACAAGGGGAATGGTTTCTGGTACGTTTGGCAGGGGCGTGGCTATCCCTATATAAGCTGCCATTGAACACAATAAAGGGGCCATTCTTGGGGCATTCCTGAATCAAAGATGACCCATGTTTCTGTCTCTCTCTGTCTGTGAGTCTTTGTGTGTTTCAGTCTCCAGCCCCCTGCCCAGTTCACGAACTGTATGGCAGTGCATAGAGTGCAAACAGGCGTGGTGCGCTGCATTCCCTGATGGCTAAGTTTGTTGTATTTCTTAACCACATGTATTTCTTCTTCAGAGAACTCAGTCCAGTTCCATAGCCCTTTTAAAAAATAAGGTTGTTTGTCCTTTTGGTCTTTAGGTTTTTGGGTTATTTATATGTTCTATAAACTAATATTCTGTCAGATATATAGCTGTCAAAGAGCCTGAAAACAACCTAAATGCCCCGGGACCAAAAAAATGGATTACAAAGAGGTGGTACATTTATACAATGAAGTACTACACAACGGAAAAATAATGACATCTTGAAATTTGTGGGATCAAATGGATGAATCTAGAAAACATCATATTGAATAAGGTAACCCGGACCAAGGTACACAAACATGTACTCACTCATAACTGGCTTTTAGACATAAATCAAAGAAAAACCAGCCTACAATTCACAATCCCAGAGAACCTAGACAACAAAGAGGACCGTAAGAGAGACATATATGGATCTAATCTACATGGGCAGTAGAAAAAGGCAAGATCTCCTGAGCAAATTGGGATCATGGGGATCATGGGAGAGGTTAGAAAGGGAGGGGTGAAGGGAGGAGAAAAGTATACAGATCAATTAAAACAATATAAAAGGAAAGAAAATGCTCTCTAGTCCTGCCTGCCAACAGCCTCATTTTATGGAGGAATTTTCTCAGGTGAGGGTCTCTCCTCTCAGATGACTATAGTTCGTGTCAAATTGACATGAAACTTGCTCCTGCAATCATATAGTTATAGATTCTTACGGCCCTCAATTCCCATCCATGGTGTTTCCTTTCCCACGTATGTTGGTTCTAGAGACTAACACTTGCTCATTTACTTCACAGACATTTAGTCTTTGAACTTTTAGCAAGTGGTTGCAGAACTATTATAAGAGCCAAAGGCTGAGGATTGCTGCAAGACAGTGCCCACTGGAATGACAGAGCTTCTTCACTACGACTCATAGCAGTGGTGGATGCCAGCGCGAGATGAAGTCAGTCAATAGTCCTAGAAAAAGTATAATTTTCACATACATGATTTTTTTTTTAGATTCGTTTACTTACTTATTTAGTACAGTCTTCTGCCCACATGCCAGAAGAGGGTACCAGATCTCAATATGGATGATTGTGGTTCATGAAGTGGTGGCTGGGAATTGAACTCAGAACCTCTGGAGGAGCAGCCAGTTCTCTTAACCCCTGAGCCTTTTCTCTCCAGCCCCCATACCTAGTTTTTTTTTTTTGAAGTTCTTTGATCCTCCTTGAAAAGGTTGCTAAGCAAAATAGGAGAAATACAAAACACAAAGAATACTGTTTCTGTGTTTGGAAGAAACGAAGCTAATTGAACCAATATATATACAAGATCCAACAGTAGTACATGTGTTGTTTAGGTGCAAAATCTTTGTTAATAAAGAGGAAGGGAAGCAAACAAACAGGCAAAGAAAGCAAGGCAAGACCAAACCAAACAAAAATTAAACCTTCCAACACAGCAAAGCCAGTCCCTAGTGTGAGCCAATCAATAATGACTATGAGGCTCAGGCAGAATTAGGTTGAGAATTTTTACGATAGGCGCCCCATGGAAGACTTTATTTTTCCCGTTGTAAATCACATGCTCTACGGTGAGGTTCATGAGACATTGTAAGCTTCTATGTAAGCCACCAAAGAAGCAGAGAGGTTTGACAATGAGCTAATGACACAGCAATTTTCAAGACCACTTCCTGATTTACTACACTTTTCTTTTTTTATAATTGAAGTTACTTTTTTTTTTTTGGTAGAGGAATTAAAATTGAAGGTCCAGGAGAGATGAATTTATTAGTTAAGTATTTCTTATAAGCACCAACCCAGAATTAGCTTTCCCTTCATGTCATTTTAGGGTGTTTTAGAAACAGACATTTGCCGCAGTATCACTGCTTGCGGCATCTGTAAACTCTGCATGCCTTAATATGTTAATGGATCTGGAATTACGAGGCACTAAATGTAAACTTTTTATGGGAATAAAACACTTTATAGTGTGTTGTGCCTTTATTAATACTATATACATAAACATAAAGCTGGAATAGTGTACTTGTATCATTATGCTTCAATAAACGGGTCCTTAATATAAAAAAATAAATTGCACAACTATTTCCAGCCTGCTTTTGAGGTCTATAAAGTTTTTAGTTCACTGTTTTATTGACGTGCCGAAAGTGCAAAAGGTGCAGGACAACAAAGAAAGAGCAGACTGAGTATTAGCAGGAAGCAGCTCTGCTACCTCCCATCTCTCTCTTGAGAAAGGAACACACAGAAGTCAAGCCCAGCCCCCACCTAGCTCCTTCCTTTTCTCCATCATCTCTTCTTTGTCCCCAAGGACAGTGACTATCTACACACCTACTGTCGTAGTTGAATGTGGTCTGAGCTTCAATTAAATGGAAATGTGCCCATTACAGACCTTCATCTCATTCCATTTAACCAACTTTAATTGTTCCACACGGAACTTGAATATTCTAACCTAAATTGACATTGTTTTGAGTTCTAGATTTTCATGAGGAATACTGCGAATTTTCCATTGGATGTTCATGTTTAGACATTTATTTTGGAAGTATGACTAGGGATCGAATTGCATGGATGTGTTCCTGTCAATTACGCTGGAGCAGTTTCCAGAGCTATGGTACCAGTTTCTGCACCACCAGAAGTAGATGAATTTCTGCATTTGGTAACCCTTGCCATGGTTTCTTTCATGACCTAAGCTCTCCTAGTTCACTATGAAGATTTTTATTTACTAATCCACATCATTATATTTTCCCGGCAAGTATTCCAATATTGATGAATCATTTAGAAATCCCATTTTATGAACTGTTGGATCAAGTCTACTTCCCTTTGAATAGGCTTTTTAAACTTTTAAGGTATAATATTCTATACTTTTAAAACTTGAGTATGTAATCATTGGAATATTTCATAGCATTTTGTATTCTAATGCAATCATAAGTAATATTTTACAATTTTTTTGTTGTGGATTATCCACTTGATTTTAAATGATGACTATACAAACTTTAATAATGTTAACATTCTGTATAATTTTAAAGAGACATTTCCGGTGTCCTTGAGCTCTCTCTGTGGTTAAGGAAGAACATAAAAACATGCCAATGATGGAAGGAGGAAACTGATTTCCAGAAGTTGTTCTCTAACTTTCATACATGTGATGTGACATGCATGTACACACACACACACACACGCACACGCACACGCACGTACACACACACGCACACACACGCACACACACACACACACACACACTACTGCTACCCTAAATAAATAGTGTAAAAAAATTAAAACATCTCATTTTAAATCAAATTGTTGACAAATAATGAGAATTTTATACTTCATTTTCAATACATAAAATCTGATATATTTCCTATCTATGGTATTGATTAGGTCTGTCACTATGTTTACGGAAGTCACAGTGGTACAGGACATTTTCATCTCATTTCCAGGTCTGAGACATAGTTATCAGCTTTTTATCAGGGACTATAAAGAGGATGCTGATATTTCCTGTCACATTTAGTGTTACCATGTTGGCCTTTATAAGAAGAGATTTTATTTTGAATGGATGCCGCTGTTTAATTACTTTTGTCAATGATTGAGATACTTATATACTTTGTTGTACAAATTCTCTATTTATATTTTTCAAATAATGTTTGTATCACCAGGTAGTTTCTCATTCCATTTATGCAATGGTCATGATATATTACGTTTGCTTGCATTAGTATAATTTGGTTTCTTAATATTTCCTTACAAATGTTTATATGTATATTCACGATTATGATTAACTTACAATTTTATTTCACTGATTCTATTACAGGATTCCTTGTATGTATTTCATTTCTATACTGATCATTCATATCTCTTCTTTCTGTGTTTCTATTTTATTTCCATTCTATAAACAATGGTGTATGTCATTTATCCTCAGCTTATTTTATTAGACATTTCTTTCAAATAATTTTCAAAATACACCCATCACCTGTGTGTGTGGTTGTGCGTGTAGAGAGGCGTACATCTGCTGTTCTACACGTCTGGAAGTCAGAGACCAGCGTTCTAACGCTCTAACGCTGGTTCTCTCTTTCCACCTTTAGTAGCTTCCAAGCAAGAATTGAGCTCAGGTTTCGGCCTGTATGGCAAGCACCTTCTGCAGCTGACGTATCTTGATGATTCAATAAGTATCCTGGCAAAACTTTTAATTTATTACACTATATGCAGTTATGCTAGAAAATATATCTAGGAGTGCCCAGCACCGCGCCCCCGTGTCTGCGCTCTGTGCGCTTGAACCCAGTTTGAGAGCTTCGAGCAAGGGGGCTGGAGGTTAAAATACACAGACACACGCAGACAGAGAGAGAGCAACACGGGTCATCCTTGAATTCCCCAAGAATGCCCCTTTTATTGTGTTCAGGGGCAGATTGTATAGAGATAGCCACGCCCCAGCCAAACCCACCAGAAACCACTCTCCTGCCATCAGGAACTCCTGAAGGTCTCGTGCTCAGAGCAGCTGTAGGCACTCAGATCAGGGAAAACAAGTTGTTTACAAGAAATTCAGGATCTGGGGTCTCACTGCTCCCAACATAGGAGGAAATTACTGTTATTTTCTAATAAAATCGCATATACCAATTATTTGTATATTTGAAACTCTGAATCACTACTATTTTAGGTAGTTAATATTATTTTAATGTTACCCATATGGTTACCTTTTCTTTAGTTTTAAGCTCAATTATTTTTACCCAGAATCAGCATTTGTAATATCCCTTATTCTGTGGATCGACTAGTAATAAGTTTTATCAGTCTTACTTTTTTTGAATAAGTTTTTATTGTATCTTAGATGATGCTGTATTCAGACTTTTCAATCGTAGGCATGCAGCTTTCTATCGTGCTGAAAACATAACAGCATTTTCTTCTGGCTTTTCTTGTTAGGAAGTCAGCAGTCAGTCAATTGTTCTTTGGGTGGCTAGCCTACTTTGAGTGTGTCTGAAGCTTTACCTACATCTTTGAATTTCTGTTTCCAACTCGAGGAAGTCCTGCAAAATGTTAGTTGCCTATTTCTATTTATTTTTATGAAATAAGCTGTAAATCTTGACATAATTAGAAATCATTTTGGAGTTATAATTATCCTTGCTTTGGAAATAAAAACCCATTGGCTATTATTTAATGATTTTAAGTTATAGTTAGTACATTCGCATATTGTAAGCTCTAATTCCCGTTATGTTAATGAATACAGTGGTAAATATGGAAAACTGATATACTTAATTGTATTACTTTATTTTTAGGATTTATTCATTTTTATTCTTGTGTATGGGTTATTTGCTTGCCTGTACATCTGTGCACCATGTAGGTGTCTGATGCCCCCAAGGCCAGAGCATGGCATTGGATCCCCTAGCATTGTAGTTACAGATGGTTGGTAGCTGCCTTGTGGGTGTCGGGAATCCAACTGGGGCCCTTTGGAAGGGCAACAAACACTCTTAATTGTTGAGCTATATTTCTAGCCCTATCATTTTATTTTTTCCCACTAAAAGACGTCATTATGCATTGGGTTTTTTTTTTTTTGGTCCCATTTTTCCTTTGCTTGCTTCCTTCAGGTGTCACGAAGATGCCACATTCATTGCTCTCCCCTTTTTCTTCCCACCAGGGCTCAGAAAACGCCCTTGGTTGTCTCATCACACAGGGGGCAAGTCAGGCTCTATTGGAAAGTAACTGATTAATATAGGTGCCTGGAATCTCCAACTTCAGGACAGACTGCTATAGACGGAATCTAAGGGAAGAAAATATCAGAGTATCAAATGGCACCCAGAACCAAGTCAAACAAACCCCAGAGAACATCCATTGCCCTTCATAGGTACATGGAGGGATGGATGAGGTTATGTAGCAGATGAGGGAACTAACCTGCAGGGGTGCACATGGAGAGTTAGCTAGACTGAGACACTTGGGCAGTCAAAGCATTATTTAAGAAGAAACATAGATGAGTATTTTTGTAGAAAAAAATCAAAACTGAACATTGAATTAGGGATTCTGTATATAAGTATGTTGAAGTCAATTAATCTGAAGGTAGCAGCATCTAGAGTGTGTGATACCTCAAAGACATCATAGAAAAGTTTACAAATGTGTTTATTTCTGATCCCATACATATGCGGCTTATCTCATCTGTCTATTTTAGAGGCTTGGCTGTTCTCCTCTGGCTTTATTAGATACTGAAACTGTACTTTACTTTCAATCTTCTACGCTGACTCTAATCTTCAGTCTTTTTTTTTTTTATCAGAAAACTTATTTTCTCAATGTGTTAACATATATGTAACAGAGTAGCCCCTCAGGTGGGAACTTCGACTTCACTCTTTCGCTTAAGATTAATCTACACTCCCTCTTCCTAAACTTCACTTCCTGCTCTTCTGTAGAATAAGAGATACCCGCAGGGCAGTGGTGGCGCACGCCTTTAATCCCAGCACTCGGGAGGCAGAGGCAGGCGGATCTCTGTGAGTTCGAGGCCAGCCTGGTCTACAAGAGCTAGTGCCAGGACAGGCGCCAAAACCACAGAGAAACCCTGTCTCGAAAAAAAAAAGAAAAATAAAAGAATAAGAGATACCCTTCACAGTCACCCTTACTTCCTTGTTTCATTTTGTCCTCCTTTCCTGATAATCCCAGTCCGTTGATGGGTGATTTTCACTCTCTTGTCAGCATATCTCATTGTACTGATATCGTCTCATTTGCTCTGTTGAAATCTCATCCATGGTAAAAGGAGGATTTCCTTGATCCTGTCTCTGTCTTTATATTTCATTTTGTTTTTCTCTGCATTCAATAGTCTCCCGTGTGTCACCTCAAATGCATCCTTATTTGACTTTTTCCTTTTTGCTGTCATCTTGATTTCTTTCTGGAGAAGCAGTTTTCTTCATCAGCTGTGGAGTTCTGAGCAGTTTAAGGGAATAATGAACTTATCTGGATATAACCAAAGACCACATACAATCAGCCATACATGGGTAGGGAAGACTTGGAAGAGAGAAAGAAGGTTGAGGGTTATCTATTTCCCAGAAAGCAGTTCTAGCAGAGGACATGAAATCTTGCGTTTTGAGGAATGTAATGAAAAATCACATGAGTTTTCATTTGAAATGTTTGAAAAATGTGTGTGGATTTTCCCTTTGTTGTGGCCTTCGCAGAACATGGAGGCTTTCTGAATTTCAGAAAATCATTAGGCTTTGGTAAGGAGAAATGCATGGATGAGACAATTGGAGAGTTATAATTCAGAAGCTTGCCAAAAAACACAGGTGGAAAGAAGAATTGGTCTAGAATGAGAGGATTTGTTATGGTCCTGCCTTTTTCTAGCCTTTCTCAATGGTGTGTCCAGGCCTGGACATCATTTTTGGCTTGCAGCTAATGCTACACATTCTGTTATGTTTAGGCCTTACATGGCCTCACTGGTGGCTGTACACAATGCTATTCCTTTCATATGAGCATAGCATTTCATCTCACAAATGCACAATGATAATTGCTTTGTATTGAAGCCTTGATTGTATTGCTAGCTCCTGGACAAGCAGAAAACCGTCTAAGAGCACCATAACTTAGATTAATAAGTATTTATTTCATCACAAAAGTTAACAGTAATCTTGTCTTTGAGAGTAATTTTCTTGACTATTCAGAAAATAGTATAGATTCTATGATGAAATGCATACTATAAGGTCACATACATCTTTGCTTAAGCGATTCAAAAAGCTTTTATTACAGATTTGAATTAAATAGAAATTTTCTCAATAATTTATTAGTTGGTACACATTGATAAACCAAAATGATTGGCAAAACAGTTTTATAATTCACATTTACAAATTTCCCTTAAATTATCATTGAAAATTAACATGAATATATATACATCGATTTACAAATGTTAAAATTTAAGATTCTTTTAAAGAGTCACGAAGCTCTAGAAGAGCTGCAAATATTAAAGGGTATTCTTTTCCTCTGAGAGACAAAAGTGAGTGAAATCTGCCAGCTCAGCAGGGATATATGTTTTGCAACTTGAAAAAGACTTTGATTTTCTTTTATATTCGAGTTTTTCCCCCCTTCGGAAAGCAGCTGAGTTGAATCAGAGAAAGTCAAGTTCTTAAAGACAGTCAAAGATGCAGTTCGAACCGAGCAGGGTGCGAGGACATTTCCGGAGAGGCAAGCGGACTCCACGCGTGGGCAGTGCTGACCCGGCTTTTCTATCCCAGGAAGGGCTACAAGTGAGCCCTTTTTTAATGCACGGTGTTTGGTCCTGTGCCTGAAATCACTCAAGGAAAAAAAAAAAAAAAGAACGTCTAAAAGTGTACAGAGCAGCGTTCCCTTCCACTCACCACTCAACGGGAAACAGCATGTAAATAAGCCCACTAACTGTATTTTATTTTATTTCTAAAGCGATTTGTTTTGAGTATGTGGGAAAAAAAATAAAGACGAGTTTTAAGTCCTGGGGTAGAAAATCGCCTCAGAAAGTCCATTCCATGCTTCTAGACTATTATTACTGGCCCAAACATCGAAATGCCAGGGAGCTGGCGGAACAATACCCGAAAGGTCAGTCGGCATGATACCAACCCAGTCAATGAAAAGGCTTGCCAGGTAAAAGTAGTTCTCCTGGAAAAAAAGAAAATGGTAAAGAAAACAATTTATTCATATGAGGCTCGTTTGATTTCTCAGAGAATGTATTTTATTTTTGCTATGTGGACTGGGAAGCCTGAGAAAAATGTCACCGTGAGATGTTATTTGCATTTCATAGGTTGAATGATTGACTGACTAAAAGCTACATCTTACTCTATAGGAGGGAGAAAGACCATGAATAACGGAGGGAAGGGTGAGATGTAAGCCCCTCCGTGTGTGTGTGTGTGTGTGTGTGTGTGTTTGTGTGTGTGTGTGTGGTCTGAGTTCCAACACCAGGACAAAGGGAAGGTTACAAAAGGGTGGGAACTTGAAAGATTTAAAGAATTGTAGACTGATACCATGTATTTTTATTGACTCCGGAAGAAGCCATCCCATAGACCGCTAGGCAAGGAGATTCTAGGAGGCAGTCTGGAACTTGTGGGCATACAAGTCAGCATAGACACACATACAGATAAGTAGACAGGCTACATGGAGGTAGGTATACAGGCTTAGAGACACACACAGGCATGCTCTGCAAGGTAAAATGTAAGACCTCAGACTGCTGGCCTCATGACCATATTCGCACAGAATCATACAGAAGAACCAGTTTACAAAAAATAGTCACTAACAAAATGCATTACTATTTACTTTGGGTGGACTCCAGCTAACCAGTCAGTCATTTTGTGCTTGTTTATAGCCCATAGATGCCTACTGTCACCCATATTTTAGTTTAATACTGGGGTATTAATATCCGTCTCATGTAAATAAGACCTAGACCTTATAACATTTTAGAGAGAGAGAGAGACATCGAGAGGGGGTTCACAGAGAGAACTGAATTCGAAGTCTTTCTATCCAGGTACCCTCAATCACTCCTCCCACAAGGACTGAAAGTAAGAAAGAGGAAATAATAAGAACTTCCACACATCAACTTTATCCCATCTCCTACATTATTTTAGGCTCTCAACTCTTAAAGAAGGAAGGTTACAGGGATTAGAGGTCTAGGTGGGCTTCGGGGATGAATGAATACATCTTCATGGTCATTTTTGGATCCTACCTCCTGTTTCATTGCTCACATCAGAAAGATAAATGCTACAACTGCCCCTCCATAAGGTTTAAAATGTTATATATACTTTGTTGAGGTCCACTAAGAAAAAGTTACTTCTCCCTGATCCAAGCATAGTTTCTGGGTTTCACCTCTGGCCCAGGAGGAGGCATGACATTCTGAACTATATTAAAAATTAGAACACTACACATTTGGGACTGTAAGTCACCTGGCCATGTGGTCTCCCTTAAAGAAAGCTGATTAACTTGAATTCACACTAAGCAAGTGGGAGGAATAATTATCCCTTTGTGAGCTAATGTACTTATTTCCTTCATGGTCCACTTCCTTCACCATGCAACGTTTTCTTCACCATTGCAACAATTCTTATCTCTCTTTTGAGTTCTAACTCAAAAAGCTTAACTTTTCCTTTTTTTTTCTTTTTCTTTGGATATCGCTCAAAAATATGATATGTTCTCCTTGACCCTGTGGACTTTCTCATTCTTTCTTTGAATCTCATCCACCACTTCTACTTGTAGCACATTGCCTACCTTTGTTGCTGAACATGCCAGCCTTCTTGAGCACTAATTCAAAATGTATGGCTTTCTCTTTTCTCTTTCTGCTTTCTCTCCCTGAAAGCTGCCATGGTTTATAGCTTTCCTGCCCTGATGTTTTTTTTTTTTTTCTCAACCTCTGGTAAAATTTTTTACAAGATGTCTTTGGAGTCCGTTTTGAATTCTGTCCTTAATGAGTCCAAATACAAAATTCAAAAAAAACCTGAGATTTTTTCCATTAACATAGACATGAGAAAACAAATTCTGGGGGTTGAAATTGCATACAAGGTGTGTTTTGCTAAACCATTGATATTTAGTCGAGAAACCTAAAAGGTAAGATAAGATTAAAGTCAAAATTCCTGGCATGATGATGGTTGATGGAAGGCAAGGGCATGATTAACAACAACAAAAAAAAAGAACAGAAGTAGAATACAACACGTTTTGGGACACACAGTGATGTAGAAATCAAATTCACATAGTCTTCTAGGCTCGTACCTTTTCAGAAATGATGCCATTATTTGTTCTGTTAAACTATATGACATCCTAGCAAAGCAAACTGAAATACGAAAAATTCCAATTAATATGTTTACAATCAAATCTGACACCCTCAAAAATAACACATTAAGGACATATGCTTTGGGGGAATATGTTAAATTGGCTATTTCTTTCGGTGTCTGAGAATTGTTCACGGTTCAGATATGCTTTAGCAAAACACATTAACCTTACATTTCACAAGTTTAATGGGGAGACATATTTGATGCATGCATTACACAATCCTGCAAGGGCTGCCATGCTTTCATTGCCTCTGAAGGGTTTATACATTTATGTATTAATGTTTAATGTCTTACTTGTGTATTTTGAAAATTTTTTTTCTTAACATTTTAATGAGAACTTCATAAGCCAATATATTATTTATTGTAGACATTGAACTTTCAATAGATATTATTAGACAGGTAAGTATATTAATTTTAAACTATATCTATCATCTCCTTGTAATGGCCAGTTTATGGATTTTAAGGAATTTTTCCTTGATTGGTAAACATTCTGCTCAGCCATATTTGAGGCTGCTTGTTTGTTCCTGGTCACTCAGACCTGAAATAATCACACAGAAACCATATTATTTGCAATACTGTTTGACCAATAGCTTAAGCATATCGCTAGCTAGCTCTTACATCTAGAACGAACCCATTTTCATTATTTTATATTTTACCATGAGGCTTGTGGTTACCAGCCAGGTTCCAAGTAGTAGCTTGCGTCTTTCCCCCTTTTGGCTACATGGCGTCTTTCTGACTCTGCCTTCTTTCTCCCAGCATTCAGGTTAGTTTTCCTTGCCTAGCTCTACTCTACCCTATCACAGGCCAAGGCAGATTCTTTATTCATTAACCAATAAAAGTAACACATATCAGAAGGACTTCCCACACCGTGTGTGTGTGTGTGTGTGTTTATGCATGTGTACATGTAATTTGGTTTGTGCTTCTCTTTTGGCCAAAGCATATTTTTTTTCCTGAAATATTTTGCTGGAAAGCTATTGTTAGAAGAAAATAATGTGTATATTGCAGGATATTCCTTGTTGCTATATCAACATGTAGGTCACTGTCATGTGTTTTCTTTTTTTTCTGGTTATTTTTGCATTTTTTTCCGTTTATTTATTTATTAAAGATTTCTGTCTCTTCCTCGCCACCGCCTCCCATTTCCCTCCCCCTCCCCCAACCAAGTTCCCCTCCCTTGTCAGCCCATAGAGCTATCAGGGTTCCCTGCCCTGTGGGAAGTCCAAGGACCACCCACCTCCATCCAGGTCTAGTAAGGTGAGCATCCAAACTGCCTAGGCTCCCCCAAAGCCAGTACATGCAGTAGGATCAAAAACCCATTGCCATTGTTCTTGAGTTCTCAGTAGTCCTCATTGTCCACTATATTCAGCGAGTCCAGTTTTATCCCAGGATTTTTCAGACCCAGGCCAGCTGGCCTTGGTGAGTTCCCGATAGAACATCCCCATTGTCTCAGTGTGTGGGTGCACCCCTCGCGGTCCTGAGTTCCTTGCTTGTGCTCTCTCTCCTTCTGCTCCTGATTTGGACCTTGAGATTTCTGTCCGGTGCTCCAATGTAGGTGTCTGTCTCTGTCTCCTTTCATCGCCTGATGAAGGTTAATATTCAGGAGGATGCCTATATGTTTTTCTTTGGGTTCTCCTTATTTAGCTTCTCTAGGATCACTAATTATAGGTTCAATGTCCTTTGTTTATGACTAGAAACCAAATATGAGTGAGTACATCCCATGTTCCTCTTTTTGGGTCTGGCTTACCTCACTCAGGATAGTGTTTTCTATTTCCATCCATTTGTATGCAAAATTCAAGAAGTCCTTGTTTTTCTTAATTTATTGTTGGATGCAGAAAGATTCTTGGACAAACTTAACAACACAAACTTAATATGCAGGTGATTTTTTTTTTTTTTTTTTGGTTTTTCGAGACAGGGTTTCTCTGTGGCTTTGGAGCCTGTCCTGGAACTAGCTCCATAGACCAGGCTGGTCTCGAACTCACAGAGATCCGCCTTCCTCTGCCTCCCGAGTGCTGGGATTAAAGGCGTGCGCCACCACCGCCCGGCTTATGCAGGTGAATTTATTTCCGAGTATTTTGTATGATTTGATTCTAAGTGTCATATGCTTCTGTGTGACTTTAAAGTTAATGAGGAGCAAGGCCAAGATGATGGAACCCTGGAACCCTGCCTCATACATACAGTCTCATTGTATGGGCTTTTAGGTTGATTATTGAATATGTTGGCAACTCAGAAGATTTCAGAGACAGGGAGCGCACCAGTACAAATTGTGCAGGCCTAGCAGCTGCAAACCAGATTTTCCCCATATGAACTGAGATAGATGCCCCTGTAGAGCTGGCACAACACTCACCCAGCTGTTCACATGTGTTTTTCTCAGCCAGAAAGAGAAGCCAACATTTTGGCTTATCCCTAAAAAAAGTGCTATTGATTTACAATTTTCATATTCACATAGGTGATTAAATTTCATGTCCTTCAGGGTTGTACACCTTTTCTTCTGTTGTGTATAAAGTCTGTGTACAAGTCTGCTATTGACAGTTTTGAGTCCAGGGATCTTGCCAATTGTTAAGAATATGAGTATTTAAAGAAAAAGAACTCTTAACTCCAGGTAAACTGTTAGCGCCATAAAACTGGAAGGCAAATAATATTTGTTGTAGAGCATTATTGTGATAACTGTGGGGGGATAACTGTGGGGAGGGTGCATGTAGCATACTTTAAGCAATATCTCACATGTAGGACACTCATAATCAAAATGAGAACAGTGACTCTGAACACTTGCCTGACTTTTGACTCTATATTTGTCCTGAATCTACTTTGGATTTGCTGTCTGTAGTTAAACTTTTTTTCTTATAAATCAGATCCCTTGATCTCACATTGAATATACCACACTCCCTTCTCAAGCTCATTATTATTCATACATGTTGCATGTGCTTTTCTGCACCTTGATCTCACATATAGTACAACTGTAGTGATGTAGGTGAGAGGTCATTTAGATTCATTGGAGTCAACTGTCTCTGCCTTTGCAAATGACAGTCTTGTCACCTTTTCCCCTCTCTTTGAAAGAAAATCAAGAGAGAAGAAGGAGAGAATATCACTGTAGAACATTGAAGGATCTGGGCATGTTGAGTTACATAGCATATTACATATTATGTATTACATATTATAGCTTCTCTCCTAGGGAGAGAATTAATTCCATTAATTGCTTTCTTTGACTACAAATCATTACATGCTTTGCGAAAATATAATGGAGGCTTTGATGTTGACGGACACTTTGCCATGGCATGTGGCAAAGTGTCGTGAGTGAAATTATTGCCAAGTAATTCTGTATACTCCCATGAGAGAGAGATAAAGTGACTTTAAGTCAAACACATTAGCACACTTATTAACCATTATACTTATATTCTTAGAACATGTTCACAGCGATAATTGGTTAGGATCATGAATTGGGATAATGTTTTCTTTTTCTGAAATTCTGGTTTTATTTGAAGTCAGAAAATAAAGGCTAAATTAGTCCAAAGAGTTAAATAGCTGTTTGCTCATGTTAGACACTGACCTAAAAACTTCTGGGATAAAAAAAATAATTCCTAGCACGTGGACTCAGTTACTAGCATCGTTTGTTTACGATCTCTACAGAACAGCTAACATCTCCACTTGGCATCTCAGAGGACAAGGTCCTTGAGTGATTCATGTGTTATTCCAATAGGACATGTCAGAATGACAGAAGATAGAGGAGCACCTCTGCAGGGCCATCAATGCCAGCCAGAACTTGCCTGTGTTGTTTTCATTGCGCAGTACTTGAAGGCTATGGAGCTCAAGTGGAGACATCAGACATCAGTAAGAGATCCAAGCCCTGAGGACAGAGCATCGTTCCAGGCTGAGGATTTAATCGGGAAGTGCTGGTTTACAGTTAACCTTCAAACTAGGGATCTATCGAGCTCATCAAGGGAGCCTAGACTGACAAGGAGGAGTTTCTAGGCCTGTGTCCTGGATTTAAAGATTCCTTTATGATTTCCAAGGACAATCCATGCCAGCTTTTAATGAGCTATCAAGTCCGTTCAGGTTAAAAGTCCAAAGCACAGTTAGCTTTAATTTACTTTAAAGCGTTTTGGCTGGTATGTAAAATATGCACCTATTTCACACAAAAAAGAAACATTCATTCCAATTTCTGAGATTATATTTACATCATTTCTCCTTTCCCTTTTCTTTCTTCAAACCCTGCCACATAGACTTCCCACTCCCTTTCAAATTCATGACCTCTCTTTTTCAATAATTTTGTTACACACACACACACACACACACACACACACACACACACACACACAACCTGCTCAGGATTTTATGTTTATTTAAGCTTTCAAGTTGGCCCAATGTATTTTTAAAAATAATTTTTATCTATATACTTCAGGGGAGAGCTACTTCTGAGCTGAAATCAGCAGGAATACACTTTTTATGAGCACTTAGCATTTGAAAGGCTCATCTGTAGAAATGATTCCACTATCTGAGTTCTCCCATTCCCACAGTGTGTGCCCTATGACTATCAGCGTACTGAGGCTTTCTGTCAACTTGCTGCGTCTCTAGTTGGATGAGTAGTTTTGAAAACATATGAGTTCACCAGAAATATGGATTCCTACACTTCATGAACCAGATGAAATAATAAAATGAGTACCACAACCAATTCCATTCAGGAATGCCTGCTTTAATATTGAAGAGTTCACAATTGAATATAACTCCCTCCTTTAAATTATTTATTTATTTATTTATTTATTTATTTAGGATTTCTGCCTCCTCCCCGCAACCGCTTCCCATTTCCCTCCCCCGATCAAGTCCCCCTCCTTCATCAGCTCGAAGAGCAATCAGGGTTCCCTGACCTGTGGGAAGCCCAAGGACTGCCCACCTCTATCCTGGTCTCTCGTAAGGTGAGCATCCAAACTGCCTAGGCTCCCCCAGAGCCAGTACGTGCAGTAGGATCAAAATCCCACTGCGATTGTTCTTGAGTTCTCAGTATTCATTAATGGTCAATTTTGTTACTGAATAATTGCTAATCTAAAATTCAATACTTATCACAGGCATTTGTATATGAGACAAATATTTTTGGTTTGTATAGTCAAGCAGGTATAACATAGTACACAGTGTTATGTGTGTGTGTGCATGTGTGTAATTTTTACCAGTTTTTTTTTTTGTATTTTAGACATTAAACTCCTGTCTGAAGTATTGTCATCACATGTCTTCTTTCATTCTGTGTCACGCTGCTCTCCTGATATTTCCCTTTGCTTGGTGGAAGCTTTTCTATTTATTTGAGTTCTTAGGAGGAGATCTCCTACTATTAGAGTTCTATTCAGAAAGTTCTTGCTTGTCCCTAGATTTTGACACGTTTTTTTTATATTTTCCCCTGGAAGTTTCAGCATTTAAAACTTTAAATTAAGGTATTATAATGGAGAAGAGAGCTGTCGAGTCTCTGAGCTCACTTCCTCTTCCTCCCAGTATTCTGTTCTGTTTACTCCTCCCACCTATCTTCTAACCAATAAAATGGGCCAAGGCAGTTCCTTTATTAGCCAATGACCTTCCTCCATCAGTATTAGATCCATTAGAGATGACCAGGGGTTTGTTACAACTGCAATGAAACCTAAAAGTTCATTACAGAATACTTTGAATCATTACAGAATACTTCAAAAACCTAGATAACTCAGAAAAATGGATAATTTCTATCCTCATGTGACTAACCAAAATGAAATTTAGGATTTATAGACAATTTTGCATAGGCAGATAATAAGTAATCAGATTAAAGATCTCACAACAGCAGTAGCAAATTCATGGCTGGTGAATTCACTCCTGAATTCCATCCAACTTTTAAAGAAGACTGAATACAAATAATTCTCAAACTGTTCTATAAAATAGAAGGGTAAAACACATTATCAAACTAAGTGTAAAATGTCAGCATTAACCTGATAATAAAGCTAGGAAATGACACAGCACACACACACACACACACACACACACACACACAAAAAAAAAAAAAAAACAAAACAGACCAAATGCCCTGAAGAACACTGAGTAAAAATTGTCAACACAATGCTTGTAAACTGAATTCAAAGTCATGTTAAGAAGATCATACAGCATGACCAAATTTGATTCATTACAAAGATGCAAGGTTAGTGTAACACACACAATTTGGCAAATGAAATGCACTATAAAAATAAATCCAAGGACGGAAATCATCAGTCATCTTGTTAGAGACAGAAAAGATGTTTTACAAAGCTCCACGTGTTCCCATTGTAAAAATCCAAAATAAAATAAGAATAGATGAAACAAATGTCAACATAGTAAAGATTTAAAATAAAATATGAGAATCGGTACTTATTCAATATATCAATAATGAACTTTCTGAAAAAGGAATTAGGAGAAATAGTTATTCTTTAACAGCTTAAAAATATCAAGGAATAAACTTGGGAAAGAATGTGAATGACTTACTTCTACATCAAAAACTTTAAGAGACTGAAAAAATAATTGAATAAGACACCTAGTGTTGAAAGACTTCCATATTCTTGGTGTGCAGACTTAGTACTGTGCAATGAATATAGTACCAAAGCAATCTGTAGGTTCAACATGATATCCACCCAACTTCCACAGAGCTCAAAAATAAGAAAACAAGAACAACAAAACTCTGCTAAAATTCATATGGAAACAAAAAAGGTAATGATTGGTACCTTAGCTACTGTTCTTTTGCTAAGAAGAGACCTCATAACCAAGGTAACGCAAATGAAGGAAAACATTTAATTGGGGCTGGCTTACAGTTTCACCCTGGCATGTTGGCTGAGAGCATGGCAGAATGCAAGCAGGTGTTAGAGCAGTAGCTGAGTGCTGGAGGGAGAGAGAGATAGAGAGAGAGAGAGAGAGAGAGAGAGAGAGAGCACCTATGTCTGGCATAGACTTTTGAAACCTCAAAGCACACTTCCTCCCAGGCCACACCTCCTAGTCCTTCTAATCCTTTTCAAATAATGCCACTCCTTGATGACTAATCATTCGAGCTGCTGGGACCCTCCTTACAAACCAGCAGAGTAGTTAAAGTTATCTTGAGCAGGGAAAACACCTGATGGAGGTTTCACAATATATAAATTCAAATATACTATCAGCAATTAGGAGACAGAGAAACAGCTCCATCATGCTGACCCCTCAGGAGCCTAATGGCTTTTATTCTTTTTAAGGACCCTTAACAAAGTCCAAATCAATATTCTTAGCTTCCATGGAGCACAAAATTCCAGGCAGAGCCAATTTGAAACAGAGTTGGAGATTTTATTAAAGGCATTTTCATATAACTTAGGAGAAGGTTAAAAGAAACAACAGTGATCAAGTGTGAGCATGTGCCCCTCAAAAGGGAATCATAATTAATTGTCTGAGCTTTAGCCATATATATGTATGTATGTGTATATATATACACACATGCACATACACACAAACACATACACATATATATTTATTTATTCGTGATTGCTCTCAAGTTTTACCTCAAATTTTGATAAGAAACCTTTTGAAATTATTTCTGATGACTAAGTGAATTGTTTCTGAATATGCATTGGATGGAATTATAATATGATAAGGTGAAATAATAAGCCTTTGGATTTGCACAAGGGTTTTCACTAAAGTGCATGCCATTTTCTTATAAATGGCTTGTCCACTTAGAGTCAGAAAATTACAAGTACATGACAAGGAAGGCAGATTCTAATTGCACTGTAATTCTTGCTGCTTTACTGGCTAGATGCTTCATCTGAACTCTTGGACAAGACCCTTTTTTGTTTAAATGTATTCTCATAATTTATATGTCTTTTATCCTGCCTCCATAGTACGGAACAATAAAAACAAAGGCAGCTTGCTACAGGCACCAAAACAGAAGTGTAAACATCTGGAACAGAATAGATGACCTAGAAATGGACTCACGCAACTATGGCTACCTATTTTTTGACAAAGTTATTGAATATACACTTTGGTAAGAAAAAAAAAAGCCCCATAATCCACAAAGATCACTGACAAAACTTGACATCCATCTGTAGAAGAATGAAATTATCTAAATCTCTAATCCAAATCTAAGTTCTGCCAAAATTTGTACCAGTTTTGTTTTTTTAAGATTCACTTTTATATCTGCACATATAGAGAGATGTGTACTGTAAGTGTGTGCAGGGCAGAAAATGCTCTGGAAAGGGAGCTATAGGTGTTGTGTGTTGCCTAATGTGGATGCTTAGAACCAAACGCAGGTCCTCTGGAAGAGCAGGAAACAGTTCCACTAGCTCTCTGCCTCCCAAAAACTTGGATCTTAACAGCAGGTGCTGGTTCAACTACTTGGAGAATGTACCACATCTCTCTTGATATTCTTGATATGTACACTTCAGAGACCTGGCTCCCAGGCCATTGAGCATGCCATTCCTAAGCCATAAAGCTGAAAATGGTCATTTTAGTCCTCAAGATGATTAATATAAATGCCAAGGGGTAAAGAGAAAGTTTTTCAAGTGACCAGTTATCTAAAGGAAATGAGAGAAAAGGGAGAATTACAGTTTCTTTCTTCATTTTTTCCATCGTGACAACTGAGCCTGTTATTATTGTTTTGCTATGTCTTTGTTTTGAGAAAAGTGATAAACCAAACTTTACTTAAAACAAAGCCTGTTGTAGGATGCGTATCTAGTCGGTGTCAGGGAAAGCAGTTAGGAAATACTGTAGGGAAGAGAGGCATGGAAGGGGTCGAACAAAGATTAGGATTTCGAAATGTCTGTTAGAACAAAGTTCTTTTGGGGGACTTGAAAACAGCTGCTTTTCTTTTGGATGGAAACTCCTGTGGCGGGATGGAGTGGCTCAGGGTCTTTGTGTTTTCCCTTGGCACCTTGCAAAGAGGTGAACATGAAACCGCAAACCTATAATAGTTCTTGGAGACTGAGTGGCAGACACTGTGGAAAAGGGAGTTGAATTCGATGTATTTCTGCCTGAAAGGTACTAACAGGAACTAGTAAACATAGGTGCTTAATTAAGATATAGTAACTTAGAGATAGTCTAGAGTGTGAAAGAAAATTTCAGGAAAATCTCCCCTCACCTTAAACCTTTTGTAAGGCTAACTGACTAACATGAACTTCAGGGAGAATGGAGAGTTTGGGATATTTCAATTCTAGAGTCAAATCATATTGGGTTACTTTTAGGCCCCTTCATAGCCACTAATTATAGCTCTGTATGTGACTTAAAGTCTTTGTGAGCATGCTAGCACTAAGAAAATTATTGGGGTGTGTAAGCAGACTCCTATTTCCTACCAACCAAAGTCAAGTATGCTGCAGGTGGCATATGAGGGATGTATCTGGGTTTCCCCACTTTTCTGTGAACCCCCCACAAAATGTTTCCACCAATGTATTTGAAAAGTTTGTCTTCAAAACAGGAAAAAATTGGTGTCCCTCTTGTGATTTCTTGTCTCATTAATGAGAAAAAATTCGGAATAAACTTGAACGGAAGGTTGGGGACAACTCTATTTGACTTCAAATGATAAAACACTCCAGGACAGGCAGTTGCCCATAAGAGGAAAATGTACGTAAGGGCATAGTAAAATCACTGGGACATACGACTCTGTGGGTGTAAAGAAAGGTTTATCAGGTATTGGACTGCCAAATCTTACCTCTCCAGTGGCAGAGAGATGTGAAATGGTGGAACAGCACGTGGATCTTTTATGACACTCAGCAGAGTAGAGTCTTTGAACTTATACAAGCTATTTGGATTGATCCAGACCTAGAAGCCCTTGACTGAGATAGATGACCATTTGGGGCAGACCAAGCGAGGTCCTGCTATACTTAAACTCACTCACGTTATGAGATTCTTGCCATTTTGAGGAGGAGGCACTTTGGACCCAACAGAAAATGGAGAGAAGGAAAAACATAGCCACACTTCATCTGGAAGGTCCTTCTGTCTGTGTGTTGTTTTAGTGATTAATGAATAAAGAAACTGGCTTGGCCTGATAGGGCAGAACAGAGCTAGGCAGGCCAAATTAAATTGAATGCTGGGAGAAAAATGGCAGAGTCAGGATATCTTGATACCATTAAATGAGATCCTGCTTTGACAGACTCCTGACTCAGTGGGTGCCTTTCTCCTCATTGGCCAAGCAGGGGAGGGGGCAGTGGCTGAGTCATTGGACACTTGGGAGAGTCTGGCTGTTCGGGCTTTGCCCCTGCTCTTTCTGACAGAGAACCCAGCAATCTGTAAACACCAGATGTGGAAAATCTAACCTTAGATTTTCTGGAATATATTCATCAACATATAGGTTTGGTGGCATGCTTTAGCACATCCCTATACCAAGTCAATAAAACAGAGAGTCAGGAGCTCCTGTGTAAGTCTCTGATGTTACTTCTCTTGGCACCCTCCACCTGTCGTTAAGAACCCATTTAAATTCTACTGATTAGTCTGTGCTTTATTATTTCTATATTTTTTATTCTACACTAGGGTGAATTTTGTCTCAGAATTACAGATACCATATATTTTCTAACAAAGTTTTAATCCCAACATATATCTATGTGACTGATATTTGTGTTTGCCCTGTTTCATTGAAAAAGAAACTGAAGGTAAATTAATGTAAAATCCTCAAAGCCCCCTAGCTAGGAAATGGAAAAGATAAGATGTAAGTTTTGATCTGACTTCATTATGTTGCTTACTAGCAATTACATTTATTAATTTTCTTGCTTCTTGTTTCAAATAAGGCATTAGTTATTAATGTTTTTCTCTAGCACTCTTTGTAAACACAGCTGATCTTTGCTTTATATTTAATCTTTGTTGTCATCATAACTTGTTGGTGTCTAGCCCCATTTCTTCTAAGTTTGGCATTTTTATTTTGTTTGTTGCAATTTATAAATGTTCAGCAGTGTTGGAGAGTATCGTATCAGCAATCTTGAAATCAAATCTACTTCATAGTTATTATAATAATCTAAGCAGTTACTTAAATATGTCTTATCTTATTTTATGCTGTTTCACACCTGGGTAAGATGGTGAAGAATTCCTTAAGATTCCCAGGAAAACGATTAGGCTATGTTATATGAATACAGTTTCAAAGCAATTAGCCAAAACTCAAAAATGTCAATCATGCCTTTCTTCTTTCCCTGAAACCAAGTCCCCAAAGTGGTTTGAATAACTTTTCAATTAATCTGTTTGTTGATTTTTCTTTGTATAGGCAGTTCAATAGTCAAACATTATTTTCATTTTCATATCTCTTATTAATTAAAAAAAGATACTTTCTTTTTTGAATCCAATACCTAGGTTATCAAGACTGCATTCTTTCATTTTCCTAGACATAATTACAAAGAGAAACAAAGCAATCACATGCAAATTACATTCAATCCCTTTGAGTCATAACAAACACATCAGTATTTTACATCTAAGGACAAGTTCAGACCCCAGAGACGGTTACAAAGATTTTGTTTCTCATGCATTTAGGCAAATGCCCTAAACATTTAAACCTCTTTATAGGTAGAGTCATGGAATTATTTTTCTTTTAGTTATTAAGATAATTAACATGAAATATATATATATTTGAGACAGTGTTTCTCTGTGAAGTACTGTCTGTCCTAGAACTAGCTCTGTAGAACAAGCTGGCCTTGAACTCAGAGATATGCCTGCCTCTGCCTCCTTGGTACTGGGATAAAAAAGCAAAATTTTCTTTTGAGTAGAGCCCCAAAAAATTTGATCAAGTGGCAATAAGGTGATACACATTGATCCAAACCTAATGTATGAGATTGTGTTGAGTCTTCAGCAGCCCATAAATGTCCATTAAATGAGTTTTAAACTTGACCACGCATGAATTTTTTTTTTGGGGGGGGGGTACAAAAAACAAAGCAAAAAACAACAAAACATCAAACACCAAAAGAATGATTAATCCAAATTCTCCGACCTTTATCAACCTTTTTGTTTGTCTGCCAACAGTTCTGCCAAGCTATTGTGTGGGCTGTGAGGTCACAACTTTACAAATCAGCTCTAATTGTCACTAAACCAGAGTAAATCAGTAGAGTGCCCAAATTAGGAAGGTTTTAGTTGCGTTTAGAAGAGTAAGGTAAGAGCAAAAGACTAGATCAGACTTTTTGTCATAAAATGGCAGTTGAAGTTAGCTAATTTATTCTGACTTTAAGAATAATTATGACAAATGTTCTTTTCATATAAGGTAGTTTGATTTAAGTAAAAAATAATTGACCTAATCTCTTGAGTTAAACATAATTATGTAGTGATTATGAATAAAATATGTAAATATGCACACAATTCCATATTTTATTTTTCTCAGTGAATTGCAGCCCTTTGGCATGTTAGGTTTTGGAATGTTATTATTTCATTTGATAATTGCCTTTGGTCCCTGTTGTTACACAAGACAACATTTAAAATGAGTTTAAGATATAAAGATGAATCAAAACCATTAAAAATTGATTAGCAAAAAGTTTGAAAAGTACAAAATGCTTTTAAAAAATGATAGACAGTTAATCTGATGCTGTTTTTATTTTCTTTGATTGTGTAGGAAGAAAACATGGTTGTGAAAGAGATGTTGGCTTTTGATGCCTGTTCAATTGCTGAGTCACTCAACAAATACTGGAAAGGCAACTCAGACTCTTGGGTTTGGGTATCTGGTGGTTTTTTTTTTTTTTTTTTTTTTTTTGTAGATAAAGATGAATGTGTTCATCTTAGGCTCACAGCCATGATGTTGGAGGTTCATGGCTCTCAGTATTGCAATGGCAAGCATTTCATGCTACAGTCTCAGCTCTTTGGATATCTGAGTGACTGAGGCAAGCATGTTTTATGTAAAACCATTGTCTTAGTTTCTCTTCTTTTTCCTGTCATAAAATTCTCTGAAAGAAACAGCTGAGGGAGAAAGGGCTTATTCTTGCTCACAGTTCAAAGTCATAGTACATCATAGTAGGGAAGGGAAGATGACATAAAGTTGAAGCAACTGCTCATACATCTGTTGACAGAAGTTTCTGTCCCACCCAGTCCTATGGTTATTCAATCTCAAATAAACACTCAGAGGCTTATGTTAATTATAAACTGATTCATCTATTGCTCAGGTTTATTATTAACTAGCTCTTATGACTTTAATTCATCCATAATTCTTGTTTATATTTAGCTACGCGGCTTGGTATCTTTTCTCAGTAAGACATTCTCATCTTGCTTCCTCTGTGTCTGGCTGGTGACTGACTCTGCCTTTCCTCTTCCTAGAACTTTCCAACTCTGGCTGCCCTACCTACACTTTCTGCCTAGCTACTGGTCAATCACTGTTTTATTAAACCAACATGAGTGACAAATCTTAACAGTGTAAACGAGCATTATCCCACAGCAAGAATCCTATTCACAATCAGGAAAGAGGTGGTAATATATGCTTGTTTTTGGTCAGTTTCCTTTTTCCACTTATACATTCCAGGACTTGCTAGGTCATAGTGTCACCCATAGTGGGTAGGTTTACCCAAGTCAATTAGCATAATCAAGTTAATCCCCGAAAGGCATGAGCAAAGGCACATTTTCCAATGATACTAGAGTCAGTCAAGTTGACAATTAACATAATCCATTGTAGATGGATAGTTTTTTGGGTCACCAGCTCACAACAAATGACATGGAGACTTATTATTAATTGTGAAAGCTCAGTCAATAGCTCAGGCTTGTCCCACTAACTCTTACTACTTACATTAACCCATTTATATTAATCTACATTTTGTCTCATGGGTTTTTACCTCTCTTCCATCTTGCATCTTCTGCAATTTCCTCTGGCATTTCTCTTGCATACATCTCTATTTCTCTCCTTCCTCTTTCTCTCCTGGAAGGCCTAACAATCTCTCTTGCCTACCTATTGGCTGTTCATTTTTTATTACACCAAACATAGCAACATACATTCACACAGTTTACAAATATTCTGCAACAAACCATCACATACTTTGATGAATTGTGTATAGTCTTGTTTCTGTATGCATCATTCCATAACTGTGTTTATGAATGCTATTGGGTAGAGATTTTTTTAACTACCTAATTCTTTAATAATTATGTTTTTAGAATGGAAACTGGCCATAATTTATTTTTTGTTTATACTTCAAATCTGTTCCAGATAAGTTTCTTTTACCCTTCTGCACTACAATAGAATCTCGCCACTAGATGCTACTGAATTTCTATTCTTAGCTTTCAGTAGACTAAAATGTTGCTTAAATTCTAGCATGTCTTAGGTCCCAGGCAGAAGGATCTGAACCAGAGTTTAGTGTGTGTTATAAAGATCAGACTGCTCCATGTGAGATAAAGATTAAATCAGTAGACATATATTAGATGATGCTTTAGCACCAGCACCCATGATATAACAGACTCAAACAAAGGAAGACAGTGCAGTTTCACAGACATTTGCCCACAGGACCATAGTCCTTGGCTGGCACTCAGAATGGTCCTCCTCTGAAATAGCCACTGGCTCTGAGAGTCTCTAACAATGAAGATGAACTTGTGCAGGGTGATTCTTTCAATAGTGAAATTTTTGAAGAGACTTGATAACTGAGATATCCCAGGAATTAGAACAGACACCCTTCAGGTGCATGTACCCACCTAGTTTAGGGGTTTGGTTATTATTAGGCCTTTCTGCTTTTTCCAAAGGCTGAGAGCTCTGAATTTCATGGATTATGCCTCCAACTGTTGGGGCACAATGCCAAGATGGAGCCAAGTTGGAGTCAAGAAAGTCCGAGTGAATGTATAAGGAGTAGATAATGTACTGAGAGAATATATATTATTGACCTGGTTATAACTGTATTAAGGAAGCCATGTCTCACACCCAAGGCGATGGTACAGCCTTCCCCTTACATATGAGTGAGGCTCAGAGGGATGATAAACCTTCCTCTGGTCCAAGTGTGAATGTTGACAATTTGTGAAAGTGTGAGTGTTTATAAAGATTAATCAATGAGTACTAGCAAGTAGCATAAAAACTAACAACTGCAACTTCCTTCATCAGCTTTATGGCCTGAGTTTGTTACTACTACTGTGATTGCCTTCCCCCACGTACTATACCTAATAACATGCTGAGTTCCGGGTGGTTGAATGCACTGCATTAGAAGTGTAGCCCAACTGATTACCACTTTTCTGGACATGTGTCTGTTCTTTCTTCCTGTCCTCACTGTCCGAGTCAGGTTTTCAGGACCTTGCTATGTAGCACCAGGAACCAAGATTCCCAGATTTCTGTGGTTCCTGTAATATATACTCGTGTCACTCCCATAAGTACCTTGTAACTGTTTCTCAACTTTTTTACATAAATAGAGAGAAGTTGTTTAATCAAATGGGTCGTAAATGACAACCTGAGTTCAGCACAGACAGAAATCTGACTGAGCAAACGGAAGAATTTGGATTGAATAAATAAGAAACCTGAATTTAGCATTCCATAAAAATCTTGTGAAGCAGGTTTCTGTTCATCAGCAAAAGGCATTACTTTACCCTTATTCTCCCCTACTAGTCAGCTACCTCAGGCACAGGGCTTCTAGCTCCCAATTAACTCAAATGGTCCTCAACAGATCAAAGCCCCATACTAAATCCCAGGCTGTTCTGGCTCACAGCTGGATCTCCCTCCACTGTCTCCATAAAACTGGCAAGGCTTTTCCTGTTTTCCTGCCAGCTACTGTTCTCTGCACCCCAACTCCCTACTCCTAAGCGAATACCCAGCAGTTTTCGTTCCCCAATAAACTGTCTTGCTACTCACAGAGTGGTCTAGTTTGGCGACTTCACTGTGGCTTTGCTTACAATAGAGGGTTAGTGTATGTAAGGGCATACATTTATTTGGTAAACACTTTAAACTGCCTAAAATCTAAGGCATTGTCTAGACAATGTTAGGTATTTGGTTTTCATTTCATTCAATGAACCAATTATTCAAAGTTGGCAGAAGAACGTAGGGAGTATATGACTGTATTTACAACATACTTGGATATACTGAAAGTCTCAAACATCTTTGATACCTGTTAAATGAAAAGGAAATTGTTAAGACTGAGGTACCAATATCAGGTCTCTGCAATATCCCATTATCACATCCAGGCAAAGTTAGTCATTAAATATCCATGGGGACTTGAGTAAAGAGAATGATTTTGTGGTATAGATAAAAAGAGAAAGAAGAAAACTAAGTAAACAAGGAACAAAGGTAGGAAGGAAGAAATGAAAAGGGAGAAAGGAAGAAAGAGAGGAAGGAAGATAAAAGATAAAGAAAGAAAAGGAATGTGAGGTTCTGGGGAGAGGTGGAGGGAGTGTTTCACAGTATTTGTGAGAAAGACTCAGCGTGGCCTTTGATTAATAGCCCTGGGAAACAGAATAAGAAATGTACCTAAAAATACTACCTTTGATTTAGAAAGGTTGATGGGTGAGAACAGTAAGTTATTAAAAACCAAGAATAATTTAAGAACTAATTTTACAGATAATTGATAATGAAATGATCTGATAATAGTGCAAAGAGAGTCCAGAAGGGTAAAGTTTGAAGAAGCTATAATTAAGAGGATTGAGGAGACCAGCTGAAAAATAATTGAAGAAATCAAGATTAATGGTAACAGAGCAGAACAAGAAACTTACTTCCTGGAACTAAGGAAGCAATTGGAAAGCGACATTAGATATGGAATTTATCCAAAAATCTGCAGTGGTGATTATAAGAACGATACTTGCTTTGCCTTGTAGTGAAACTTCTCCATCCCTTCCTTTCAGGAGGGTCATATGGCTCTTTGATTCCGATGTTATCCTGATTTTTTTAAAATACCGTTTGCTTTGAACAGTATCAGTAAATATTTTCTTGATTATTGTTTTACATTAGAACTGGTCCTCCAATGCTTAACTAGAAGTATGGACAGAACTTTTAATGGTCACACATAACATATAATTTCTCATACAAAAAACATAATTTAACATATGGTGTAAATTTCGATAATATAATTAGCATTATTCTGATGGAGCAGAATGTTTCCTGTTCTTTGCCTATATTATTTTAATATACTTAAGTTATTGTAAGGCAAGAATGGGTCATGCGGTATGGTATATCACTTGCTGGAAGTTTGTGGTACTAATCAGAGATCTAAGAGAGAACATTTGAATTAGAAACCTGTATGAACATGTATGACTAATATCAACATATGAATATAGGTCTAAGTATTATAGTCTTGTCTCTTGATGCATTATTATCATAACAATTCCATTGCTTATATTCACTGGTTTTATGTAAAGTAGGCATTCAAATAATACAAATTTTCTCTTATAACTCGAGATTCTTTAATATTTTAATTGGGATTTTAATGTAATTTTAAGTTCACAAGACATAGGAAATAATACAGGGATATCTTTGTATTATCACCAGCTTTTCTCCAAAAGTAGGCTTTTGTATAATTATGGTATAACATCACACCCAAGATATTGACATTGGCATCATCCATGCCTCTCTTTGAGATTTTCTTCCTTTTACTTTACTCAAGCTTGCACAGGTGTATTTAGCTCTGAGCAACGTCATCCTAGATGGGATCATACACTGACCACTCTGATGAAGATGCGGGAAAGCTCCATCACCACAGAGGCCCCATCATGCTGCCTCTTAGGAAGGGTACCTGTTTTGTTTTGTTCATATGCTTATTAAAGGACCATTCTCAGACATGCGATTTTATCTGTATATGAAGATCAAATTAATTTTGAACAAACTCTAGTCTGCAACAGGTGTAGAAGGAAAATGGTAACTGTAATTATTAAAGGACATATAAATTTTTATAAATGAGTTATTTACTCTATCTTACTTAATTCAATGCCTTCTAGATACTCACCAGGAAGAGCAGCCAGTATCTGAGTACATTTGATTTATGGGCATGTGAAGCAAAGGAGAACACGTGTTGTAGGGACCCTGATTGTACCAGAATGCTCAAATGCAGCTGCTGGAGGATTTAAGTTTGTGTCTGCAGAGAGTTCAAGGAACCTGGGTTGGGGACTCTAAGCCAGTGGTGGAATTCATTATTCTGTATGGTAGGCATAGAGCAGAAGCAGCAAAGGAAGACAGGAGCTGTCACTGGTGAGGAATATATGTCACTGATGAGGATAATGCTTTCATGTTAGCAGATGGAGAGCCACTGGGCAGTTTTAAATACATCAGATGATGTGTGCATTTTGTCTGTGTTCAGGATTGACCATGGAATGGTCTTAAGTTTGCATTGATCTATCATGATGACCAAGCTTGTGTGGTAGCGGGAGTCTTCAAAATGGTTTACCTCCCACAGAAGAGTACTAGAAGAAAAGTCAGCTCTTGGTTCCAGGGAGCACAGAGCTTTACACCAGGACTGAGGTAAGACTGTTTGTTTAGATAGACCTTATTCATTTTTTATCTTTATAAAATTTATTTATCATTCTTTTAATTCACATGTACATATGTGTGTGTCCATGTGTAAATAGGTGTACACGAGTGCATGTTTCAGTAAAGGTCTGAGGAGTCAAATCTTCCTGAGCTTGGAGTTACAGGCAGTTGTGAGCTACCTGATGTGGATGCTGGGAATCCAATTTTGAGTGCTTTGAGAGATCAGGAATGCATGTTTAACTGCAGCACCATTTCTCTGGTCTCCAGGTCATATTTATTTTAATATTGCTCTATAGCTTTCAATTATATTTCTTCTTGATATTTTTATCATTAAATATAACTTTGGTTTTCTTCATTCTCAAAAAAGATTATTACCTCTTGTTTTATTTATGAGTATGGAATGCTAGAGAAGAAAGAGTATATTGGGATTTGCTTTTTTATAACATATTTTTCTTCCTTAATGAAGTTTCTTTATTAATTCATTTTTGAACATTTTATAACTTTGATTTGGTTATCACTCAAATATAGTGATGTTAGTTGATGGAGGCCATAGAGAGTTCTAGGCCACGCTACACAGAAAGTTCTAGTGGAAGCCCCAGAGAGGCTAAGTAGCAAGGAGGTCCCAGGGAGGGACACATTAGTTTCTTTGGAAAGGGGGGATAGAACAGATCTGCTGTGTAAAATGGAGGAGGGGATAGGGGAGATGGGGACATGAGGGTTTAGGTTGGGTGGGTTGGGGGTTAGAATGGAGAAAGAGATTAATGAAAGGGATGTATTGATGGGGGTGACATTTAGGGATCAGGAAGAAACCTGGTGCCAGGAAAACTCCCCAAAAATCCACAAGAATGACTCCTAGCAATACTGGAGAAGGTGTGTGAACTGGCCGTCTTCTGCAATCAGATTGGTGACTATCCCAATTGTCATCAGAGAGCCTTCATCCAGAAACAGATGGAAACAGTAGCAGAGATCCACAGACAAGTACCGGACCGGGCTCTGCAAATACTGCTGAAGAGAGGGCGGAGGGATTGTACAAGCAGGGGCGGGGGCTGAGGTCATCACAACCAACTAAGTTGGTCTCATAGAAAAACACAGACTCTGGACCAGCCGGTAGAGAGCCTGCATGGGACTCACCTAGGTCATCTACTTATGAATGACAGTTGTGCAGCTTGGGCTATCCGTGGGAATTCTAGCATTGGGATCAGAGCCTTTTCCTAATGTTTTGGCTGGTTTTTGGGAACTTATTACTCATACTGAGTTGCTTTTCTGCTCCGCTTTAAAACAAAGAGAGAAGCTTAGTCATACCTCAACTTAATATACCATGTTTTGTTGACACCCATGGATAGTCTGACTCTTTTAGAACAGAAACAGAGGAGTGGATGGAGGAGCAGAGGGAAGGCCGGGGAAGGGATTGGGAGGAGATGAAGGAGGGGAAACTGTGATCAGGATGTAAAATAAATGAAAATATATAGTTAATTAAAGGAAAAAAAAAACCCACTGATAACTAAGGCACTGGATTCCCAAATATTTCTACTCTGTATTTGAGGTTTGTTTTAGTTTTGTTGGGCCAAAATTATCTCAGGGCCTGTAGGACAGAAAAGGCCTGGCTTGAGTTTGAAGGATAATCCCCCCTCCAGAAGATGCCCCTCCAGCCAGAGGGAGGATGTGGCTCTTTCTCATTGGCTAGAAGTACCCCCGCATCATATGATATCACTTCACCTATATGAGCTGACTCTCACTGTAATAAACTGAGTTCCTGCTTTGACTTGACTCCCTATCGTGTCTGATTGTCCTGTGCCATTGGGCTGAGGATCTGATTGTCCTGCATCATGGGGCTGCGGAATGGGCGGATAGCATACTCACCTTCCCTGGGGAATAAAGCTAAGGAGGCCTGGCAAGTTTTACCTAAGAAACTGGCTTCAAGTCAATAGAAAACCTAACAGCGGATGTTGTGTGACAGCTCCTTGAAACTCCAGCCTCTGAGACCTCCCATTCGTGATGGACAATCACTTGCGACTGTGAGCTGAAATAAAGCCTGTCTCCCTTACATTGCTGCTGTCCCAGGATGTCATCACAGCGGGAGGGAAAGAAATCAAGACAGTTTCATGCTTCCAATCTATGGATTCAAACTGTAGTTTTAATAGCAGTAGATGGTGTTTATGTTCTGTGGTTCAGCATTAAAACACAGTTTTAATTTAAGGCCTATGATAAAAATACAGTCTACATCAGTATGTAAGCATTGGTTTAAAACTGAAGGCCACATACAATGGACACCACTGAATATATAAGGCAGGACCCAAAGATGACTTTGAACAAATGGCAGGCTGACCATGACCAGAGCTAGCTAGCCAATGGAATTCTCTCCACTCCTGTCTCTATCGCTGCTGGAAGTTTGTGGCACTCTGGTTTTTGTCACACAGTGAGCACCTGTGACAGAAGCGACATGTGAATCAGGTTCCCTTGTTAAATATTAATAACTCAGTCACTGCATACGGGAAGGCTACACTGTGCAGTGCACTTAAGGAAGTATGGAGTTTACTCAGACGCTATCTGTATCTGACATCATTTCATATGTGATGAGAGCTGAAAGGGAAATATTTATAACCATATCCTAATTAGCGTTAAAAAGCTGCGTGAACCGTCCAGTAGTGGTAGGGCACGCCTTTAATCCCAGCAATTGGGAGGCAGAGGCAGGCCCATCTCTGTTTGGTCTACAGGAGCTAGTTACAGGACAGGCTCCAAAGCTACATTGAGACACCCTGTCTCAAAAAACAAAACAAAACAAAAAACAAAACAAAACATAACAACAACAACAAAAATCTGTGTGAACCAATCAACCAACTGATTTCTTTCAGTTAACTTAATATTTTCATGCAGAAAACATTTGGCTTGTTTTCCTCAATCCCACCCTCTTTCTCCTTTGAGTCTGTTTACATGAATACTCTACTATCCAGAGAGCAGTTTCAAAGGGTTTCTATCAGTTTGCACAGAGGGATCATTGAGATGCGCAGGCTGTAGGGGACTAGCCAAACACTTTAGCCGCCTTAACAAAAGGTGTAGCATGAAATGAGAAGGCAGAGACAGAAAATAAACTTTGTCTGATCCAGACACCTATTTCTAAAGTATTTATTAAATGTCAGGGATTTTTTTTTTCTTACGCCGTAAAGTCAGCAGGAGTCTAACGAAAAAAATGTCCCAGGAGCTTGCTCTATAGCTGAGATCTCCCCAGGTGAGGAATGAAAACAAAATTTAGAAATAATCTCTAATTTGTTTCCTAAAAAAGTTGTCATCCCATGGGAAATAAAAACTTTCCAATGAAATAATACAAGTCTGAAGTTTCACGGCCAAGGTACCTTAAGTATCCAAGGTAATGGAATTGAGAAAGAAAATTGTACCTAGAGCCCCATCAGTTGACATAATGTCTCCAATTGACCACTTCCATCTTCGTGAATCTGAAGGACCTTGGTCAGTGTGAATAATTTAAACACACAAAGGCCACCGTGGTCTGCTTTTTCCTGCAAACAAACAAACATAAAATGTTCAACAGAAATAGGCTCAAACATGTTTTCACTTTTAATAATGTATTCCCATAAATAAAGTATATGAAGAATCTATTTTAATTTCTACAATCCTACAAACAAGTCTTTGAAAAATATTAAGTTGGAAGAATTGAGCTGAATAAGGAATTAGAAGTGAATTAAAAGTGAAATTATTTGACTAAGGCATACATTTTGTATTAATATTTTATAGTATTTATTTTTTCATGGTTAATCTTGGTTGTCTACTTGAGTAGATGATTAGAATAGACTAAGGGGTGTGTTTAATGGGTATGAGAGGGTACTTCCTGGAAGTACCGAGCGAGGAGAGATCTCCCACACTCTCCCACACTCTCCCACACTCTCCCACACTCTCCCACACTCTCCCACACTCTCCCACACTCTCCCACAGTGGGTGACATCCTCTAGAGGTACAGATAGGAAGAGGTCGGAGCTACAGGCACTGCTGCTCCTCTGCTTGAACTTAAGCCCTTGCTGTCCCCTACGTCTGTTCTATTGCAGCTACTACTACAGACATCCTTCGCTGGAACCCAGCCTCTTTAATCTTCCAACGTAGAGTGAAGGCCACTGGGCTTCTCGGAATCTTCCAAGCCTCCAGTGCTAGATTGGCACTGCTCAGGTATCTAACCTTCTGGAAGCTACCATTGACAGTTCTCAATCTGTCCAAATACAGACAGCCATAGTTAGGTGATCCAGCTTGTATTACGTAAGCCAACATGATGCATTTTCTTTGGACCATACATTCATTTTGCCAATTATGCTCCGCCAGGGAACCTTGAATAATACAATTTGCCAATATGCTACTTGCCGAGGTAGCAGATAGCTTCAGTATTTACTTACTGAGGTATTCTATATTAACTTGGATTATAATAAAATAGACATGTTTGAAACAGCCTTACCTTTAGCTTCTTATTTTCCATCCCTTCTTGGAACTCCATGTAGATAATTGATTCATTTTATATCTGTTTATGATTTGTCCATATGTACATGACCCACTGTGAGCTCTGTGAAAAACTTCATGTTTGTTACACCCAAGCACACATGGAGAACAATAAAAAAATAGCGAACACTGTGAATGACAGAATGCGATTTGTTTGTTGTTGACAGTTTCTTGACCCCAGAGTGATTCCGATGGGCAAAACGTTTGAAGAGTTTTATGGTGGACAGATATCTAGACCACGAATCTGAACATATCTGGGAGGGTAATTAATTACATGTGAAACATAATTAAATTAACAGCATTGATGCTGGGGTGATGTGTATTGGGCATGTGCATTGTAACCATTGTTGTTGGGATGATATGATGCATCTATAGTAAGAGACTGTTGAAGAAAAGGAATGAAAAAGTCCTATTTCTTTCTCCGTGAGACTATTTAATAAGCTATGATTACTGTGGCTGTTGTCAGATAACAGCTGTTTTCAGGTTTTCATAGACAGTTCTTCAGTTAGCTACACTTTCTAGAAATTTCCCATTAAAAGAAATTATGGACATGTAGTTTCTAGAGACAAAACCAGAGTCTTTTGCTTCAGGCCAGGCTATGCCCTACGAGGACAGAAACTTCCTACCCCCAGATCTGTCCTCGGACTCCATGGCATCAAAGAAACCTTTCTCTCTGGATACGTTTCGATTTATGAAGTCTCTAGAGACTGCCAAACAAAAATCTCTTGTTCTCAGACTCAGAGACTCCCAGGTCAATAACCATGGCAAGATTGCCTCCATGTATTGAAGAAATGTGTGGATCAGGGCTAACCTGGACAGAGGCCGTGCTGGGAAGCCATATCCAGGCTTCATTCAGAGTCTGAGGTTGAGCTGGCGGAATTTTTTTTTATTCTCCTGGTAGCCATGGCTCAACCAGTATTGTCTGCCTGTATATGTTATGCATAGGTGTCTCTTTTCTTATAGTACATATGATAGCATCTGCACTGCACTGTCTCTTTAAGTCCTTTTTAACCAAGGATAAAAAGAACTTTTAGACAGTATAAGTGATTTCCCACCCAACCATTGGTCTTCTGCTATAACTTCATTTCCTACTTATAAGGTTTTTTTTTTTGGTTTTAAATTTCTCTCTCTCTCTCTCTCTCTCTCTCTCTCTCTCTCTCTCCTCTTACCTTTCTTTCTTTTTTAAACAGCAAAATACAGAAGTTAAACTTCTTTTAAGAGGCAACTAAATGTGTCTGAATATTTGGTTAAAGTAAAGGAATCTGGTAATATACTGCAGGAATACTTGAATGTATGGGATATTTCTGATGGGATCACACATACATGTATATATATACATATATAAATAAATATAATATATAATATTATATATGTAAATATATATATAATATATAAACTGAATCGGATCTACTTTTATTAAGACACAAATATGTTACTAAAGATATTATGGGAGAAAATGAAAGGAATTTAAATTAAATGTAACTTCATAGAATTCAATTTGGAAGAAACTCTACCAAGGATATTCAGTCATAGTTTCATGGCAATGAAAGGAATCCTTATTTCTGGGATAGGAAAGTAGAACATTCCTGTGACCTCCATTCTTGGAATGGACCTTTAAATAATATGGAAATGAATTAAGAAGCCCTAGTATTGTTATGAAAGGTAACATTTTTTACTTCCTCTCAGTTTCCTAATCTTGATTTCTGCTTTATTTGAAGTGAAAGAATCTTCTACAGGTTTCATAGTGTTGAGAAAGCCCTATGTAGCTCGAGAGCTTAGAAGGAAGGTTCGAACTGCCCAAGACATGAAGTAGAAACAGCAGGGGGGGTGCTGATCACCGAGAACCACATGGGATGAGGTTTGGGGGCTGCAAGCATAAAGGATGATCGAAAACCTGATACAGACTCCTAGGCTCTACCTTGATTGACTTATATTTTCTGCCCTTTGTATGCAAATGTGTTCAAATGTGTGCATGGAAGTATATATCAGAGAGATGCAAGATGAATGGAGAGATGCCAGCTCACCAGTCACTGAGCCCTGAGAGTTCATTCAGTGTATAGGTAACATTGATGTTTTGTTTTAAAGTTTAAGATTTGTTCTGAGACTACACTCATTTGACTGTGAATCTTGGCACCCTCTGGTGACAGTTAACTGGCATTCAGTGAATGTTACTAGCCAAATTACTGACAAATGGGTTAGATGGAACCTTATGTCCTGTGGCTTTCTTTAGGCTACTCTTTAAAATATAGGATGATGACATGAAATCCCTGTGTGTAACAGATGGTGTTGGTCCCTTTCCCTATTAATGGAACAGTTGGTTTAGTTTTTTTATTAAACTGACACCCCATTTCAGTCTAGAATCTTTTATGACATAGTACATTAGAATTTTTGCTGTGGAATAATCTTTTGGTACACTGTGAAAATGTGTTGCTTTCATTGTTACTAAAATGCTGATTGGCTCATAGCTAGGCAGGATTTTCAGCTAGATCAGAGAGAATGCTGGGAAGAAGGGCAGAGTCAGGAGTCACAATCAGAAACAGAGAGAAGCAAGATGAACATGCTGTACTGAGAAAAGTTATCAGACCACAAGGCAAAACATAGATTAAAATATGGGTTAGTAGCTAGGCGGTGGTGGCGCATGCCTTTAATCCCAGCACTCGGGAGGCAGAGGCAGGTGGATCTCTGGGAGTTCGAGGCCAGCCTGGTCTACAAGAGCTAGTTCCAGGACAGGCACCAAAGCTACAGAGAAACCCTGTCTCGAAAAACCAAATATATATATATATATATATATATATATATATATATATATGTTAGTTAAAATACAAGAGTTAGCTACTAATAAGCCTGAGCCATTGATCCAGCATTTATAATTAATATTAAGCCTCTGCATGGTTACTTGGGAGTGGCTTGCAGCACAGAAATTTCCACCTACATTTCTTTTAAAAAAATTATTTTCTCATAGAATACATCCCAACTACAGCTCCCCTTCTCTCTATTCTTCCAAGTTCCTGGTTTCATGCCCACTTACCCTCCTCTCTGGAACTACTCCTTCTCTACAAGCAGACCTCCAAAAGACCCCAACAGAACAAATCACAACAAAATGCAATAAAAACAGACCCCAATCCTCACAGGTTTGGCAACTCAGTAGGAGAAAATGGGTCCCATGATCCCGTAAAAGAGTCAGAGACACTCCCACCTCCACTATCAGAAGTTCCACAAAGCATCAAGCCTAAATCCATAACATAAATGCAGAGGACCTACTGCAGACCCAAGCTGGCTCTGATACTGTCTCTTCAGTCTCTGTGAGCCCCCATGAGCCCTGTTTAGTTGATTCTTCCCTTCATGCTCTCCTGGTGTCTTTGACCCCTCTGTAGCCACCACAACCAGTTACTCTTAGACTTTTTCTTAAATTGGAAACTTGAAGTTACTTCTGGTCTCATCAATACATAAAATAAATACAGATTTTTTCCATTTGTAAGATTAAAAAAGACTTTTATTTATTATCTTATAACCATAGGGGCTATAGCAATCTTTTTTTCTGGTGGTCTTATATTTTAAACATACTGTCCTTTAGAGACAGCAGAGTTTGAATATATGCACTAATCTTAGATTTGGAAGTAGTTGTTTTTGTTATGCATCTTATATATTGACCAGAGTCAAAAAAATTAATGTCTATTTGCAATTTTTGGAGCATGAGCCCAAGCAAGTGGGTCTTTGATTAATATAAGGAACTAATATATTAATAAATTTGACTCATACATCAGTAACCATGCTGAGGGAAAAACTTGGACAAAATATGTTTATATGCATACTCAAATGGATGTATAGAAGAAATACGTGTATTACACATATAAAATAAAATCAAATGTACTTTTTTTGGACTTTAAAAGCAATTGGCTTTTACTGAAGAACTGAAAAGGTGAAAAATATGCAAACAGTCATAGTATTTGATCCAAATATTTTGTTGCTTAGTTAATAAGTATTTTAGCAATATACCATAGCAATTTTCTTTTTTCAATATGGCTGTAGCAGTTTTACTTTATTTTGCCTTTAAACTTTAAATTGTTCTTTTAATTAGCCAAGGAAATCATTCATTGTAGATGTAGGTGAGAATATGTAATTAATGAGAGGTCTCCTCGCATACACGACAGACACTCTTTTCATAGATTACTCTTGTTTATAAGCTAATTCAATTTCAAAGGGTTGTCACATCGCATTTCATCATAGCAAGTCTGTGAGAATCGGCAGCTTCTCAGTTGCATTTCCAGATACAGACCGTGGAGGATTTATCGCCATGTTCCTCTTCAGTCTAACACATACTCCTTTTACCATATTGGGTGTGGTCCCATACCAAGAGAATTTTCTGGGTTTAGAAAGAACTTCCTTCCCAGTAGACATTCAGTAGCCAGGAACTGGCCCTATCTCCTTGTTTAGAAGAGCCATCATTGCTGTCCTTTATCGGTCATGAGCTCATTACTGAGTTTGACAGGCAAGTGTGTAACGCACTTCAGCTTGGCAATGAAGCATCTGCGCATCATTTGCTAACCAAGCTGCAGCCACAGCTCCTGTGTGAACCTCTTTACAGTCCCTTCATTCAATTTCCTTTATATCTGTTCCTAACGTGGTCTGTTCTGCTCCTAGCACTCAGCTGAAAGTCATGTAAAGAGCACTTCTCAGAAGGCGTCCCTTTGGTATACAGAGCAATCCCATTACCTATAATGATTTCTTTAAACGAGTGCAACATTGAATTGCATAAATTCTAGAATGAAAAATAAACTAGTTTTTCTTAGACACCAGCAGCACCCATGGCACTCCCTGTATTTAAATGAGATTTCTCCAGCAGTGGGTGCTCCACCAACAATTAGTGTCTTCCGCAGAGCTACTAAATTATTCATTAATGCAAATCCAAATTCTAATCACTTTATTCTACAACAAAGTTGAATAAAGGAAAATTAATGTGATTTATGCCTTTAAAGCACACTCTAGTTCTTTCGGACTTAGCGAGCTTGAATAAGCTTGGCCTTCTGAAAATAAGTTTGTGATTTCAACATAAAAGTTTTCTGTAGTTATTTGATTATTTCAGTAACAAAGAAGAGGTGGGAAGATTTTTGCAGGTTTCTTTAAGTCTCAGAAAGTCAAAGATACATGAGATTCTGCTTGCTGATAGCAAAAATGTTGCCAATAATTTCATCTCCACTATTACTTGTACATTCTCCAGTTTCTAATACAACTTTAGGATTCTTCTCCCACTTTCTTTGTGACAGAGGATTACAGGAAAATGTAAATAAGGCTTCAGAGCTACACGATTAGCTATGCAATCATGACAACATTTCTAGCTTCTTTATTCCCTTTAAACATATGCCCTCGTCTCACCAACTTGTGTTCCTGGCTCCCTGCATTTGAGATGAAGAATACACATTGATAATTCTGTGTAAACCAGGCTCTCTTTGAAGACGTCAGTGGAAGCTATTTCTCTATGTTGTTAGTTCATAGACTTACTGCTGTATGAATATACTCTTTTGCTAAGGTTCTGGAGCTTTGTGGCTCTTAAATAACTTTGATTCTCTCTACAAACACTATGGAGCCACTGACAGTGTAGGAAGGTGGTCATCTTCCCCTTGATCTTTCTGATTCGAAGGCCAAAACAAATTTGACAGGGTTCTTTACAGACCATGTTCAAAGTCTTCATGGAGTGATATGGAATACAAATGTACATTAACAGACAAAAATTCACACTGTAGCACACACTATGTTTTCCTCCTATGCCGGAGGAATTGTAGTGATCTAGGGTTGCCTGGAAATTCAGTCTTTCAGTAGCAGGAAGGAAGGAGTGAAAGCCAGGCACACACAGAACTGTGACGTTCTCCTTCATTATAAGGAGAGACAATGTAGATGAATATCAAGGCAATAGGAAATTGTGTGTCGTGTGTGTGGCCAAGACGAGGAAATATTTGTGTTTTAAGCATAAAAGTACCAGATGATATTGCATTTGTAACTCACCGGGAATCAAAACATGGTAGTTTAGCTGCCTGAGCACAGGGCACACTGGAAACCAATGCCAACAATCAGAATGAGAAGCATAGCCATGGTGGAAGAAAGAGCCGTCTGTAGGTGTGTCAAAAGGTAAGGAATACTTTCTTCATCCAAGGTCAAACAGGAAGTACTAGATCAGAGAGAGTGTGGCACTCAGGGTGGATCAGGTGATCCTTGCACAAAGCCTACAGGATGACGGACTGAGGCGGCGCTCCCTGAAGGCATTGGTCGGAGTGAATATATCAGATATGTCATGAATTAAACAGTCCTTAAAAGGCCAATTCACCAAATCCACAACCCGAGCAATGATCCAGGATCATGAATCTCATGACAAGCACCGAAGTCAAATCCAAATGATTGACTGGAGAATTTATGTGAAGTTATTCTAATGTTTAATTTAGCTCCTTATGTGAAAATACACCTTTATGCAGCGTGGCAGGGACGTTCATAGGAAACTGACATTTTACTAGAATTTTAATAATAATTGAGAGTCTCCTTTCATAAAAAGACATTCACGTTTCCATATTCATATGAAAAACGTGAGTCTTTGAAGTATATATGCCCAAAGAAGAGTGTGGACTCACTCTTAGCTTTGTCTTTATAGAAATGGCGTCAACCTTTTAAGACATGAAAAAATAAAGAGAAACTTTAAGTGATAAATGATAGTGAAAAATTGGCTTGTGTTAAAACAATGTTGTTGACCAATTTAGGGTCTGTAAAATACATTAAGCTTTTAATTGCGTGGCCTTTGTTGGGGAAGGGCGGCAGCATAATTGCGAGTGAGCTTTCAGAAGTGCTTCTTGGAGATAAGGTTTGAATAATCTATTGCCTGGATTTGAATAATTTATGCATGAAGCGATGTGGAGTTATAATTGCAATCACAGTGTTCAGCTCGGTAGCACTGATTCATATTTGAAGTTATGTGCGATTACTCTCTGTGGCTAAGGCTCTGCTTTTCATATCATTTTTAACAAAGAATTCTGAGGAAAGAGAGAGGGCTCAGGGCTTGACAAAAGTTTCCGAGTGAACTTTTAAAGAGTCCCTTTCTAAAGATTTTTATTTCATTTTTTCATTATTTTCTATATTCAAAGTCTAAAATCCAATCTTGCACGCTCCTGTGCCGGAGAGATAAAGCAGGGGCCGAAAGCGCCCCTGGTTGGACAGAAAAGACTTTCTCCTTCTCTCCGGAAGCAGCAGCAGAAGTAGCTGCTCCATCAATCGTTTCCTGAAGCAATAGTCCCGGAGTGTAAACAGCATTTTATATGGATGGCGGTGGAACAGAAGGTGTTCCGGCTGAAATCCGGGCCCTTCACTGTGGAGAATGGATTAAGCCTGTGTAACAGGGAATCAAATGTGTTATAGTTTCTAAATCAATGAAAGGGTTAAGAGCTTACAAAGAATAAGGGAAGTTTCAGACTGAAGATGGCAATGCTGTGATTTTCATTATAGCATATTCGAAGCAACTCGTCCTAATAATCTTAAATGTTTTGCCAATCAATTAACATTGACTCCACTATGCATCACCATTTAAAAACATTTTACTAATTTGTTGATAATTGAATATATTTTGAACATCTTTATCCTCTCGATCTTTTCTCCTCACTACTCTCTCAAAAATTCTGTTTCACTGTTAGGTTTTAGAGGGCTAATCATTTTCTTTAATTAAAACGATATTAGGGTTATTCGTTTACTTATATTTTTAAAGGTAGATGTGTACCTATCTTTTATTATTAAAAGAATAAATTCTTCTCACCTGTCTGTGAAATCATATTTTTCTTTTGTCATAATGGGAGGAAATAAAGGGCAGGCATGGAGGGAGTTTCTTTAGATCCTTCGTGGTCATGTGGAGTTGATTTGCTCCGCCAGTCAGTCAATGCCTATGTTACATTTTGCATCTGAAATTGTAACCTGAAGATGGAACCCATTAGGCCGCTTCGGAAAGCTTTACTGTGTTTGGCCATACCCGATAAAGGAAACAGGGCCCACTGAACAAAACCCTGGCCACCAAGGAGCAGGTTATTACCTCAATGTGTTTGAAATTCTGTGGGTTGATATAAATACAACTTTTCAGGTAAGCTATTTTAAAATGTGATATCATGCCTTGAGAGAATTTTTCTGTAGACCCACTTTCTGGATTTTGTGATGTTATAACTAGTGAGTGTGTCTCTTAGAACGACATTCCAGGGTAGGGTTTTGTACCCTCTCTGCTGGGTAATTATTCCTCTAGGATGTTCAAGATGGCATGGAATGAAAGTGCATTCAGGAAGCAGAAGTAGGTGGATCTCTGAATTTCGGGCCAGCCTGGTCTACTGAAAAAGTTTCAGGGTAGCCAGGGCAACACATAGAAACTCTGTCTCAAAAAAAGAAAGAAAAGAAGGAAGGAAGGAAAGAAGGATGAACAGAAGGAAGGAAGGAAGAAAGGAAGGAAGGAAGAAAGGAAAGAAGAGACCCCTAGTTAAAAAGAGAGTTTCTTTATGCATTCCTATTAAATGGATTTGAAATAGCTTTGAAATGACCTAAAAATTTACCAAAAAACTGCTTGATTATTTTTGTTGAGAAACTCATAATTCTAAATGAAATTTAACTTGTTTTTCATTTCCTAAAAATAGAATATTCACTGTGATTTTAAGAGAAATCATTAAATCATGGTCTATATATTAAAGATAACATATGAATACTTAAGCCCAGAGGAAACTTTATTTGTATCTTGTAGGATCATACATAGTCAACTGCTGTTATCTGAGAATACTGTAAAGCAACCCAGGGCTTTACAACACGGGACTGTGAGTGAGCCAATTTTTAACTCTGTTACTTGGATTAAGTTAGTAGACTTTTTCTTGAAGATTGTTTCCTTTTTCAATATGTGGTAGGTGCCAATGAGAGCAGGGACTGACAGATACTGGAAGGGGATACCACCTTTCCTGGGGCAGGAGCGCCCTGTTCAATTCTCAGGAAACCTGTTGGACTGCCTACAACCAACCACCTTAGCTTCAGCCCCTGATTTCTCAAAGCTTCAATATTTTGTATGGGGCATGGGGTGCATGTTGAGATCAGAGAACAACTTTATGAATTTGGTTTTCTCCTTCCATCTTTATGTAGATTCTGGGCATTGACTCAGGTTCCCAGGCTTGAGTGTTGAGTCCTTTTGTGCACTGAGCCATCTCACCAATCCAAACGATCCTAAAATGATATATTTAGTGTGATATCTTCAGAAAAAAGACATAAATAAAACCTCTTCCTCAGAACTGTGTGTAATGTTTACATAGTTTTTCTTAAAGCCTAATGTATGTTTCCAAAGACTAAAGTATCAGATTCACCGTATGAGAAATAGTACAAGGAGTGGGTAGAAAGTTAGAGCCAGGTTTGGTGTCCCCTTGATAAGTTAGAATTGTGGAGGAAGAATGTGCATCTATTTATGTCCCTATTGATGTCACATTTATGTAAGTGCTGGCATCTCCATCTCCCTCATTTTATTCACCCGGGGAGCTGTGTCTCTGTCCGTTTGTGTTTCTCTTATAAAAATGCCACAGACAGAATAGTTTATGGAGAACAAGGTTTTATCTGTCAGTTTGGAGACTCTTACTTTTCAAGATCAAGATTCATGTAGATCCCCTGCCTTATATACTGTGTCTGACTACATCACCATGTGATGGAAGGGTTGGCTAACTCCAGAGTTCTTTGTAAGGTCATTAATCTAGCTTATGAGGCTTCTGTTCTCATGACTTAATTTGCTCTTATGTGACCCACTCTTTAATGTTATCTCTTTGGATGAGGATCTCAGCATAGGAATGGATGTGATGGCAAGTGAATTCAGACCATGGCGTCCTAAGATTCTATTAGAAAAGTATCCATCTATTGAGATATTCACACATTCATGTTTGTTGCAATTTCATTTATTATAGAAAAGGAATGGAACCAACATTGCTGTCTATCAGCAAATGAGTGGATACATATATAAAACGGAGTATTGAGAGCTAAAAAGAAATCACAGATTTGTCAGGAAAATAGACAGACTGATAGTGCAAAATACTAAGTAAGGCTACACAATCTCAGAAAAAAAAACAACAACCCTACATGCTCCTCTTCTAGTCTGTGAATGTGTATGTGTGCATGTCTGTGTGTCTATGTGAGAGAGAGAATGGGTAAACAAATAAGTATGTGGTATACTATAACATATATAAAAGAGAAAAAGAAATAATATATATAAGGTGATGAAGAAAGTCTGAGTGAGGGTAATTGACACGGGTCGTGGAAGAGGATAGGAATTTTTATTTTGGTTTTAACTCTTGCTGTAGCTACAAAGATTCTCCATTCCACCGGTCCCCATGGCCTGGCTTCTCTCCATCCATGGGTCCTGCTCACTAGCTCCTGTAGTTGCATATGAAATGACTATTCTGAGGTTTAATATTAGTTACATAGTTTTTGGCCTATTAGCTCAGGCTTCTTACGAACTAACTTTTACATCTTTAAATTAACCCAGTTCTATTATTTTATATTTTACAATGAGGCTCGTGGTTTGTTACCTCTTACTTCTAGTGTGACTACATGGTGCCTGCCTCCTTTGTCAGCTACATGGCATCTCCTTGACTCCTCTTTCTTTCTCCCTGCATTCAGTTTAGTTTTCCTGCCTAGCTCTATTCTGCCCTGCCATAGGCCAGCATAGCTTCTTTATAAACCAATGGCAATAAAACGTATTCACAGCATGTAGAGGGGAATCCCACGTCATCTTGCATAAATTTTTCTTTTAATTTTTGTTGCAAATTAAGGTATAACAGTATATTTGATAGTGAAGGTGTAAAAATACAATATGAACTCCCACAATTTCACAATGGCTATTGTAACTCAATAGAAGTTTATTGTGTTTATAGAGTTTGGAAATGGATATTTTAAATATGTGATATTTTTTATTTACAATGTCTCTGAGCTGGAGTAGTGGTTCTATCGTTGAGAGCACTCTCTGCTCATAAAGAAGATTTTGGGATTAATAGCCATCACCTACATAGAGGCTCACAACCATCTGTAACCCTAGTTTCAGGAATCAAATAATCCCTTTTGGCCAAGGGCACATACATATTTGCAAATGAAACAGACAAACACAAAACAAAAGTAAATAAGTCCTTGAAAAAAGTTAAGTTTACAAGTTCTTATAATAACAGATTAATACACTTTTTTAAAAAATAGAAAATTAGACACAGAATTTTAACTTCTGGAAGTCACTTGTATTTAGGTAGTTTTAAGATTGACTATTATTATTAGTTATGTGCATTTGAAGCAGGGGCAATGTGGCGAGCAGAGTCCAGATATGTGGAGTTAGTTCCATCTTTATGTGGATCTTAGGTCAGACTCAGGATGCTAGGCATGGGTTGGAGTCATTTCACCCATCAGCCATTGTGAAGGACCTAGACATCTTTCTTACAGCAACTTTATTTAGATAGGAAAGAGAAGCAAAACATTTGGAGGAACATTTTGATAGCTATAGGTTAAAGTAATAATTAGTGATACCATGCATTTGGGGGCATGTTTAAGTAATTAATCGAGAAAAGTATTATCTATGCATCTAATAGAGAGATGGGATAGTCAAAAATTTTGCTGTAGAGAATGTAATTGTCTCAATTGTAAGTGCTTTTTATAATAACTGTAATTCACTTATGATTTAATGTGTTGTTATTTTTGTCTCAATTACCATCGATTTCATCCTGTCTGAATTCTATCCATTGTCTGCCTATCTACCTATCTACTCATCTATCCATGCTATATTAATCTTGACACCTTTGATTGACACTGGAAACAAAAGAAAAATGCTTTCAGTCAGTCTGTTATATCATGGAATATTAATTTACTGCTATAATGCTCAGCTTTGATTACATTTAAAAACGGAGAAGTATTTTAAAAAGATGAGCGAGTCACTGGTGACAAGAACACATAGAGCTTAGAGTCAATCACTCTTTAATTCCATCCTTAAAACTTCTACCACTGGGAGAGGGCTAATGTTTGGAAGTGTTTTTATCCAGAAATTCAAATTTGTTTTCGACAAATATTAGTGTTTCTAATTTATAATGGTAACCAGTATACGTGAAGCACAAAACCATATCTTCTATTCAAGCGGTGCATTTTCTAATTAACTTTTACATTGGAATATCTTTAATTTATCTCTAACTTAGAAGCAAAAAAGATCTCACTATCGGAGTATTAGAGAAGCTAGTAATAGAAGTCTATAAGGTGTATGTTGGTGCCTATTTTATTTTTTAAAAACACTCTTTTTTATTTTACATAGCAATCCCAGTTCCCTTTCCCTCCCCTGCTCCTGCTCTCCCTGCCTTCTCCCCACCCCAACTCCATCCACTCCTCAGAGAGAGTGAGGCCTTCCAGGGTGAGTCAATGAAGTCTGCCACATCACTTGAGGCAGGACTAAGGCTCTCCCCACTTTATCTAGGCGGACCAAGGTATCCCTCCAAGAGAATGGAATCCAAAGAACCAGTTCATGTACTAGGGATAAATACTGGTTCCACTCTTAGTGACCCCACAAGCTGCCCAAGCTGTGTAACTGTCACCCACATTCAGTGGGCCTAGTTCAGAGACCTATGCATTTTCCCTGGCTATCAGTGTGGATTCATTGAGCTCCCACTAGCTCGGGTCAGCTGTTTCTGTGGGTTTCCCAATCATAGTCTTTACCCCTTTTCTTGCATTATCTGTGGATCTCTGCATCTACTTTCATCAGTTGCTGGATGAAGGTTCTATGATGGCAATTAAAGTAGTCATCAATCTGATTGCAGGGGAAGGGCAGTTAAGGCTTCCTCTCCCTTATTGCTTAGATTCTTAGCTGTGGTCATCCTCGTAGCCTCCTGGGAATTCCTCTAGGGCCAGGTTTCTCACTAACCCCATAATGGCTTCCTCTATCAAGGTATCTCTTTCCTTGTGCTTGCTTGCTGTCTTTCCCGCAACTTCACTTTCCCAATTTGTCATATTCTCCTTCATATTCCCCTTTACCCTCCCCACTTCCCTTTGATGTTCTATCTTGTTGATTTTCTCAGTGAACCAGCTGAGATTCTTTGTTTCATTGATTCTTTGTATTATTTTCATTGCTTCTATTTTATTGATTTCAGACCTCAATTTGATTATTCTCTGGCATCCACACCTCATGGGTGAATTTGCTTCTTTTTGTTCTAGGGCTTTCAGGTGTGCTGTTCAGTCACTAGTGTGAGATTTCTTCATGTTCTTTATGTAGGCACTCAGTGCTATGAACTTTCCTCTTAACACTGCTTTCATAGTGTCCTATAGGTTTGGGTATGTTATCTATTCATTTTTGTTGAATTCTAGGAAGTGTTTAATCCCTTTCTTTATTTCTTCCTTGACTCAGGGATAATTCAGTTGATTAATTTCAATTGTTTCAATTAATTCAATTTCAATTAATTCAATTGTTTAATTTCCATGAGTTTGTAGTCTTTCTGCAATTAGTGTTGTTGTTGAATTCTAACTTTAAGTTATGGTGATCCAATAGGATATTCCAATTTTTTTGTATCTGTTAGGTTTGATTTGTTACTGAGTATGTGGTAAATTTTACAGAAGGTTCCATGAGCTGCTGAGAATGTATATACTCTTGTGTTTGGGTGGAATGTTCTATATTGTCTGCTAAATTCACTTGAGTCATCCCATCTGTTAGTTCCTTTATTTCTCTGTTAAATTTCTGTCTGGCAGTCCTGTCCAGTGGTAAGAGTGGAGTATTGAAGTCTCCCACTATTACTGTGTGGTGTTTAATATGTGAGTTAAGGTTTAGTAATGATTCTTTTACAAATGTGAGTATCCTTTTATTTGGGGCATACATGTTCAGAATTGAGACTTCATCTTGATGATTTTTTTCTGTGATGGATATGAGATGTCTTTCTTCATCTCTTTTGATTAATTTTAGTTTAAAATCTATTTTGTTAGATATTGAGATAGCTACACTGTAGTAATAAGGGTGGCGGGGCTGCGTCCCCAGCACCCCAGCCACCCGCTCGGCTAGCTTATGCCCCGAAATAACAACACACAAACTGTATTCATTTAAACACTGCTTGGCCCATTCTCTTCTAGGCTAATTCTCACATATTAATTTAGCCCATTTCTAATCATCTGTGTATGGCACCCCAAGGTGCGCTTACCAGGAAGATTCTAGTCTATGTCCATCCTGGGTCGGAGCTTCATCCCGGGAGCGGGGCATGGCGTCTCTCTCAGGCGTCTGCTCCCGAGAGGAGAGCTGTCAAGACTGAGCTCACTTCCTCTTCCTCCCAGCGTTCTGTTCTGTTTATTCCTCCCACCTATCCTCTAACCAATAAAATGGGCCAAGGCAGTTCCTTTATTAGCCAATGACCTTCCTCCATCACTACACCAGCTCGTTTCTTATGTCAATTTGATTGGAAAGTCTTTTCATAAACCCTTGCTTTGAGGTAATGTCTGTCTTTGAAGTTGAGGTGTATTTCTTGTATATATCAGAAGGATAAATCCTGTTTTTTGTATCCATTCTGTTAGCCTGTATCTTTTTATAAGCAAATTGAGACCATTGATATTAAGAGATATTAATGATCAGTGATTGTTAGTTCCTGTTATTTTAGATTTTGCTGTTGTTGGTGATATTGTGTGTGTGTGTTTCCCTTCTTTAGGGTTTGGTGATGTGGATTATCGCTCACCAAGCCAAGAGGGTGACATCATCTCTTTGGTCTGTCATTGGTATCCCATGTAGGGTGAATACACACTTTTTCACATCTTCTTTTTTTTTTTTTTGGTTTTAAACATATGATTTATTAGTTTCTTTTTTTTTAATTTATTTATTTATTAAGGATTTCTGCCTCGTCCCCACAACCGCTTCCCATTTCCCTCCCCCTCCCCCGATCAAGTCCCCCCCCCCCCCCTCATCTGCTCGAAGAGCAATCAGGGTTCCCTGACCTGTGGGAAGCCCAAGGACTGCCCACCTCTATTATTTGGTTTCTAGCCATAAATAAAGGACATTGAGCCTATAATTCATGTTCCTAGAGAAGCTAAATAAGGTGAATCCAAAGACAAACACATAGGCATCCTCAGGAATATTAACCTTCATCAGGCGATGAACGGAGACGGAGACAGAGACCCACACGGGAGCACCGGACAGAAATCTCAAGGTCCAAATCAGGAGCAGAAGGAGACGGAGCACGAGCAAGGAACTCAGGACCACGAGGGGTGCACCCACACACTAAGACAATGGGGATGTTCTATTGGGATCTCACCAAGGCCAGCTGGCCTAGGTCTGAAAAAGCATGGGATAAATCCGGACTAGCTGAACATAGCGGACAATGAGGAATACTGAGAATTCACATCTTCTGAGAAAAAGGTTTTGTAAGCCTTGGCATTGCAGCAAGGATAGAAGAGAATCAAAGCTTTGTCGGAATGCTTATGGGGCCTGTTGCTAGTGATGTGAAGTGCAATTGAAGACATGCCATCTCACTGTGGAACAACCATGGTGGGTACTTCCACGTGGATATCCTTCTCCATGTACTATGCATGGCCATGCTATGGCCAACGAGATATACAACTGAAGGTCAACCATATGTCCTATGGAGCCACCATGGTGGCCATCCACACATGGCTGTCCTTCATGTCCTTTGGAATGCCTTCTTGCTATGATAACAATGGCACTTTACAGCTATGAATATGGTGAGCAAATAAACCTAGTGTTTCTGATTGTGAAGTGTTTATGAGGAGAATTCCAGGGCAATCATATTCTATGTGGTATGGAGAATCATTACTCTTTGATGAGTGGAGTCTACCACATGGCTATAGGGACATCCTGTATGGGACAGAATCAGAAGCCTGGCTACCAGCTCAGTTCTAGATGAATTTTTCCATGTATAGCAACAAAGGACTTTAGCATTAATCTTTCTCTCTCTCTCTCTCTCTCTCTCTCTCTCTCTCTCTCTCTCTTTTTCAGTTTTGATTTTCGAGACAGGGTTTCTCCGTAGCTTTTTGGTTCCTGTCCTGGAACTAGCTCTTCTGTACCAGGCTGGCCTCGAACTCACAGAGATCTGCCTGCCTCTGCCTCCCGAGTGCTGGGATTAAAGGCGTGTGCCACCACCGCCTGGCTAGCATTAATCTCTTATGAACAGCAATATCCTGTGCTATAATTGGGGCCTCAGAAACTGCCTCACCAAAATCTCATAAGGAAGTAACTACATTTGCCACTAGGATTTTCGTTCAATCACATATTAATCCATCTTATTTATATATCAGGCTAAATGATCAAAAGCTATCACACCCTTCGTTACCATGGGTTCAACAATGCTAAGCAATCCCAACTAAACTCATTGTTTCCTTGAGCTAAATTTGGGTGGGATATTTTTTGTTTTTTCTTTTCATGTCTTATCTGGCATGAACAAGTACCTCTTCACATCTGCCTAGAAAATTTAATGCCATAGTAAAATTTCTAAATCTCTGGAGAGTAGAGATGAGATTGTAGGCCCCCCGGTTAAAGAATGACCGTGTAGAAAATCCAAAAATAGAAGAAAGCCACAAGAATAAAGGTGACTAGGAATGGGGGCGGGAGGCTTTACATTGTTATCTGAAATCTCTTGCCTTATCTGTCTGGCACAATCCTGGTCAGCCTTCAAGGCTTAGCTCAAGCACTGCTGTATGCTCTCCTGACTTTCCAAGCAGAAGCAACTAATTTATCTTCCGCTTTTCCACTGCCCTTGGAACAAACTGCAGTTTTGACTTTGCTGGAAACTCTGTTATTAAGTGTTTGCAGCTGTCTCTCCCTGGAGATCATGGCAGCATTGTCGTATTTCTCTTTGCCTTTTCATTTTCCCAGAAAAAAAAAAAAATCCCGGACTGAATTGTTGTTAGAGAAAACTTAATTGTATTCCTTCCCAATATTTAGCAAGTTTACTTTGAAAATGCCTGTCTTATCTGTGGATATTTAAAATTTCAATGACACGCAAGTAGTGTATGCGCCACAAGGAAAGCAGAAGCAGTTATTTATCGTAAGTGTATAGCAGAAGGCAATACCTGGAGCTTGTACTCAGATAGTATTCTTCCTCAGGATGTTGCACTAGACATTAATTTTTTTTATCATTAGCTGTCATAAAAATTTTCAATAGGTGAACTTAGATTGATCTTTTTTATGAAAATTTGCTTTTAAATATTTGTACCCTGAATTGAACAATACGCATGGACAATTACACATCCTTTTCCTCAACCACTGAGTCTATCCCAACAATTGGTCCAGGAAAATGAGTAAGTAATGTGGGAGCGTAGAGGACAGGATGCTTTAAAGCAGAGATCAAGGCTGAGTACATTCTGTGTTCTCTTATAGGCTCTGTAATTAGATATAAATAAGTGGATATTTTCTTTAGAAGGTATGGTGGATTGGAGGCTTTCCTAAGGAGTGGGGATTGCCACTGCCTCCTGGAAATATTAAACGGAAGCACACGCACGATGGGATGCAATGCACGATTGTAGTGCAAAAGGCCAAATTATCCTCCTTCCAATTCTGAAACAGAAAGCAGAAGTGCGTAGTGTTAGGTGATGAATAGCGTTCAATGTGGCTTAAAATGTTTTCCGGAATTTTTACATAAAGTTTGACACAATGCAATCTCTGTCCGTGACTGTATATTCAATAACCTCACAGTGAGCTATAAGTCACCATGAGCTCTATCCCTAGATACTACTGTAGCTTCGCCATCAACTGACTTGAATAAGCGTGGTAGCTGCATGGTTAGACAATGAGAGGTTGAAAGTTTGCCAAGCAAAACTAACTATCCAAGGAAAATTCTAACCCCAGCCAGGCAGGCTACATTTTAAAATGCATCCTCATTTTTCTGCAGCTATTAATATATGTACCCATGGAAGTGGATCAGAATCACTTTCCATTAGGATTGGTGCTGATCTCTAGAAAAACAATCAAATAGTTAAGATCTGAAACTAGACTCGTAATTCCGTCCTAGAATAAGTTCATACATTCAGCGTGGGTAGACCCATTAAACACTGTTACTCCACTACAGCTGTGTGTTGTTATAGGTATAGTACTGAGACCCAATTGTGTCCTCTAAAAACTGACCTAGGGTTGTGATATTTCTGTACAAGTATCCATATAATCCAAATCTAGCCCTTGTGGGTAAAGTGTCTCTTCTAACTGGAGTATGGATTGCTCTTCCATAATTGTCTCTAGCCCACTAGGATGAAAAGCAAGGCGGGCCTGCAGCTTGTCAATGTGGCATTGCTGAAAAGGTGGATTCTGCTAAGTAACTCGAGACGGCAATCTCCCAGGGCTGACTGTTTTGAAGATTGTAGGTATTTCATTTTCATTCTGCTCTGATAAAGAGGAAGGTGACGGGGATATCCCCGATCAGCATCGCTTCCTGTCACGAGCCTGGTAATTCGTCTGCGGCAATTTCCTAAGTGTTTTCTTGGAAGCCAGCCAGACATTTGTAAAAGAGATCATCTTTCATTTCATACTGTTCCATACTGCGAGGCAATAACTAATTTGTGATAATAATGATGGCGGCTTATATAAACACACGTAAACACAAAGCGTGCTAGAACATGAGCCGTTCTTTGTTCATCGACAAGTATACCCCCAGCCCAGATTTGACAGAATGTATTTAGCAAAGGTTAGTCTTCTGCAAGGTGTGTGTTCATGAAAATAGAATAAATGTATGTTAGTATGCCTTTTGTATCAATCTCATATCTAATCGGTGTTTATCGTGCACCTGTTATGCATTGGCATGACGGTAAATCTGTGAACTAGAGAGGCAAAGCCAGGTGCAGGAGGAGCTTGTGGCTATATTAGCATGTTTGCAGAGGAGCTCCAGCTTCTTGCCTGAATTCATCATTTTCACTTCCACGCAGTTTATTCGCTTAAAAATTTTTATTTGAAGATATTATAGCCCTTGTTTCCATAGCGACAGTAAAGGCTGTTTAACTCTGTCTTACCAGCTATGTTTTCTAAAAAAAAATGACAAATCCCAACTTTACCTGCGAACGAAGCGTTCATGAATGCTTCTTTCTCGCGGAGGCTGGTGAGTGTGGTTTGGAAGCAACACCCTGTATGGTGTGTTATTTCTAAAGCAGGTAGACGTCATCTCAGAAGACTGTTCATTTGTTTGCTTTCCAACATAAAATTTGTATTGATTTCACATCATGCACCTCTATCACATTTTCTTATCATTATTTCCTTGTCCACCCCTCCTTGTGACCTCCCCCCATAAAAAAGTTCAATTTGTGTTATCTGTATACTCCGTGGATCATGGACAAACTCTCAGTGGCCTGTCTCTAAAATAGAACTGAATCCTTCCCCTCCTGCACTCTTGCCTGAAGCCACTTACTGTGGAGAGTGTCACTACAACATCCTATCACAGTTCTTTTTGAGGGGTTCCTATTGAGACTGTTACAGTTTTGGGGGTGGGTGTGGAATAGAGGTAAGGATAGTCATAATAATCTTCCATGTCCCTCTTTCTCCACTGTGCATCTGGACTCAACAATATCACTGCCAAAGTAGCTTATTTGCTCTCTATGGTCCACAGGAGCATGCGTCATGGGCTTCCATGTGTTTTCTGTCATCAGTGCTGACCAGAGCAGGGTTCTGGGATGCAATAAGGCCACAGACCCAGGCAGACCCTGTTTCTCAATCATTAAAAAAAATATGAGTATCTTTCAACTACTTTTTAGTGTTTGATTGAGAAACTACTGTGGATTAGGATGCTTTGTTGAAGGGCTATAAATCTCACTAGTAACCATAGAAGATTTTTTCATTGTCTTCAGTTTAAACATGAAAAATTCAAATTCAAATGGTTGGACATTTGTTTAATTTATATAACATATTTTAAGAAAGTCCAGGATTAAATCTATATGGATATAGATTAATCCAACCAATATTTTACTATCTCTAAATGTTTTGAATGTGTTATTAGATATAATTATTTGATTAAAGCCTGTGACACTTTTTGGAAGATTTTTCTTGTATATTGCAGTAAGAAGATATATCAAATATACAATTTAAGAAAAATAATGGTTATATCATTCAAGCCACAGTGAAATCAGAGGAAGCAAATACCTCAATTTGCTTTAAATATTTTAAAGAGCCATCTAGGTGTAATAACACAGGACAATATAATGTAATGCTAAGGTCAGAACCAAAAGGCTAAGGCAGGAGGATTGTTAATTTGGAGAGAATCTAATTTGTAGAGTAATCTCAGGCTATTTTTAGATATTCAGTTATACACTGTCCCAAAATATTTCTCTCTCTCTCTCTCTCTCTCTCTCTCTCTCTCTCTCTCTCTCTCACACACACACACACACACACACATTGTATAAATACCCGGTTTCCTTTAACGTTCCTTATTTGAATTATGTATGGTATACAATCATAAGGGCAGATGCAATTCTTCATACAGGTTGTGAATTTGAGTGCTTGCTGTAGTTGAAGCAACTGGTCCTTAGATTTTGTTAGCAGAGAAATGTTAAACTTTTGCTTGCATTCATGCTGCAAAGATTTATTTAAAGATAAAATTTTATTGAGTGCATGCAAACTACAATGATGCCATAAAGTACATCTCGTACTTAGCAACGTTATAAGAGGGGTTTCTGATTCACTTTAAAAACAGTTACTTAGAAATAATTTCAAAGTTTCAGAAAACCTTGAACAATAAAACCCACACCTACCATTTAATAATATATGCTGATTCCTAAGTTATTGCTGTCTGTTTAAAATCTGATGTGTTTCTGAATAATTTTGAGAAATATTGCTTTTTATCTGGAAACACTTGAGATTTATAGATTGACTTACACTAAAGAGAAATACATGATTGGTGGGTTGGGAATGAAACTATGTTGTAGAGTGCTTGCCTATTTATTAAGCACAAAGCCTTGGGTTTGACATCCAGTATTTCATAAAACTAAGTGTGGTGGTGCTTCCCTGTATTCCATAATCATAGCATTCTGGAAACAGAGTTAGATAGATTAGAAGCTTACGGTCATCATTACGTTCAAGGCTAGCCTGGGCTGTAGGTGTAGTAATTAGGGGGCAGCGGGGCTGTGTCCCTGGCACCCCAGCCATCTGGCTAGCTTATGCCCCGAAATAACAACACACAAACTGTATTCATTTAAACACTGCTTGGCCCTTTAGCTCTAGCCCTTACTGGCTAATTCTGATATCCCGATCAACCCATCTCTAATAATCTGTGAGAACCGGTCTTACCGGGAAGATTCTAGCCTAGTCCATCCTGGGTCGGAGCTTCATGGCGTGTGTCTGCCCGTGAGCGGGGCATGGCGTCTCTCTGAAGTGTCTGCTCCCGAGAGGAGAGCTGTGGAGTCTGAGCGCACTTCCTCTTCTTCCCAGCATTCTGTTCTGTTTTCTCCACCCACCTGTGTTCTAACCTATGAGGGCCAGCCAAGCAGTTTCTTTATTTTTTTAACCAATGACCTTCCTCCATCATGTAGGGGTCCCTGTCTTAACAAATGGAGTAGAATCTGTGATCTATTGTTACACTTCTACAACAATGAAGATTCACGGCAGTGTTCGAGCATCTAATGGTGAGCATCTAATGGTACTATTCTCAAACTGGAAACTGTCTTAACCTTGAGAATATTTTGATAGCCTACTTTAGTGCCCACATATTTTAGAGCCAACACAGAGACAGTCCATTCACCATGTTGATGGACTGTCCCTTAGATCATCATCTTGAAAAGTTGTATAACTATTGATAAGTTCCAGTACTCATTTTCCGGTCATCATGAACACAACGTTATATCTCCTACCCATCTCCTCCCTGTTATCTTTTTTATGTTACATGCTTAGACCTTTAGCTTCTCACATCCAACAGTATCCTCGACAATCTTCTCCGCTTTGTTTTCTATCAACCTCGCAAAATCCCTGCATGGGCTCAATCCAGTTATCCATATTTTAATCCTTTATTCTAGACCGGGTGAAAAGATTGTGGCTGTTATAATGCCATAGTCTTCAAATTCATCTAGATGTTTTCTAATGCCAGAAAAGCAGGTTTGTAAACCTTCCCTCCCTGCCCCCCACATTTTGGCCATTAATAATATCTGCCTTCATATATATATATATTTGAACTGTGCCCAGGTTTTTAGTACCTACTTCATCCTCATTACAACCTTGACTATAGCCTAGGACTTTCATAAAGCCAAGAATTCAATCTTTTCCAAAATTTTTCTGCTCTTTGGATAAGGTCCTAATTTGTGTTAAAGTACTGTCAGCCCTCCAGCTACGGAGAATAAGAGATTCTTTTAAACCTGACAAAGCAGTTCTCTGGCTCCTTGGCTTAAATTGGTGCTGAATTTTCCTGCATCTTCATTTTCTCCCTTAGGAGTCTGCATGACACTCAACAATAGCCTGATTATTCCACAGTCCTTTTAAAAGCGGTCTCCTACATATCATCCACAGACTAGAGAAACAACACATCCCCACATCCCCTTAAAATGCACGTTTTGTGCTCAGGCGCAAGTATGGACAATCATACTCCCATGGAATTCCATGGATATTTTTTCCTAAAAACCCTTAACAAGGTGATCTTAGAAGCTGAACCTGAGACAGTCCATTGCAATTTTTTCAGAGACAGTGTTTTCTTAAAAAGGACAGGAAGCTAGTAAGCCTCACAGGAGAGCAACAGTGAAAGAATGAGACACAATACAATCTACTCCGGGTTCCGTTCATGGTTAACATCACATCACACTGTCATCCTGAGGTAAACCCAAAGGCTGGCCGTCTGTATTCAACATCACCCAAATATTGGCTCCCGGCTGCCCCAAATGTCATGAATCATTGGGCAAGTCCAGTCTTCTGCATGAAGAACAGTTGTTAGCAACCAGTGTTAGAAAGTAGGAAAGAATTAACTCCTTAAATGCTGAAGCACTATCAGGTCTCACACATAGAATAATCTGAAATTATAATGGTGGCAGGAAAAGTACTGCATAGTCTGCGTTGTGTGATTTCCTTCATGGAAATAGAATGTTTGATACTACTTTATATTCTGAACTCTGTGGTTGTCAACAATAAGATAAAAGCTGTAGAAGAGATAATCAAGACATGCTAAATATTTGGGTGCTGCCTAAAAATGTAATTAAATAACTGTACACAGAGAAGGTAATAGGGAGTATGGCTTTTGAGTTGAGGGAGGTCAGTTTACCCACTGATTCCGTCAAACTGTGAGAAGTCTCTCCTGTGTGCTTACTGTCCTCCTGGGGGCAGCGTGCAAGTTCCCAGGTTACCATTTCCCCTTTGTTCTCTTCCTTTCTCTGTTTTTATTTCCATTTTCCTTTATGTTTTTGTATCCTGCTTTCTTAAGTGACAATTGGGAATATGTTACTCTGGCTCCTCTATGGTTTCAGCTCACTTCAAATGTTTTATATTGTTTCACATGAAATATGATTGTTTTGAGAAAGCCCCACTGGAGTCACCCCTTATAAAAGACATGTATGTGGTTAGAAGCACATCTTTTACATTTAAGCCCCCAGTTTAAACAGCCGAGGCTGCTCCCTGGGACACGCAACTCACCCAGCGCCCTGCATGCATGTCAGAGTCATTGGATCAAACATGTACAGCGTGCACAGCACACAGCGGTGTCAATCCCCCAACCTTTGCCATCCCTCAAGCTGCTTTGCTATGGTTGAATAAATGAATGACTTTGACTTGCTTCTTCCTGAAACATTTGTTTCAGTCACTTCAGATAGTCACTGTCTTAGTATCAAAAGATGAGTGATACTGCTGTTCTCAGGAGAAACAATTACATACGTGTGATGAAGAGAGGAACCGTGCAGAATTCACACATTGCTACACCGTGTGAAAAATGACACCATCATTTTTTCAATCTTTCAGGAAACGTGAAATGAAAAAATTTAAACGTGGAGTATAAGGCAAGTACCAGTAATTAAAACAAACAAACAAAAACCCCCAAACTTAAAGACACCTTGACTATTTTGGCATAAACACACACATTTTCTGCTGCAACATCCTAAAAGCAAACAAGGAAAGAGCTTAATATAGTTTATCAGGATGCTGCCTGCATGATGCTATCAGTTATGACTGATGGCCACTAATCCTGACTGGAGTTCAGTGCTCACCATTTCCAACTCATTTTGGCTTACTAAGAAGTTCTCATGAGGATGTATTTACTTGCTAGAAAACCCGGTTTTCATTTTTTCTCAAGAATTTTCTCTAAGCACATTTCTGTGCAGTTGGTGGTTTCCTCATGTGCTTTCTGCTTGCTCTCCTTCCTCCTGTTTCTGTTCCAACCTCCCGGAGCCATGGTTTTCAACCTCTAGGGTCACCACCATACAGTGATCACACATCACATATCCTGCATAACAGATATTTACATTTTGATCTGCAGCAGTAGCAAAATTACAGTTATGAAGTAGCAACGAAATAATTGTATGATTGTGGGTCAGCACAGTGTGAGGAACTGTGTTAAACAGTTGTAGCATCAGGAAGGTTGAGAACCACTGTTCTAGAGAGAGAAACGGATGTTGCAAGAATGTATGGAGAAACTATTTTCCTTTCATTTTCTTTTTAATTTGCCAAGATGCCATTAAGAATTTTCTTCATAATTACGCTAAGATTATAACTGCAATGACAGGTTTGTACTACCATGGAAACAGGTAGAATTGTGGGTTGGGATCAGCAAAGGTTAATTTTGAGGTTTCCAATAGGACTATGCCAATTTGAAATAAATGTTGAAAGAGCTGGTATTTTACCACTTTCAAAGAACTTTCTTGGGAAACTAGCCTTCAAATACGGTGTCATTGGGGGCATTTAGCATCTGTGTTGCTGAGATGGTTCCATTAGAGAACACTGTGGAGAGTGGACGTAATTGCCCTGTGACACAGGTGACGGCCAAGTTCTTCCTGCATGACGTTGGTTGGGTTGGACTTTTACACATTTGCACTAAGCAGTTATCAAATGTATGCTATTCCCGAGGAGGAACAAGCCACATGCTTAGAACTTGCTCTGCTGCTAAGAACTGTTATCTGTATTTACAAGGAATGGTTTTCAATTTATTATTATTTTTTCATTTCTTTTACATACCAACCTCAGTTTCCCCTTCCTTCTTTCCTTCCTTCCTTCCTTCCTTCCTTCCTTCCTTCCTTCCTTCCTTCCTCATAGTACTCCCCCACAATCCACTCCTCTGCTCAGAAAAGGGCAGAACCCCTGTGCCAAGGCTACCATGGTGGCATGCCACAGTTTCTGCTGTGACTGGTCTCTCCCTTTTCACAGACAGACTGTGGAGCATTTAAGCATTAAGACAGAAGAAAGGCAAATTCTTTCTGCCAACATGTACTTGAATGATTTTAGCATGACTACTGGGTGGAAGAACAACACTTATGTATCCCCAGGACATTAGCAGACTCTGGTGTGCCTCATCTCTTTGAGAGTAACTTCTGGCTCTAGAAAGAACTCGCTTTTGTGGAAAGGTATGTTTTCGATGTGAGTAAAATTGTCCAGCATTCTTACAACAGAGCTATTTGTTTGGATTTTTTTTCTATTTCATAGTTGTTCTGTGTAAGATGACGAGGGAGTTTCCCATTATTTCTCTGTAACTGATTTAAAAAAATGCTTTTTGCAACTAGAAAAGCAATAAAAGAAATGTCTCTTGCTATTAGGTACTATTTATGCCAAGCACACATCATTACTACCCTGTGACGTTTAGTTTAGCAACTGTAGTAATTTGTGGAAGGATAAAATCCTACTTGCAGTTGGGTTGTGCTATATTTTTATCCTTTGGGAGCTTTGAACAAATGTTTACTCATCCTGGATAAGACATCCATGGCAGATGGAAGCATTGTTTTGACCCAAGTCTAGCTTTTGGTTTATTGAAGTTACTTGTAGAAGCCTGGTGAGGGGTTACAAGAGCTTGGCTGACTCAAAGGCTGCCGCATCACTGAAAGATCCATCCCAATGTTCACCATGACTCATGCGTCTGCATCCTTGTAGCTCCTAGACCAAATTTCAGGCAACTCCATCTTAGAGAGTCTCCACCCCCTTAAAATGATTGGTTTATTATACATACTTCAGTATGTGCTTTGCTACTAAAGGGTTTCTGAGCTTCCTTATTTTCTGTTTCCTTAGCTTCTGGGTCTCAGGAATCTCTCTCTCCCTTCCAAGAAGGAACGTTTCAATTCACAGAACATAAGTGCATATTAAATACAAAGGTTTGCTTCTTAGAAGTCCCTAAGTAGAAGACGTTCTACTCATGTAGAAGTGTCTTATATAGTGTGGCAGATCTTGCTTTTGAGGACCAGCGACCTAGGCAGTGTTGTTCTCCATTGCTTGACTTGTACCCTTTGCTTGTGTGTTCCCACATGCCTCCCTCTCATGTTCAGGTTTTAAGTATCCATCTAGAAGAAAAAGGAAAAGGTTTTCTTCCATTCAGGAACCATGTAAAGATGTCTTAGAAAGTTTACCTTTTGCATTATAGTGTTCAAGACTCGATGATATAACTAGTTGAGAAATTTATCATTATTTGAAATGATCGTGAAGCAAGAGGAGGACCAGAGGGGAGTACGGGAGGGGGTAATTTATTTACAAACTCTTGACTCCCTGCCAGTCAGAACAGGTGGGGAATTGCTCATGGTTGGGAATTTCTCTTATCTTCAAAAGAACACAGGGCATTTATCCTTCTCTTCTTGAGGCAGGGCCACAGAAAATCTACTTATTTGGCATGAACTGAGATCCGTTTCCAAACAGCAGGGCATAAAACTGTATTCATTAGAGCATATAATAAGCTTTCATTATTTTTGTTCCAAGTTAAATTTAGAGGGTTAATTCAAATGCACTTTTTGAATGTAATTACTTTTCAGCAGAATGTTTCACATACTTTTAGAATAGTACACAAATGTATCCCATCCTCAATTTAAATTGACACCCACTATATGACTTCCAGAATAGTGTGGCCATGATCCATATGGCCTGCTAGGGAGTTAGTAAGTTAAAACAGCCTTTGAGAGACATACAATTTTAGTGGCTGATATTAGTTAAAAATGTTTAATAAGAAGGACTAAATGTGTTATACTTATGTATCTTCATTAAAGTTTCAGGAATGACATCAGTTGAATGTTATCTTATTTAATGTAACATTATGAATACTTTCACTCTTTTATTAGAGTTAACTATAATTTTCTGTCTTTGGCATTATTCAAATTTGACTTTAAAAAAGAAATGAACAATTTTTAGATCTGAAATATGCAATTTCTTTATGTCACCTAGTGGAATTTCAATAGTCAAATACAGTTTTATTTTTTTTCTCAAAGACAACTTTTTGAAAGACAAAGTGCAATTCCAAAGACAGAAATGTCTCTATTGCAACTTGACAATGTTTTGAAGTTGCTACATTTTAGGTTCACGATAACAGAGAGAAAATCCCAAAAACAACTCTTCTGTGATCTCAGTTCTGAACCAGTAGGGGTTCCTACAGACTCACTGTTGCAGGACCCCTGGGGAAAGACCTGCTGAGTGCTTGCTAACTTCTGACACTTGGCAAGGCTGTTCAATCAATCCATGATGACTACATGAGGCCACCTCTTAAGAGGAAGTTTGGCCCACATTCTGGGGCACTGTGGGGTGTTAGTTTTTGTGAAGTTTGCTGGGATCAAACTTTAAACCTCAGATACATGTTTCCTCCAGTCACTACCTCAAATATTAGTTTTTTCTCAGGAGCCAGTATTGCAAAATTGCAACTATTTCCCCCTTATTTTTATGAGATATCTCTTTCTTTCTTTTGTCTACAACTTTTTGAAATATTTCTCCTGTGTATAAATTTCCTAGATTGTCTGAATCTTTCCACCTACCCAATTTTAGATAGTTCCAAATACCCATCTCATAGATTTTTTCTTCATCTTGTTTATTATATTATCAATAAGAAAATTCAATAATTTTCAATAATATTGAATAATAAAATTCAATAATGCTGGGTAGGCATTATCACCACTCCAGTCCTGGGTAAAAATTATCTCTGACTCTTATGTACCCAGCAGTGACAATGTTTCTTAAGGATGAGACCAGTTGGTCTCCATCTCATTATTCTGCCACAAAGAAGGTACTTTTGACCTATTGAATATTCCTGGTCACCCACTCAAGATTTCAATATCTATCTGTCTTCAATGTTCTCCCGACCTCTATCATCCATCAGGATAAGCTTGAAGTTTGCATTACATGCTTGCAATATTTTATCCATATGTGCTAGGGATTACCTCTTCCTACATCCTCTTTACATTCTCTTGATTCACTTTGATATGATCCACGTGAACAATCAAACCACTTACAAGTTGTTAATATAGTTTAGCTTGTAACCATTAACTTTGATGGTTTTATCTCACACAAAAGCAGACTATGGTTTATTAAAATATACAAATAAATAAAAGTGAGACTTCCCAGCTTACTTTAACAAGTTGGACTTTAGTTATTAAAATAATAATTAAAACGTGCCAGTCAAATTATAAACCTAGTCACAGAACCCTTGTCAATTCCAGTCAAGACTGCAGAGTAGGAAAGAGACAAGACAGCCTCAAGTAGACCCTATAGCCTTTATCTGATGGTGTCCATGACCAGAGACCTTCATCTGGAGAACTCTCCAATCCCTGAACCATGCCCAAATGGTGGTTGTGTTGCTCTATAGCCCACTGTTCTCCAAGAAATTGATCAATTCTGCAACATCATCCGAATCAATCTGTGTTGTCCATCTTCTGTGCCACACGCCAGATGATGGGGGACGACCTCTGTTGGTCCTACATGCTTCACACTAGAGGAAGGAGCCTGATAGGACCACGTTCTGTTGAATCTATGTTTGCTAATTAGTGGAATCTCTTTGAGAGACAAGATCTTTGTGTGTGAATCTCTATTAGTTTGGTTATCCACTTTGCTTGTGGCCCAAGCAAAGGGAGAAACTCAAATAGTGGAAACTAATCAACCTTCCTTTCAATTGGCCAAAGTTAAGAAGTTGGGACTGATTTTATTCACCAGATTGCCAAGGAGATCCATCTGGAAATTTTCATTAAAGTGTAAGGTGTGCTGGAGAGTGAGCTAGATGCTCATTGAACCTACAGGGGCACAGCCTATCATCCAGTCAGGCATCTGTGCCATTTTCTCTGGTGGGTCCCTTTTGCTTGCAGAGATGGGCTCTGAGATAACCAGCATAGCCCTCTAGCTCAAGCCAATTTCCAGAAAGTATGTTTTCACATGTCTGTTTTGAAGCATGTTCCAATACTGCATCATGTAACTGATGGCAGTTTCCCTACTGGCATTCAAGTTCTTGAATGTAAAACCCTTAGCCGCACATAGGTTTTCTCTCTAGGAAGCCTTTGAAATATCCAAAGAGGGAGTCAGGTTGAAAGTATGATATTGTGGGATTTCAATGACCAGAATCCCTAATATAATGGCTGTGTCTTCAATTCACCCTCTTAGCATTTGGAGGCTAAAAGGCAAGGAAGGAGTGGCCTTGATGCACAATGTTATTTTGCATGGTAGAAATTATAAATAAGCCTCATAATAAGCAGAGAACCTTAGAGAGAAGTAGGTGTGTCTTTAAAATAGAAGTAAGGTCGATTTTGGGGACCCTGCAGCCAGAATGACCTGCTAAAAATGAGCAAAGTCTAGCATAGAGAACAGAGTGATGGAGGCAGGTGCTTGAGGCGTCCTTCCTCTTCTATTGTTTATTTGGATGAGGAGACAAAGCATGACTGGCCAGGGAGTGAGGCTGAATTGCCATGAAATAACATCATTAAAATGTAAGTGGCCCCAAGGCGGATTTTTCAGTCTCTGATGAGGTGTTCCTAGCAGTATAGGTTAAAGAACAGTGTTTATGAAGATAAATGCTATTTAGTTTGATTTTTAACATAGCAGCATTGTTTGTAATAGCCAGAACCTGGAAACAACTTAGATGCCCTTCAATAGAAGAATGGATGAAGAAAGTATGGAATATATACATATTAGAGTACTACTCAGCAGTAAAAAACAAGGGCTTCTTGAATTTTGCATGCAAATGGATGGAAATAGAAAACACTATCCTGAGTGAGGCAAGCCAGACCCAAAAAGAGGAGCATGGGATGTACTCACTCATATTTGGTTTCTAGCCATAAACAAAGGACATTGAGCCTATAGTTAGTGATCCTAGAGAAGCTAAATAAGGAGAACCCAAAGAAAAACATATAGGCATCCTCCTGAATATTAACCTTCATCAGGTGATGAAAGGAGACAGAGACAGAGACCCACACTGGAGCACCGGACAGAAATCTCAAGGTCCAAATCAGGAGCAGAAGGAGAGAGAGCAGGAGCAAGGAACTCAGGACCGCAAGGGGTGCACCCACACACTGAGACAATGGGGATGTTATATTGGGAACTCACCAAAGCCAGCTGGCCTGGGTCTGAAAAAGCCTGGGATAAAACTGGACTTGCTGAACATAGCGGACAATGAGGACTACTGAGAACTCAAGAACAATGGCAATGGGTTTCTGATCCTACTGCACGTACTGGCTTTGTAGGAGCCTAGGCAGTTTGGATGCTCACCTTACTAGATCTGGATGGAGGTGGGGGTTCCTTGGACTTTCCACAGGGCAGAGAACCCTGATTGCTCTTTGGGCTGAGTAGGGAGGGGGACTTGATAGGGGGAGGGGGAGATAAATGGGAGGCGGTGGCGGGGAAGAGACAGAAATCTTTAATAAATAAATAAATTAAAAAAAGAAAAAAACAAAAAACAACAACAACAACAAAAATAATAAATAAATAAATAAATTAAAAAAAGGAAAAAAAGGCAATAAGGAAAAAAGAAAAGAAAAAAAAACCTTGCCTTTTGGATCCAGAATGAATTTAAAATCAATTGAAAGAAAGAAAGAAATCCCATGTGATGTATACCACCTTCCATTCTTCAAGTGTGGAAAGAATAAGGTCACTTCTGACCTCTGACAATGACCATCACTTTCTCAACTCCTAAGATTTCTGTCATTCCACTTGCAAAATGTCCGACCTCCTTCCTAACTCTGCTCATCGAAATGAAAGCATAATGCCAGTTGCTAAGCAACCCGTAGACTTCCACCTGACAGATAATTGCTGGAAGATCTTAAATCCTGACTGACTAGTATCAGAGAATCTTCTGAGGGCTTGAGTTTTTCATCCACAGGTATACCAGTCCAGACCAGGCTCACTCCCTCATGATCATTATCCAATTCCATTCAGTTCTGGCTTCCATAGACTCTGTTTCCTTTCTCATGGCTGTGTATCTGAGCTTTCTCTGACTGCTTTGATAATCAATTTTGTTGCTAGTGTCAGAAAAAAATAAACAACAGCTTAAATAAATGTAACACATCTTTGCCGGATTAAAATAATATTCTACCACACACACACTAAACTTCAGTTTTGTTCTGCCATTTCTTCATTTGGGAGCATCTTTACTGTGTTCTATTGGATCTTTCAGCCTTCCTTATCTTCAGCATAGAGCACAGAGCATCAGGTTGGCCCCTTTGTTCTGTGTTTTCATGGCATGATGATCTTAGTGATAACCGTACTTCACTGTTTGGCAATTACTACCTATCAGTCTCATCAAGTAGTGTGTGTAAGAATGATCTCATTTCTCATCTGCCCTTAGTTCTTTGCAGGGTGCAGGAGCCTACAGAGACTCCATTGCTTTTTGACTTCAGGTCTGATAGTTCACACTTGTTCTTGCTTCCCAAGGCCAAATAACAGGATGTTTGGCCAAAGATGTTACTAGATGTTTTGAGATTTAAGGAGGTGATTTTACTTGTTTCTTCTTTGAAGCATGGTAAGGAAGTCTTTTGCCCTCCTCTTTTTGCTTTGGGCATAAAAAGACTATGAGAAATAAACTCACAGCCTGCTGTAGTATTCAGGGAGAGCCGTCCTGATTCTATCTTCTGTCGTTTGTCTCTTTAATCCATACTCCCCTCTTCAGCTTGGCTGACCACAGCAGCAGCGTTCCTGAGCAGTGCTCACATCATAGGGGTGATTAGTAACAACACTTTCTGTATCTCACTAATATGAAGTCCATTTTAAGGTTATTGTTGATGTTTCTACCTGCTCTACATATACCTATGTAAGTCTTCAATAGATTCCTACTTGACTTTCTAACATGATTATGAGTCATCTGTGGTGCTTTGAATAGGAATGGCCCCCAAGTTGATCTGAATGTTTGGTCATTAGGGAGTGTCAACACTTGAGAGTGATTATGTTCTCTGGCCTTGTTGGAGTAGGCGTGGCTTTTTTGGAGGAAATGCATCATTGGGGGTGAACGTTGGGCTTTCAAAAGCTCAAGCCAGGCCCAGTGTCTCCCTCAACCTGTTGACTTCAGATCTAGTAGAACTCTGAGCTACTATGTTTGTCTGCATGCCACCATACTCCCACACAGTGAGGATAACTAACTGAACTGAACCTCTGAAACTGTAAACAAGCACCAATTAAATACTTCCCTTTCATAAGAGTTGCTGTGGGCCCAGTTTCTCTTCACAGCAATAGAATGCTAAGACCCCATCTTAATTTGTCAAAAAATAGGATATTTTCTGTTGTTCTCTAGGGTTCATTGTCATAGTTGACACCACTATTGTTTCAGAAATCTCTAAGGAAAATTACTGTTCTCAGATATATGTTTTCTAAAAGTCTGTTAGCCCTTTTTTCTCTCACAAAAAATTTTAGAAGCAAATTCTTTTCTTATTTGAATTTCTGCTTGGCTCATACGTGTCTAGATACTAAGCATTGTGTGCATTCTCTGTTTCTGGATGTGAACATTCAGATCAACCCCAAACTCTCCCTGCCTCTCCACATTTACATTTGTTTATTTTCTTCTGAGCTGATTTATTTATTCCCAAGCATTCTGACTCTTGCTTAGTGCTCTGCCCCTAGTACTGAACCACGCAGGACTGATTTTTTTTAATGGAGCCATTTGTTTTAGGGATGAGATGGTGGTTCAAGCCCCAGAAGATCCAGGGTCATTACTGCACTGGGAAATGAAGGGAAATTTTCTAAATCCACAGGTTATTATGATAAGTACTTGAGAGATGAATGCTTTCACATTCTGATTTCCTGGAGCTTTTTACATATGCATTCATTTTACTGTTCTCCAGGTTATGTATTATGAATATTTATTAATGATAATTCACAAACATTGTTGAATAGTGATAAATTCCACAGTATTTCCTCCTGTAAGGCACACTTAAATTTTGTAGAATTGCAATAAAATTTCAAAATACTTTTTTCAAGTTTTTGTTTCATTCTCATATTTAACAAGAGAATAGTTGTGATTCCCTCTGTACCCATATTGACCAAACATGTGTCTATTGCATGATTGTTATTAAATATTATGTATTTTGTTTTATGTTTTGTTAACTATGAACACTAGGTGATTTTGTTAAATCCCACTAAACATACAAAAATAGGTGTTTCTTTAAGAAAGATGTTCTATGTTGCAAGAGAAGCATAAATCCCCCCTCTAGACTCCTTCTGCCTGTTTGTGGCAATCATTATATGGATATGATTCTCATTAAAAATCTCTACTGTGGCTAGTTAAAAATATTCCCTGGAAGAATACACAATATGTCTCTCCTAATGTGTGGAGGGTTTTTAGGGAAAAAGTTCCACACAATTCAACCCCATCTATTCAGACTACATTTGAACACGTGGGTTAATAATTATGTCTTTTCAGAAAAAAAGAACAAACTGTGAATTTTACCATAATTCTTTGATTTTTAGTTTAATTGGCAAAAAATCAAAATTTTTGACATGGTCGTAGAGGGCTCACATAGGGAAGAATTGAGTATTTGTTGACATGGTCGTAGAGTGCTCATATAGGGAAGAATCGAGTATTTGTTGACATGGTCATACAGTGCTCACATAGGGAAGAATTGAGTATTTGTTGACATGGTTGTAGAGGGCTCACATAGTGAAGAATTGAATATTTGTTGCTGGAAATTTTAAATCAATCCTTACCATGAGATTCTTACTCCCGTGCTTTATATTAAATTGTGTATTGGGTAAAATGATGACTTTCTTAAGACAGAAAATGTAAAAAAAAAACAATGAAAATATTAAAGGAGAAAATGACCTATAATCACACTCTTAAAGCATATCTGTTCAATTTTGTCCTGTAACTTCCTCTTTCATCTTCTGAATACATTTGCTGTACAATAAGAATAAATGTTTTACATTATAATCAAGTAGGACAGAAGCACTGTTTTCCTAAATCATTATATATTTCTCTTCATTCCTAGACTTAGTGGAGATATTACCTTTCCTCCAGCTGAGTGAATGCCTATATTAATGTTCATTCTTCCCCCTACTAATCCTCATCATTTCACCCATCCCCTCTTGACTACACTTGCTGTCTCTGGAACCATTCTCCTGACACCCTCTTATCTGCCTGTTCTTCGATTTACCTTCTTATACCAAGCAATACAATTTTCTAGGGTTATTATCAAACCTGTAGCATTAGGTTGATAGTAGTGCTTTAAACTGTTTTTTATCATGAGATGTCACTTTATATTTTTAAATTTTGAAGGTTAAGGAAATAATTTAAAGCCAATGGCTGTGGCAAAATTTGACTTGTTAAAAAAAATAAAAATAGATTCTTTTCTCATACAATGTATCCTGGTTAGAGTGTCTCCTCTGTCCAGTCCTCATAGTTCCTCACCATTGTGCCTCCCCACTGGATCCACTTCCTTTCCTTCTCTCATTAGAAAAAAAACAGGTTGCTAGAGATAACCAAACATAACAAAATACAATATAAGAAGATGAAGCAAAACCTTAATAAAAACTTCAATATGGCATCCCAACAGGAGGAAAAGAATCCCAAGAGCAGGCACAGGAGTCAGAGACCCCACTTGTTCTCACAGTCAAGAGTCTCATAGAAACATGAAGTTAATAGCTATTCTATACATGTCACGGCCCTGGTGTAGACCCATGCCGTGCACCGTGGCCCCGGTCTGTGCTCTATGTGCTAGACCCCAGTTCGCAAGCTTCGGGCAAAGAGCTGGAAGTTGAGAATACAGACACAGAGACAGACCGACATGCAGACCTTTAAACACTGATACCAAAGCCCCTCTTTATTAACACCATGTAAACTTAAATACACTGCAGTCAATGGTCAACAGGTGATAATCCCATCCTCTGATCCTCTAACTAGGCACAGCTTCTAGTAACTTATATTAGAAGGCTCTAGGAGGGAAGAGCGGCTGAAGGCCAGGACTCATTAATCCCAACAGACCCATGTAGGTTCTGCTTCTGCTGCTTTAGTTGAATTCCTCAGAGCCCAGGGAATTCAATGGAAGTTGAAGCAGAAAGATTGCAAAAGTCATAAAGGATGAAGGATACCAGGAGAACAAGGCACTCTGAATTAACTGTGTAAGGCTCTTATGAGTTCAGAGACTGAAGCAGCAAACTTTGGCTTTCTAAAGTAAGACTCTTGAATAAAAACTGTGAGGCTCAAGTCTAGATAGAGTATAGCTTTCTGTGTTCATATCTCATCACATATGACTAATGACCAAGAATAGTTGTGTTTCTTCTTTTCCAATCACTGCCCCTTTGCTGCTGGTGGTTTTTTTATTAGTTCATTGATTAAGAGAACTAGTAAAGTGCTGGGTTTTACCTTAAAGGGCAAAGTGCTTTCATGTAGGACCTGGGTTCTATTCCCATAACCCATATTAAAAAAAGCTGAGTAGTTGGCATGTAACAGTAGTCCTAGCACTGGGAAAGCAGAGACAAATGGAATCCTCCATCAGGGCTTGCTGACCAGTATGTTCATCTGTTTGGGGAGATCTAGGCAAGCTAGAGAGCTTGTCTTAAAAGCCACAGGTGGATCTAAGGAATGACCCACAATATAGAAAATATCTTCATTGTTTCCTCTTTCCAAGTAGAAATATAGATTTGAATTAGTATTTTTCATGTTTTAATAAATAGAGGCTACATTCTAAACAACTTTTGTAACTACTGTATAGTTTATAGGAATAATTGAAAAAATAAGCATGATTTTAGTGAGCTTAATGTGTAAAAAAAACAAACTGCTTCTATGTACCTGACTTATGAGTTATGCTCTTTTGATGAGTAATATTATAAAGGGGATCAAAAAATTTGCTTATGGCCGGGCGGTGGTGGCGCATGCCTTTAATCCCAGCACTCGGGAGGTAGAGGCAGGCGGATCTATGTGAGTTCGAGGCCAGCCTGGACTACAAGAGCTAAGTTCCAGGACAGGAACCAAAAGCTACAGAGAAACCCTGTCTCGAAAAACCAAAAAAAAAAAATTGCTTATGCAAAATGAGTAGGAGCATATAAAAACACTTCAGATCTGAGATGGATTCCAAGTTCAGATACTAGAAGCTACGATGGTCTATCCTACAAAGGAGATGTTGTGGCAAAGTCCAATAAAATGACAATTTGTGTTTGGCGGTGGAATGAATGCTGCTGATAATTGGGAATAGAAAGTGGATTAGTGTGTGTTGAGTGGGGAGTGCGTGTCTAAGGGAATATACAGCATACACTCTGTTAAAGAGCAGTGTGGAGTGGAAAGAATAGTGGTGGCCTAGAGAAGAAAGAATTAAGCAGTCTGTGATGTGAAATAGACATTCAACATATTTGTTAGAGACTTTTAAAGCTGAGATAGTAATCTAGGAGGCCAATGTATAAATTCACTGACAAATGTGTGTGTGTGTGTGTGTTTTGTCTGATTGCTGTTATAGAAGCCATTGGATATTCCTAGCAATTATTTTGTATATGAAGGTCAATAAAGGTTACAAGATAAATGACCTCATGCAATGTAATTAATCTTCCCAGACACTAAAATGTCCTGTCTATATCACATTTGAGGAAAAGAATCAAAGCCACACAGAGAATGGCAAGTGTTCCTTTCACTCATGCATATGGGGAAATTACTTACTGTGTTTTTTTTAAGTGACTTTCTTAGCTTAGTCTGTTCTGTTGGCATCCAGAGACACAACCCAACAAACAAACCATGTATGTGCCCTTTACCATAAAGACCTATTACTCATTCTGCACCTATTTTCTTCCAAACCTCTTTGCTATTCATTGCTCTTTTTTTTAAGGCATGTGATCTAGACATGAACAGAAAACACTTACAGACTTTTCCCTTTTTGCCCATACCCTTTGTGGAGATGGGATAGAGCTATGGTCTTGGTGTGTTAATCTAGGACACAAAGTCTCTATGAATAATATAATCTCCCATAACCCTTGTCATCTTCAGTTACTCCCAGCCTTCATGGGGTTTACAGTGTAAACCATTGGCAGGGTTTGTCAGTATTTTCCATCCTTTTCCTTATGTGTGTTTAAGAACTACTCTGTAATCTTGTCTTAATGTAGGGTTCACATACTGATAATCATATTCTTTACCGCATTCCCAGTAAGTTAGTCTGTTTTCTTTGCCCTAAACCTTTAAAGACAGTCACAGCGAAGGCTACTTTCTGCTGCATATTAATTTTGGTTTGATAATTCATCCAATATGCTGATTTTTCTTAGGGAATCACTAGAAATTCAGCGACAGCAGTGATGCGTGGGCCTCCTGTGCAGGAGCTATTTGTGGCTTTGATGTGGCACCTCTCTTCCTACAGAGAAGAGGAGGCCTTCAGGTATGAGTAACCATAGGTGGGTGTAGTTTTATATATATAGTTATAGTTGGTAGAAGCAGAAATAGTGAAGAAGTTGTCCAAGGGCTACAATGTTTTTAGATGAAAATCTGGCAACCATCCAAGTAGAGACATTAATGTCATGCTATAGCAGAATGAAGTTAGTGGTGGGAGAAGATCTACATTCCCTTTCTCCCACTTTCAAACTGAAGAGAGTTTGCTGGCTTCTTTCAAGAAATCAGTTCTCCCCTGGTGTGGGATCCCCTTGGGTATATGTATTGTTTTTATTGGTTAATGAATAAATAAGCTTCTTGGGCCTAAGACAGGGCAGAACAGAGCTAGGTGGGGAAAACTAAACTGAATGCTGGGAGAAAGAAGACGGAATCAGTGAGATGCCATGGAGCTGCCACAGGAGACAGATGCGCTGAAACCTTGTCATAAACTCTAAGCCTCATGGTAAAATATAAAATAATAGAAATGGGTTAATTGAAGATGTAAGAGCTAGCCAGTAAGAAGCTAGAGCTAATAGGCCAAGCAGTGATTTAATTAATACAGTTACTGTGTAGTTATTTCAGGAGTCTGGGTGGCCAGGAAACAAGCAAGCAGCCTCTGACTACACTTGCCCACCCCTCTACCAACCTGTTATTATTGCTCCATGTTGGTCACTAGTGATAAAATAAAACAAAACACCAAAAACCAAAGAAAAATGAAAGAAAAGAAAAAAGAACACCCAACTATTTGATTGTTAAGTACCCTAAAGAAGGGCAGATGGAATGCATTTAGCAAGTGCTGACAGTACCCATCACTATAACCAACTTATAGATGATGACCTTGTTCTTTATAACTGGGCTACAGAGTAAAGACAAGACTAGGCCTTGGAATCAAGTTATGGTTCAGAAGTTGGAGTGGATGTAGAGAGACCACAAAAGACAGCTGGGCAGCGAGAGTGCGAAAAGTGACACACCAAAGCATTTTAAAATTGGTAAAATGTAGAATTTGGTTACGGAATTAGGCTATTAGCTTTGGCCTCATACTTTAATAAAATTTGGATTTCTCAACTACAACCTAATGAAAGCATTGGTTTTACATCCTCTAAAAAGTGCAGTACAAGTCACTGCAACTGCATCCTAGTTTTCAGGAGCTATTTGATGATTGTGCAGACCTTACTGGATGTAAGACAGTGAATATATCATCATCTCTTCTGTGAGGGTCTCTTCAAGCTATCCTGATGGCAGAAGGATAATTCAAGAAGAGGCAAGATGAAACTTGGTACAGTGTAACTTTTGTTGGCCACCACTAGTTTAAACTTCTGGAGTTTGACCCCATGTGGTTTATTTTAGCTTTATTTAAGTACAGCACAATTTGCGGGGAGGGAAGTTTACGGATGACAGTTAACTCGGTCCTGTGTCCACATGAGGCTTAAGACATGTTTATATTGAAACCCTTTATAAAGTAATATGGCTTCTTCCATAAAGATGGGTGCTGTTGACTTAGAAACAGAGCTCAAGATAAGGGGCTAGGGAGAATTACTGGGGCAACCACAATGACTGTGGGAGTTAGGATTGTCCTGGCCCTAAGGTAACACAGAAATGACTTAGGCTGTTGTAAAGTACAAATGACATCTCTCATAAGGGTGGGTTATTTGTAGACTGAGAAGCAATGTTCAAGATTTCGGGAGAAAAGTCTGAGACAAACAAACAATATTGTAGGGGATTTGGGTAAAGCCTGGCCCTGCAGATAGGAAAGGATCACCAGGATATAAACTACATCCTTTGGCAGTGTTCTGGGTGGAGGAAGACAGGCAAATATTTCCTTCTTTTGAAGAGACAAGCCTGGATGTTTAACTTTCCTGGCTCCTCTTGTGTTTCTTTGTGTGCACAAGAACTTATTCTTTAAATGGCTACATGAAGACACTCTCATTTTCTTCAAGCAGCTCTTACAACTCTAGATTCTAGTAGTTCTGAGATCATTTGCTTTTCATGAAAATACCATGAAATGGATATAGAATAACAAATTATGTCAGCCTGGTATAATGAAAAATGCCTGATATTTCAGCAAGGCTGTGTCATATACTGAATCTGAGACCAGTTGCCTTGTCTTAGATAGCCAAAATATTATTAGTAAATAATTATGTAAATCATTTATTGGATGCGTCAAACCATACAGTTTCATGAAAATGGCTCTACATAGTGTCCCGTACAATAAAAACAAAATAAAAAGTCATTTTATTGTATGAGAGAAAGTTAATAGATAATAATTGCATTTCTGTGAATATTCTGTAATTTCATTTTATTTAAAAATTAATTCAGATGACAACTAAGGTAACTAAAATGAAAAGGTGAAAAATATAAACAAGAACTTTGCTCAAACAGCTCAAAAAAGTGGGGTGTTCTTAGGACCACATTAATTAGCTACTATTTCTTTCCTGTATAGAGAAATTTGAAAGCCCCAAATTATCTTTTCAGAATTCCATTGTAGCTGTGACTCTGGATTTCAGTTATTTTTTAGACAACTGGTATACCTGTGAGAGACTAAAGGGCAGAGAAGGCAGAAGTCACCTCCCTGCTGCTGTGCAGCTAACTAGCAGTCTGGCTGTGGGAATGTGAATATTTATAAGCAGTTGCCAGGGTTTTTGAGTTGTATTTCTTTCAACCTACTTAAACCAGAATTTAAATTAAGACTCTGAGTTGTCTATCTTCTTTCTCTGCTATAAATTTTTGAGTTTATCGTATAAAAATGCATTGATGGATTCTTTGTTTCATTGTCATTGATTAGTGTTTGGACCTTTTAATTAAGGTTTTAGGATGAGGATGCTGCAGCCTATTCTCTTTCCTGTGTGCATTCAGACTTAGTAGGTAGTGGCAAGTGTGACCAGGAATAGAATAGACAGCAACTAATTGTGGGGTTTGATTCCTAGGGTCACGTTGCGGAGTTATTTGTCATTTCTTGGATCTGGAATAACCCCAAAGTTTTGTATGTTGAAAACTTAGACCCAAGCTGCTGATTTTATTGGGAAGTGGTAGAAACTTCAAGACTTTAAGACTAATTGAAGGGAGTGGTCCTTGGAGGATGTATTCTTGGAAGCTGTATTCTGTTTGCATCACGCCTCTCTGCTTCTTCTTCCACTCTCTACTTCCTGACTCTTATGAAGTGAACAGCTTTCCTGCTGCCCTTTGTGGTATAGGTTTAACCACAAATAATACCACCATAGCTGATCATGGCCCCAAACCTGCTAAACCATGATCCAAAAATACATATTTTGTCCTTTGAGTTATAGTTTCGAAGCGCTCTGTTGTGTTGTCAGCAAGCTGGGTAATCCACACTGTATCTTGAGAATGGGCTCTGGTATCTCACATTCCCTTTCCCCACAAGTCAGCAATGGGTGACAGGTGAGGCAGAATAGACACACACTGACCTCACCAAGAGATACTGCAGTCTGAGGCACCCAGGCAGGCTCCATACCAGAAAGTACGGCAAAATCCACTGTATTCCACGGCTGTCCCCCTATATTCATTCTACAAACGCTTCCCAAATTGTCCGGATCTCTACCCAAGGCAGACTGACCATGGATTTCACTAACTCCTTGATAGTTTTCTCTTTCTTTCAATACCTCTTAGCTCTCTCCAAGAAATATACTTCAAGGTTAAAGGCAATATTTGCTTGGAAGAACCCGGATCATAACTGACAGCACCTGTTCATTCTGTCTCTACTGGGGGCATTCTCTATATCTGGATAAACCTGCCTGTGTTATTTTTTTATCCTACTCATGTTATAAAGGGGACTTAACTAGTCTGTAATTTGATGTTTTACATTGATCGAATTTATTAATTTAACGCATAATGCTCCCAATGTTTGAGTCCAAATGCTTGCACTGAGGATTTGACTGTAGCTCTAGGATAGAGTGCTTCCCATCCATGATGATTAAAATTCTTGGGTTGATCCCCAACCCTGAAATATGTGTGTATTAGTCTGGGTATGACTCTCCGTATTACAACTCCTCTAATATTTTCTGATAAACACTAAATGGAACTCATTTTGCCAGTATATAAAATGATGAAAAATATATGAGAAAATAAAATTAAATGGTATCTTAACCAGCCTAAATTATATTCCCTTTATGGAATTCTATATCTTATTATCTGTTTAACTTCTTACGTATTTTAGCATATGAAAACTTATAATTGCAAAGTAGAGAGAACAGCTTAATAATAATTTATATGATTAAAAACACACAAAATTTAAATGCCCAAGTTAATTATCACAAGTCTGATTGTGCACCTTCGCCTCTGAAAATGATGCCTGCACATGGAATGTTTGAATTAAAAGCGGAAGCCTTGTGAATAACCACTCGTGAATGCTTTTTGACACAGAGCAAAACTGTGCACCCCAGTGGCCTTGAATATCAAATTCTCTATCTGAACATTTTATTCAGAGGAGTTTCTCAGAACTGAATAGCATTAAGGTTTTTATATGGAGAGATTAGATTATTTCATGAACTCAGGGACCTGACTAATCTCTTGTGAAAGCTAAGAACTCTGCAAAAAATAATAGCAATGAATTCTCAGAAAGGAGCAGAGCGCCTAGATATAGATGTGGGCTTTTAAGAACAGAGACTGGATCATTTCATTACACTGGGGAGGAACGGTCGCTTGGAATCTCATATTAAGATATTCATTGAGGTGCCAAGGACAACGCCTTGATGGATGGCGGTGCGAAGGAGGAAGGAAGAAGAAGGTCTCACACTGCACATGTTATGAGACTCATTTCACCTGTGAAGGGAAGACTATTGATTTCATTCATCTCACTTAGTTGGGAGTCTGACTCAAAAAAAAAAAAAAAACCAAGCTCAATGACATCAACTCCAAAGATGACAGCAGGTGCACTGAGAACAGGAAGAAAAGGGAACAGGAAAATGATCAACGTAACTTCATTAAGAGAATTTGAAAACATGATTCTTCTTCGTGAAAAGGCAGCAAAAGAACCTTGAATTCTGGCTGCGTCTTGTGTTTGTGGCAACCTTCCTGGCAATTGTGATCGATGGATCCTATACTGTGTGCGTGCCTGTGTATGTGTGTGTGCAAGTGTGTGTTTGTGCGTGCGTTTACACATTCAAATGTGTATGTGTATTTCTCAAGGACAACCAGTACAAACAAGCTAACGACACTACAGTATACAACTTAGTTTTCTCTATACTACTGGTATCCTATGTCTGGACTTTTTGCTTCAAAAATACCAAGCAGTTTACAAAGGGTTTCAATAAATATAATAGTAAGCTTTTATGCTTTTTAATTTAAATAAAATTTTAACGTACTATTTACAGTTTTTCTATATTAGTCAAAACTAATTATTTAACCAAAGGAGATACATTATTTTTACCTCTGAATATTAAAAATTTTGTGGTTCTTCAATTGTTATATTAATTAATATGCAAATATTTGTTATTTCCTACAGATAATTCATGACAAGGGGACATACAGTGAAAACAACCTACTTGAATCAAAACCTAGGAGGGGTTTCTTAAAAGGATATTATAGAGTCTGTAATACATGAGACATTATTTCATGACAAGACATTTTTCGTTATGCTGTAAGATGAGCAGGCCTTTAGGAAAGCATGAACCCTACTATTCTTAGAAACTGCTTCAGACAGAGTATAGATTTATATATAGATGCATGATCTGCTCTGCAGAGTTTTTGGTGAACAATAGAAAATGCCGTCTCCATCTCTTGGAAATTTTTGAATGGTAGAATTACCAGAATTCTGCACAATTTATTGGGACAAAGGAGGAAGCACAAATTGTCTTTGACTTGACCCTTCGTTTGTAATTCTGCGCATCATTTGCCTATCCAGCTAGCTTGAGCCTGATCATCTGTTCGAGCAGAATGAGAATTTTCTACTCTGAGACTTGTTGGCTACATGAGCAAGGATTAATCCCATTTGAGGAGCTAGAGCACCCTCAGAGAAGGAATTGCAAGGAAAATGTGTTACTTACTTTTAAAGACTATAAACAATTGTGGAAAGGTGACATAGTATTAATCCGTTTAAAGTTTCCTAAGAAGATATTTTATGTTGGCAAATTGGGTAGGCTACCATTCTTTGCAGATTGATCGAAGTTCTGTCAAATGATTTTGCTCCAACAGTTGAAGGGTAAGGGCTACACCCTGTCAAACAAAGAAGAATTGTTGGGTTCATTGAGTTATTATCCTTAGTAGTTTGTCCAGCGCAGTTGGTGAAAGCCATGAGCAATGAATGAGCCTCAAATGAGGACCATGCGGATGATGAGAAGGTGGCTCAGGAAGCAAATATCCCCTACCCACTGAGGATCTGTGACTCCGCCCTTCTGCCTCAGGGTAGAAACAAGTAAAAGGGAGAGCACCTACTCCTATTAAAAGGATAAAAGAACCTGAAGGATATATAACTAAATGGTACCATGAAGGGCAGGGATAAAGGGTTAATGGCACATATGCACCCTTCCATAAAATATTTAGAGAGAAAAAAAATAATGAAAACGTGATCTAGTGGAAATGTCCGATGTCCACTTAGTCACTTAGAGGTGAATGAGTGTCACTGAAATAATACAGCTCAGATATGTTTGAGCCCAACTTCCAAAGAGGATTAACTTTAATTTCAGACAAGAACACTTGGCAGACCCAAATAAGTACTGATAGATTATAGCAGAAATATATGGAAAAACAGAACGCCTAATTCCAATATATATATTTGTGGATTTTTATTCTCATTTTCGTCTATTTTTTTCTTAATTACTATTCGATCTGTACAACTCACAGATAGTCTGGCGATTTGATATTTCAACTTCTATTAATTAAAAACAAAAACTGAGTTGTGCAGTAAGCCTGTCTGGTACACCATGATTAAAACTGCATAGAAAAAATATCTGCCTTAATGTTACAAAAAAAAAAAAATGGAGGGCCGTGTGTTGGGTGGGAAGCTAGAGAAAACTTTCAGGAAGATGTTCAAGAAGAATCAGTTATAACAAAAAGGCGATTGTGTGTAACAAGTGTGTGGTTGCTGTGTTCTAGGGGACACAATTTCCCTGGGTGGTCTTTGGATCAGGAACTTCCTGAATACTAGTTAAGAATGTGCTAGCTGTCCTTTGGAATGATATTACTTCTAACAGGGTAAGTTGTTCTTCAAACTTGAGGCTGATGTTTACTTACCTGCATTTTACAGCTGAGTAACTTCAGTTTTCCTCTCCTTAGATCAAGAGAAACATGTGATGTTTTTGAAGCAGGGTTTCTCTGCGTAGCCTTGGCTGCTCTGTAGACCAGGCTGGCCTCGAACTCAGCGATCCACTTGCTTTCCCTCCTGAGTTCTGGGGTTAATTGTGTGCGCACCACACCCTCTTCACACAAATGTTTTTTATCTAACACAATAGGGTTGCCTTGTTTACTTCTAGCTGACCACTGCAGAAAGCCCAGGGAGTAGACGCTGTCTTACAGCATGAAAGGATGTGAACGTTTTTGTTTCTGAAGATATTTTAGCACGGGAAGTGAAAACCCAGATTGCATGAGGCTGCTTTTTCAAACAAGCTTCCGCGAAAGCCCAAAGACCTTTCCTGCTCAGTCCAGGGACTTGGAGAAGCCTTCAGAGAGCTTTCCTGAAAAAAAAAAAAAAAAAAAAAGACAATGTTTTGTAACTTAGTGTCAATGGCAGAAGAGAGAAACTCTCTTTTTTTTTTTAATACTCCAAAACTATTTGTTGCCCCCAACTGTTTTCCCTTTTTATTCAGTATTCTCCGTGCCTTTCCACTCCCCGGGGTTTTAATAGAAAGAATGTGCAGTCCCCCCCCCCCCCCCTTTTTTTTTAAATCCTCTTCTTCAAATTGTACTTGCTAAAAGCTTTGTGCTGGCTAAAGACTCATTCTAAAGCGTCGATAGACACTTCACACTTAACAAGACTGGGACGTTAAAAATTTTATCCACGGAAAAATAGCTGCTTCGGAGAGCAGCTTCAACGTTTACACCTTTGCGGAAGGCTCCTTGTCTCATTTGGAAGCTAGCATTGTAAAACCGCCCTTGAAAGATTTTGTGTAGGGGGGGGGGGGGGGGGGGAGGATGGGCTGTGTCCTCTAACTGTTGAGAGTATATAGCAGAAGCTATTCTTTCTTTTCTGACTGAAACGAAAACAGATGTTTGTGTTTTGTTTTCCATTTTATCTTTGCATTTTTTAACATTTTTTTTTTTTTCTATTGATGGGGAAGCTCAGCCAACCGCATCTGGCTTGGGTGTGGCCACCTGGAGCCAGGTAGATAGATAAACAGGGGTAGAGAGGTGCACCGGCTCTCTGATCGCCTGGCCCCTTTGGACTTTGGACTTTCTCCGGTAGCGTGAGTTCCCCGTTTTCAATTATTAAATTATGTCTGTTGTTTTGAGCTGGTCTCGTTATTTTAGCGTACCTATCGAATACGCCTTCACTTACATTCTATATGCACTTTCGCTATTAAGAAACACTAAGCCCTGGTCCTAAAATGAATATGGACTCTGTCATGACTTTGTAGGCAAGTGTGGCAGATGGGATTCACTGAGACACAAAACTTGGTGGAGACTTGTAACAGGTTTCTTTTCCTGCTTTATTCGCATGAACTTACTGAACCCTGTTCCCTGTGCCAGTCTCTAATACAGCACTGTAGAGTACATGTGACCTCACACAGAAAGAGAATAAAGAACATGGCAAGCATCTTCTCATCCTCACAGCATCCTGGGATACTTCAACAAGTAGCTTGAAGAACAATCTTAAGGTTCAAGTCTCGTGAAATATGGTAGCATTAATTTGTAATTTTAGACTTTTTAAAAGTAAAAGTCCAATATAGTTAAAATTGGCCATTTGTTTGAGGTATTTCATTTAGCTCTTGGCTGATGTGATCAGTATGAATGAAGAACTTGAAACTTCTTGGGAATGATAGCAGATGGTGGATAGCAAGTGCATACAATAAGAGGAATCATCAAAAGTAGGCGTAAACAGAGACTGCTCTATTTCCTGACTGCTCAGACCCAAGTAAACACACAGAAACTATATTAATTACAACACTGCTTGGCCAATTAGCTCTTGCATATTCTTAACTAACTCTTACATCTTAAACTAACCCTTTTCTATTATTTTATATTTTACCACAAGGCTCGTGGTTTACCAGCAAGGCTCCAGCATCTGTCTCCTTCGGCAACTACATGGCACCTCTCTGCCTCAGTCTTCTTTTCTTTTCTGTCTTTGCTTGGAATTCCCACCTTGCCCTACTCTGTGCTGCCATAGGCCCAAAGCCACTTCTTAATAACCAATGGCAATAAAACACACAGCATACAGAGGGAATCACACATCAATAAGGTATGAGGTCAGGTACCTGAAATGGAAGAAACTGGATAAAGTAAAAGAAGGCAGACACACAGAAAGATAAATTCCACATTTTCCATTATATGTGGGACCTAAACAAAGTCAAACTGTAAGTAGGGTAATGACTACTATAGGTCAGAAGTGATGTTGTAGAGGAAAAAATGGAGAAAATGGAGGCTGTAGATGTTCACTCTGTCCACGCAGAGAAATATGTGGTGCATACTGAACCCCATTAATATGTGCAACTATTAATAATAAATAGTGACTATATTTTTGTTTCATGTCTTTAGAGATAGGGCCTCATCTATATCCTTGCATGGCCTAGAATTGACTATATGAACCAAGGCAGTCTCAAAAAACTTAATAATCCCTCTGCCTCAGATTCGAGTGCTGGGTCTGTAGTCGTGAGTCTCCATGCCTAACAATAATCATCTGTGATTAATTATGTATGCTATTGATATGAATGATATGTTACCTATCTATTGTGAGAGAACACTGGAATTTTTAGATGAGAAACACAATATACCATTTTCCCAATTCATATTCATTTTCATAAAGATAGATATTTACTAAAAACTTAAGCTTTCTAATTTTAGTTTTCTAAAAATAAACGATACTCAATTATCTTAAGATAACACTGTATATGGAATTTTATCATCCAATTAAAAATATGTATAGTGAGCCATATCTTGGTAAAAATAGGAGAAAAATATTGAGCATTTGGGGAAGGTCATATCTCAGCATTGTTTGGTAAACCAAATTATCCTTGCTTCTAATATATATATATATATATATATATATAATATACACATATATATGATGTACCCAACCTCATCACAGAGTATTAAAGAATACTATCTAGAATTAAAAATTAGTGAAAGAAACCATGCTGCAAGCATTTTTTAGCCAACCAAAATTTTGTTCACAGCGGGAAGAGGAAGCATACAACTTAAAATATGTAAGAATGCACGAGCTATCTGAACATAGATTTCTACTAACATAACAAAAAGAACCAAAGAAAACTAAACTACCAGAAAATGGGAGGAAAACAGTGAGGAAAACTAACTGTATTTACAAGACTGTAAATGATCTGAGCGTCTAACAAAGGGACCCACTGACACAACAGACAATTAAATGTCACACATCTTGAAAATATAGAAATATCAGATGATAGATTGATGACTGGATTGACCCTAAGCGTTTAAGCGAAGTGTAACAAAGCACAGTAGGACAGAGGTTAAACTCATCTGTCACATCAGTAAAACAACACCACAATAGAATAATAACAGTGGCATCCATTTATGACATTATGTAAAAGAGATGTTTGCAGTAAAAGTTGAAAAAAAAATGAAAATCTAAGACCCTTTATTCATAAAAAAGGATGGTTTGATGTTTTATTTACAAAGAAGCCATGCATAATATAAAAAAGATAGTCCCAGTAGAAAACGTCAATTCGTTTTTGTCCTATCAAAGACTCAAAATAATAAAATACACATACAAAAAGAAAGTTTATCAAGTGATTGGTTTTAAACAATATATCATATATCATAAATTTTATAATTGAAGATTTAATTAGCTGAGTTTTTTTTCATTGTTGGTTTTTTTTTTTTTTTCTGCTTTGAAGAAATGCCTGGCCAGCATCAACTTAATGAAGAAAGGTTGAGAACTTTTGGCTTAAAGTTTGAGGAACTTCAGTCCAGCAAGGACAGAAAGGGTTGACAGCAGGAACTTTGATGCATGGTTACCTTGCATCTGTAGTGAGGGAGCAGAGACTGGAAGAAGAATGGAGTTACAAAACCTCAATGCCACCACGTGACACACTTCCTTCAATTAGCCTTCACTTCCTGAAGGTTCTACAGTCAGCCACGATTGGCCCCTTGATTTCTGGGGAACAAACATACAAACTCATGAGCTAAGTGGGGTATTTCAAATTCAAACCTCAGTACTCCACACCTGACCTTTATAAATGTTTTGCCGTCTTATAGCACAAAAATGAACTTATTCTACCTCCGAAAGTTCTTGATTTCTTTACCAAATGAGTCAGTTCATTAAGTTTGAATTTGGCTTCCCTCAATTCTCAAAACACATGCAGAAGGCAGAGAGATTCTTTGCCAGAAAATGACAGGAGTTCAGTTCTTGCTGGAGTTCTTTCTCCTCTGAAACCTCATGAGCTGAGACTTCATTGTCCACATTCCTTTTGGCTGTTTGAATCTTTTTAGAAAATTCCCTTGGGATCTGCTTACAGCATTTTCAAGTTTCCATAGCCCGCAGAACATAACTCTTCCACATCCTTTACAAGGACAATCCAAAGGCCTAAGATATACACGCTCTGGTTTATTACAGCAGTGGCTACTAATCTTGGTAGCAATTTTCTATACTAGTTATTTTTCTTGTTGTTGTAATCAAATATCTGACAAGAAACGAATTAAGGGAAGATACACTTTTAAAATTTGAGAGGTATAGAGTGCAAGAAAATAACAACAGAAAGAGTATGAGACATCTGGCTACATTATATGTGTATTATATCTACTAAGAAACAGAGAGAAGCCGCACCACAAATTCTCAAAAGCCCACCCCGGTGACTTTCCCCCTCACACAAGGCTCTGTCTCCCAAAGGCTCCACAACTCTTAAAGAAAGAAGCACTTGCTGGTGGCTAAGAATTCAAACACGTGAGCCTATACAACACATGTAAAGCCCAGCAAAGGAAAGGTAAGAGAGAAGGAGAATTGAATAAATAAAAACTAAGAGAACTATATGTAACTAATTATATACAAAGAAGGACAAAGTTTAGTCATTTCCACAGTGAAAAAAAATAATGCAAATCTCCCTTTCTAAATTCAATGAAATATAATGATAAATATCACAAGTGAATAAAATCATCAACCAGCACAGACATATTAAATACTTAAGTTTTGACTTAAAATAAAGAAGTCATTCAAAATTATTTGGTAGTAACATTAAAGAATAAGCATGGAAAAATATGAACAATCTAGGAAACTCACATAAGGATGACACTTGTTGTCTTTATTTTATACAAAAATATCTCCCTTGTAATGCCAACACATTCCAAACTTATACAAAAATTGCTATTTTAAAAATCCCATTTAAGACTTTAACTCTTCCTTGGATTTTTTGCTATTAGTATTTAAAAATTAAAATACTTCATAGATAACTCGTACTTCACAGATTATACATACAACTGTGGACTTGAATTCTGTAAGTCTATATTGAAAATGAAAAGTAAATTTTTCCTTCTTGTGGAACTATGATGGACGATTTCATAGTTTTGAGATTGTTTGGGGCACGCTTTGTAAACAAAGTCCCCTAGGAGGATGACTTAAGGACAAGCCCACAATTGAATGTCTTTGTAAACTTGCATCATTTCAGAAGATAATAAGGGCTGAGCTTTGTCTCTCAGAGGAGGTAAATGTGATGCTGAGGTTTTATGGGGCGTGTTCCTGTCAAAGTTAGAACAGGAGGAACATTCCATACTCCATCACCTGCTCTCAGGAGTCTTACTTCAGACCCATGCCAATCATGTCTGATTCTCTGGGTTTGTTGGAGTATTAATGTAATACAATTGAGTAATTCTCACTCATTAATGGACAATTTGAAGTTAGGATTAAGTAAAATTATTATAAACTATTAAATTAATCAAATTGGAACACATCTATTAGTATATATATATCTTTAAGTGCTTTATTTTTATTTAAATTTCTTCTTTTTGAAGAACATTATTATTTTATTATAAGTAAAGATGTATTTTGCCTTTCAAAACTTTAAAAACATTAATGTATGTTGAAAAACTACAAGATAAGTTCTAGGGGAACACATGTTCTCAATCTGTTATTTTTCTGAAGACTTGAAAATGGAAAAATTTTGAAATATACATCTTATTATCAGTAGAACACTAAAGAAATGTTCAGTACTTGACTTCAATCTTGAATTTTCTCTGGCAAAGATAACTTGCACAGGTTGTGTTTGGGAAGAACTCGTTTCTGTATCTTGTTCAGTAACCAACATTCTGTAAGTTGGAGATAACCACAGTGAAATTATAGACTGTAAATGCAGAGATTTATCACTGGACAGAAACAGTCATTTTCAGGACAGTGGAAAAATATAATTCAGTCACATGTTGAGACTATTAATAATTAATGATTTCAAATGTATTGAATATATCGATTATTCAAAATGGCTTATTGAATATAAAGATGATTAAGACTGCAAAGTTGCATCAGCAATTTGCTGCTTTTGCCGAGAAACTGAGTGCCATTCCTAGAATCCACATCAAAGGGCAAAACTCCTGCCTGTGACTTGAGCTATGGAGGATCTAATGCCCTCTTCTGGCCCCTTTAAACATTGCACTCAAGTGTGTATACATATACACCCAAAATTAGGAAGGAAGGAGAGAAGGAAGGATGGAAGGAAAAATGGGAGGAAGGAAAGAAGAAAACAATGAACATAGTCCATGCATTTTTTTATAGATAAACACGGAAATACTGAACATAAAGAAATTTAGGAAAGTAAGGATTGCTTTGGTTTATAGTTTTAGAAGATACAATCCGCTATGGTGAGGAAGTCAAGTTGGCTATCCCACAGTAGCAGGAGTGCAGGAGTGTGCAGTTGGTACCCCTCACCTCCCGATGAGTTGGAAGCAGGCAGGAAGTATGGGCAGGCTATAAAACCTCAAGCTTTGCTCCTAGTGACCTAGCCTACTCCCCCTTCAAGGTTCCACCTCCTAATAGGACACAACTTTCCAAAAAGTGTTCATTCACAGGAGTCTGTGAGGAACATGTCACATTCCTATCGTAACAATCCACTACTACTCTTCAAGATTTCCAAGGAAACAAGGGTCACATCTGTAGACAGCCATGGTGCAGGGATTCAGCCTTCAGTGTGAATGTTAACCCATGGGGAATTTATTAAACAAGTTGGCCTGCAATAAAAATTATAGCTGTGGAGCAACTGTAGTGCTCAGGATCCCCAAATGAGACTTAAAACATCTAGCATCACTCTAAAATATTTAGGTTCAATGTGCCCAGGTGTTGCATATCGACCTAATTGTCGGTGATTCTAGACAATAATACATGAAGAATTACAACTGCAAGAATAGGGTCTAAGGGATTATTGTGTAACTTAATCGAAGGAGAAAGGAGTAAACATGTTAGACCAAGTCAACAGACTCTAGACGACAAAATATCATTTCCCCAGGTATTTTATGGATTCGTGGAAACAAACTACACCTGATACTGTTAGGGGTTAATTACCTTCAGTTTTCTGTAAGTAAGGAGCCTTAAGAAAGGAGCCAGTGTTATCTATATCACAATGAATTTGCTCTGAATTTTTGGCTTCCTAAAGCAGATGGAACCTTACAGATTTGTGGAAATAGGATATTATTATGTTTTAAATATTCAGAAACTTTCTGACCTCATTAAGGCAGAAATATAATTTCATTTTATGTATTCTTTATTATTTTTAACAGTTTCATATTAATTTTTAATATTCAAGGTTTTTTATTCCCTAAACTTAAGTTCATCCAGAATTAGCTCTATTTTAGAAGGACTTTGGTGACATCATCATTCCCATCCTAACCATACAGAAAAGCTGAACATACTGAAAACTGCATCTCTTGAACATGTCAAAGCACTGATGTCACCAGCAACCCGGGAGTCTGGAGGGAAATTCAGACAGCCAGAACCAACATCAGGAGCCAGTAAAATAAATACTGGTAAAAAAGACATTTCTTCAGGTTTTGCACAGCTTACATGGAGGGTGAGAATAACCAGGGAGTAGTGTGCATTTGATTGAAAATGCTAAAAGGGTATGCCACAGTGTGCAGGTTATCCCCCCAAACACCTGCCAGTTTATCACGGTAAAATGGTAAGTGATTGTTCTTGCCACTCTCATGGGGTATAGGAGGAGGAAGCAGCTGAAGCTGAGAATTCTCTTTAACTGTTAAAACCAAGTGGTGTTATGCCATACTGTATAAAACTGTGATTAAGTTTAAAGGATGTTCCTTGCCCTGAGAGACTCCATTTTAATTGCATTTTGAAGGCAGAGGATGGCTGTGCATCTGAGTGGAAGAGAGAACCACCTGTTCAGTACACACCACTGGTAAGCCACTATTCCTTGGAGCTAAAAGGATCCCATCCTAAGTCTATCAGGGTAAATGGAGATTGTGAGGACATGAGAATATTAAAATAATATCATAAAAAGTAAACCCAGTAATTTATCAGACACACCGGTCAAGGACAGTACACAGCTCCCTCCCTCGCTCGCCTCTGCCCCACAGATGGACACGTGGCGCTGTGGTGATAATGGCTCTCACTAACCCATCATCCTGTTGAATGGTGAATGATCAAGGACCAATAAACACAAAATTCCCGACTGTCTCAGGGGTTTCAACTAGGCTTGGTTGAAGCCATCTACTCAAATTAGTAGTGGCCCATCTTCCTGTTTACCTGTCTGTTCCTGCCCTCTTCCTTTTTCACTTTTCTTCCATTCATTTGGACCTGTTTCCGTGCTTCTTCACCTTAATCCTATAGCTCAACTCTAAGGCTGTCGTTTGACTTTAACTTAGGCCTGCAGTTAGCATCACCACAGCCTCTTCTCCGCCTTGTTGATCGTTACCTTACCAATACAGTGCCCTCAGCTTCCCGTTCAGGTTTCTTTAAAGCTCCCGAACCACTTTACTTCTTTGTAGCGGCTTAAATAAAAGCAGACAGATTGTAAAGAAATATATACAGCTTTAATGAAGAAAGAAACTCACAGAACCGAGGTTTCCAGGCAGCACAGGAAGCAGGAAAAAGGGGACGCGCAGGCTCCACGAGCCCTGTTTATCAGTCAACATTCGCCCGAGGCAAACCCGCCCCTAAGGGGCTGGCTTAACCCTAACTTCTTTGACTTCTTCTGCGACACACACACACACACACACACACACACACACACACACACACACACACACATAAATAAATATAGACACACTAACTATGTGATGTACAGTGTGTGATTTTAGAGCTAATATCAAAAAGTGATATTGGAATAAATGAATGTGTCGTTGGCCAGGCTTACCAAAATAAGGCAGAATATTTGACAAGAAGTATTTCTCGTTGTCTGACAGAGTTCACTCTGAACAATAATAAAGGTTTATCACCCAGGAGAAATTCCTTTCCCAGAACCTTGTTTTCCTGAGGGATGGAGTATTTTCTGAGTCCTAGCTCCCACTGGGCTTGCCTGAAATGAGAGAGAAGTGATCCTTATGAAGGTCATAGCCAAGGGATGCAGGAGAACATGATTAGTTTTGTAGTTAATATTTGGGATTTTAGTTGTCCAGTGGTTCTTTGCTGCAACGTTCTTATGTTTGAAATGTTAAAAAAGATGGAAACCAAAAAAGAATCAGAGGCCATAAAGATATTTCAATGTTCAGTTCCCAGAACAGATGAGAAAGAAGAGTTAATAAAATCTCCCGTCCCATGAATTAAATAATGTAAAAGAAAGAGAAAGATTTAAAAGTAAATGGTTGAAACAAAAGAAAACAAAGCAAAGCAAACAAATGAAAAAATCTGTTAGAGGAATGTGGAACGCCTTCAGTGAACTCATCTGTAGGATATGCTGAAATAAAGAGCCGGTAACATGAAGATAAGTCACACAGACAGTTCTTCAGTGAAGTACAAGGAAAAATAATTGGTGGTACTTCAAAAGACACTGGAGAGCAGGACAGCTAGGAACTCTAGTACATTTGCAAAAGTATAACATTCATAATCAGACTTTTGGAAGGAAAAGAAAGTGCGTGACAGGAGAAATATTTAAAGTTGAAATGGCTAAGGGCTTTCTAAGGCTGGGGATAGACGGTAAACCTCAGATTCATGGAAGACCAGAGAACTAAAGGTATGGTAAGAGACAGATTTGAATATATCTTATTTGAAACTCAGGAAGTGAAAGATGAGCAGAAAACTCTTGATTACAGCTATTGGAGTGTAGAGTCATCCAATCTCCAGAAGAAAAAGGAAAGTAATTCGAGTAGAAGCCGTTGAAGATATCCTGAAAGTAGTAAGGTACCGTGACTTAAATACGGAAAATATCCCACCCACTTAGGGTTATGCAATCAGAAGCTGTCTTTCAAAAAATGAAAGATATATATTTACTATATTAAATTCCCCCAAGTAATAAAGTATTGTGGATTAGTCAGCAGCATGCCTGCCTTGTAAGAAATTTTAAAAGAGTTTTCAGAGAGGGAGACAATCACATAATTCTATATTTAATCTGCGTGATGGAAAGACAAATGTCTGAGAAAGAAGAAAGGAAGCCGAATTCAGATAACATTATTTGTCTTGCTTTTGATTAATCTAAAATATAACTGGCCAAAGTGGCAGTGGTAGCAATACACCCAGGGTGTATTGCTTGTGGATGGATGAAATGAGCAATGACAATATCATAACGTGAAGGAGAAAACACCCAAGCACAGTGTGTTATAAAATCCTCCAGCTAGGATTGAAGTAGTCCATGTTAAAGAAAATTAACACAAATTCAAAGCTGTTTATAATTTTATGATGTGGGAGTGTCATATCAATCTGTTGATTTCATTGGCTAAGTAATAAACAAACTGCTTGGGCTCACAGATTAGAACATAGGTGGGTGGAGTAAACGGAACAGAATGCTGGGAGGAAGAGGAAGTGAGCTACTCCTCAGAGAGACGCCATGCTCCCCTCGCCAGGCCAGACACACGCTATGAAGCTCCGACCCAGGATGGACATAGGCTAGAATCTTCCCGGTAAGCACACCAAGGGGCGCTACACAGATGATTAGAAATGGGCTAAATTAATATGTGAGAATTAGCCTAGAAGAGGCTAGATAGAAATGGGCCAAGCAGTGTTTAAATGAATACAGTTTGTGTGTTGTTATTTCGGGGCAGAAGCTAGCAGGCGGCTGGGGTGCTGGGGATGCGGCCCCGCCGCTCTTATTACTACAATTTTAAACTATGGAGGAGGCTAGTTCTAAGTAAGTTCAAGTCAATGTTTCAGAGAGTCACCAAATAGTTAAGATGTAAGACGCATTTAATCTAATCCAGGACAGCTTTCTCACCCCCACCAGCCCTCTTCCACAGATGCTGCCATTCATCTGCTCATATATAGAAACTGGGTTGCCTTGCTGGAATGAATTTCAGTTAACAGAAAAGAAACTTGGAGGGGAAAGGAGTAATCATGCCCACTGTTTTCAAATGACCACAGCGCCAGTGTTCCCAGCCCCTGGGGCTCACTTCTGTGATCGTAGCTTGAACCCACCATGAGAATGCTCTGTTCCTAAGTCTTGTCCAAATGCAAACATTTCCAATCCAGAAAAATAAAATTCAACAAATGTTATTCACGATTCATCTTGTGATAGATTAGAATTTCCTGTCTACTATTATACTCTTTAATAAAATGCTGTGTGTTCAGAGCCTGTATATATTCCTCCTTATATGTCCTCCTTTTGCAAAGCTTGAGCTCTTTTTTAATGAAACTTTGTATTACTCTATATAAATTATACAATATATGAGTTTCGCTGTGAGATTTTAATGTGCATATGAGCATTCCTGAATTTTCACTATAGGCCTTTAGTGTGCTGGGGCCATATTCAATCCCTCATATGCCTCCGGTTCTCCCGCCCTCTTTGCTAAACCTCCTTTTTTACTTTCTCCCTCCTAGTTCCCATATAAGAGACAAAAATTGTAATAACATTTTCTAAGTTATATCACTTAGAATGATGATTTCCAGTTTTATGTCCTTCTTGAAAATGTTATGCAAACGTGTTCTCCTTCTTATTGCGTGATGTTCCATTGTGTGTGCCCATCATATTGTCCTTAGCCCATCAGCGGATGATGGGTTTTTAGGCTAATTCCACTGCCTGGCTTTGTGAATAGTGCCGTGCTATATATGCCTAAACAGGGCTCTGTACTTTCAGTCCTTCAGGGCACTGAGAACTTGAGTTCTTCGTGTTTTCCTATCCACATGCCTCCTCTATTTGTCCTACTGACACCTCACACTAAGAAACTGTTTCCTTTTCCCTTTGACGTTTTTATTTTAAATTTGGAATTTTGTGTGATTTTTAACATTCCATGCGGTTTTGCTTCTATCCCTGTTTTTTTTTTAATTATTATTATTTCCAACTGCTGGGAAATTTCAGGGGCCATTAATTCAAGTTTCTCTTAGTCCCACTGAGGGCTCAACAAACATAACTTCAATGAAAGTTCATGATCTAACAAAAAAGCCTGGTTATTTGAATGGAAACAAAAGTCAATAAAAAAAATCTATTTTCTAAGTTTTACTTGCACTTCCGGAGTCTGGAGGTTTATCTTGTTCATCTCAGGACAACTGTGGTGGCAGACAGCACTCACTAGGCAGACTTAGCTGTCTCTGTCTTCCAGGGATCATAAACAACTTTATTCTGGCCTTTTTGTCCCCAAAATTGTAAAAGCTGTAACACTAATGATTTTTTAAAAAAATTCCATCATTGACATTTCATCTTGTTTCTTTACTATTGATTCTCATTCCAAATAAGAACCTTTGCTACTGATATTATTGTGATGATGATTATGAAGATGGAAAGTGAGCCTGCGTATGTCTCGTCACGTTGGTGAAGACCAGAGGACAGCTTTGTGTGGCGATTCTCTCCTCTACCTTTACACGGGTTCTAGGAGTTCAAACTCCAATCATCTGGCGTGTGTGGCAAGTTCCTTCACTAACTGAGACATTTTATCTTTCTTACATTCTAGTTTAAACCAGTATTTATAAAGTCAATCAAAAGAGGATATTTTCCTTTATAAAATCCTCCTGAACTTATCTTCATTTCCATTAGGTATTTGGATAAAAGAACTAATTCCAGAAAATAGTTGCAATATAAAATGCAAATAAAAGTTAAACATTCTGTAAAACAAATTCATCAACCCTCATAACTATCACTCAATCACATATTCAAAATAAAATGAAAAAATTTGATTAACACTAAAGCAATTGTATCTTCGCTAAAGATCAAATGAGATCTTCTAGTAATCACAAAATAGCACCATTTGGCAGCTGGCTGAAGCCATACGTTTCGTTGTTAGAATTCATCATCAAATCTTGAAAGAAAGCCTGTGTTTTAGGCTAAGCTATCATCCATGGTGAACAGTCTTTTAAATCATCACCTATCAGGTACATGCTTAGGACTTGACCTTTGAGGAACTGGCTGAACCGGAGCTTCGGTCCCAATCTTGGAGCAATTTCGGAGGGAAGGCAAAGAGCAGCTTAAATGCTAGCTAGTAAAAGCAAAGCAGGTGGTCCTTTTTCTCTCTCATTGTCAGTGTTCAGATGCTTCAGGTGAGCGCATCTGATCAGAAAGCCTGTCTTACATTTCACAAGTTGAGCCAAAAAGGTGAACATGGCTTTGATATTAATTTATATCCAAATGTGATTCACTTAAATACAGCTAACATTTGAAATCAGACTGATATCATCGTCCAATGAACTGATCCTACACTGAAAGGTATTCACTGTTAGATTACTTCCTAACAGTTGATGCTATGGGGAAAAGCTTTGGTTTCAGTTCAGTTGTTTTTTTCTATGCTATAAAGCTACCAGTCCTACTCTGTGTTATACAGTAAAAGCTTGCTACAGAATGACTCATGGGATCCCTGAGGTGGAGAATCAGAACAGTGGAGAGTGTCCTTACTCTTCCAATGTATGCTAATTTAACAATCCAGAAGACGCTGATTACCTCAGCAGGGGGCTTGCTGATTTTACTATTTATTATTGCAAAAGCTAGACATTTTGTGAGTCCTCCTCAGTGACAGCAAAGTTTCCAAGGGACTTCCTGAAACTTTATAAAGAGAGAAACGGACTGTAAAAGTCTCTGAAGTAGCATAAACAATACCAGACTTTGTTTTTATTTTCTGCTTTCCTTGTAAGCAGCCATCTAGTCCTTGTAGGACAGACACCGTCAATTCTCCTTGAGTACGGGAAAAATTTGCGATTTGGTTTTCATCCACAGAATGGGCAAAGGGGTGAGAGGATTGTGCTGTCTTGTGCTTTGTTGTGTTGTGACGCGTGTTGCTGTGGTGTGTTTCACATGCCTTGCATTGGGACATGGGGTAGTGCATTGATGTGACATGTATTTTGAGTTGGTGGTTTTGATTTAGTATTTTATGTCAGATGTGACCTTAGAAGGCTAAAGAGAAATTCTCTGCTGATGTTCTTGAAGAAAGCTACCCGAGGAAAATGGTCCATGTTTTAGTCAGTGTTCTATAGCTGTGTAAAAAACACTATGGCCGAGTAATACTCTAGTGGGTGCTCCTTGGACTTCCCACAGGTCAGGGAACCCTGACTGCTCTTCGAGCTGATGAGGGAGAGGGACTTGATTGGGGGAGGGGGAGGGAAATGGGAGGCGGTGGCGGGGAGGAGGCAGAAATCCTTAATAAATAAATAAATTAAAAAAAGAAACACTATGGCCACAGACAGTCTTCTAAAAGAAAGCATTTAGTTTGGGCCTGCTTACAATTTCAGAGGTCTAGTCTGTTTTCATCATGGTGGGGAAGCATGGCGGCATGCAGGCAGACATGGCTGAGAAAGTGGGTGAGAGTTCTCCATCGTATTCACAGGCAGCAGCAGAAGACAGATAGTGGGCCTGGCTTGGGCTTCTGAAACCTCAAAGCCAACCCCCAGTGACCTGCTTCCTCCAGGAAGGCCACACCTACCCCAAGAAGGCCACGCCTCCTTATCCTTCCAAGTAGTGCCACTCCCTGCTGACTAAGCATTCAGACATCTAAGCCTATGGGGGCCATTCTTATTCAAACCTCCACAATGTGTGCAGGGAATTGAGGGTGGTTTTCAAAGGTAAAGCCTTCACAGTCCTCAGCCATGAATAAAAAAAAAAGTCATACTAATAATTCCATGAATGTAGAAGTCTGAACTTTAAAGAAGAATATATTCTAGCAAGTACCTTCCCAGACTAGCATGTAATATAGCAAGCAGATATTCAACTGGGCTCAGACTCATGACCCACTGCCACTGTGACACAGAAAATAAAATGTATGCTACCAAATCAATAACTCCATCCTTGTTAATTGGTTATTCTGTCATGTTACTTATATTATAGTGTAGCGTTCTCAAGGATTTAAATTCATTCATAGTTGTTAAATTCGAGTATTCTAAGACTTTCCTTTTTCTCTTTTTAAATGACAGAAAATATACAGTTCTTAAAAAAAAGAAAGATGTGTGTTCATTTAAGTTACCACTAGCACTTTTCCTTCCTTCCTTCCTTCCTTCCTTCCTTTTCTTCCTTCCTTTTCTTTTCTTTCTTTCTTTCTTTTTGGTTGACAATGGAGAGCTAATACACAAGGTGTCATGTAACATTTGGACCCTGAAAAAAAAATGAATAAATGAGACAAGTGTACACCAGAGGACATACTTGAAGTTTTATAAGTTTAAATGTTTATATAATGAATACCCAAAGATGGGCTATAAAACTCTCCAGATGCTTTCCTGTGGCCCCCATAGACACCATTTCCTGATCATGTGATTTCAAACATCATAGGTTATCTTCACTTTTATGTCGTTTGTGTTACTGAGTCATATGATCTGAGCATCCTCCCACAACAAACATAGATTCTTGCTTCTACAGCTGACAGAGGTTCACTTGAATTTGCTATGACTGAACCACATGAGGTACCCAGGCCAGAGGAGTGACTATCACCAGCTTTGTCTGATTAAGGAATCTAATGAAGAATATGATTCTGGCAGAATAGGTCTGACCTGCACTCCAGGAAAGGAGAGAGAGTGATGCTTGCTGATTCTTTGAGGACCCATGTGAGGAACTGACCCTACCAAAAAAGATTGTGATCAATTTATAGTTTAGCAAATTTCCTTAATTGCCGAATAAACAGAATACGCTCGAGACTTATATGAGCTATCCTATCCTTACATAAGCTTATCCTGAAGGCTTATTTTAGATGACATACATAAAACATTGAATATTTGAAGATGACAAAGTTATTTTTAATATCTTTTCTTAATGTTATAATGATCACTTCAGTCTAATGATTTCTTTTTTTTTTATTGAGAAAAGGAGAAAATAAAAAAACAAGTTTCCACCTCCTCCCAGCCTCCCATTTCCCTCCCCCTCCTCCCACCCTACGCCCCCTCCTCCCACCCTTCTCCCCCTCCCCCCACTCCTTTCCCCCTCCCTCTCCAGTCCAAAGAGCAGTCAGGGTTTTCTGCCCTGTGGTAAGACCTAGGACCTCCCACTTCCGTCCATATCTAGGAAGGTATGATCCTACGTAATGTGATGGCTTTGTGGGAGCCCAAACTGGCTGGGCTCCCACAAAGCCATCACATTACGTAGGATCAAACCCCCGTGCCATTGTCCTTTGCGTCTCATCAGCCCTCATTGTTCGCCATGTTCAGAGAGTCCAGTTTTATCCCATGCTTTTTCAGTCACAGTCCAGCTGGTCTTGGTGAGCTCTCTATAGATCAGCTCCACTGTCTCAGTGGGTGGGTGCATCCCTCGTGGTCCCGACTTCTTTGCTCATGTTCTCCCTCCTTCTGCTCCTCATTGGGACTTTGGGAGCTCAGTCCAGTGCTCCAGTGTGGGTCTCTGGAGGGTTGGGAGTAAGGGGAGATGGGGAGAGAAAAGTTAGAAGGGAAGGAGGTCGGGCCTTGGGAAAGGAGGAGGATTGGGATAAAGGAAGGTTGGACAGGGGAGCACGGAACCACAATTCTTAGTTAAGGGAACCACTTTAGGGTTGGCAAGAGACCTGACCCTAGAGGGGTTCCCAGGTGCCCAAGCTGAGGTCCCCAGTTAGTTCCTTGGGCAGTTGAGAATAGGGAACCTGAAATGACCCTATCCTTGAGCAATACTGATGAATATCTTGCATATCATCATAGAACCTTCATCTGGTGATGGATGGAGATAGAGACAGAGACCCACACTGGAGTCTAATGATTTCTTAAAAGTTAATAGCAATATTTGGCCACAATAGATACAGATAAATGAGTATATGAAGGGATAATTTTACACCTGAAATTAAAATATTCTTGTTCTTGGAATAGACATTTTCCCTGAGTTTCTATCACTATAAATTGGCCAATCATAAAATATTGGTTCATTAAGTGATGTAAATAGTCTAGACATCTAAGTATTTCCTCCCACAAAACAAATATATCACATGTGTTCATTTGACCAAGGCTTCCATTAGAAGTTAGCTTACACAACAGACCTTCAGTCATTCATGTTCACAGAAGTGGAAGAAATAAATATTCCAGACAGGCTCCAAAACCACATAGAAACCCTGCCTTGAAAAACCAAAAAAACAAAACAACAACAACAAAAAAAAATAAATATTCCAAAATTTTACATTTTTTCTGAAGATATATATTTGGGAACATCATCAACTAATTGTTTTTCAATAAAGATACTTTCAAGCAAATGTCAGCCAAGAGGCTAATTTATAAAAAATTGATGATGTAAGGTATTTCTCTTATTTTTATTTCTGTAGATTATCTTTTTTTTACAATAAACACAAGGGAAAATTAACAGGTAAATTGTCTTTTTAATTAGCATTATTATATATATTTTCATACTCATATAGCCAACAAAATAACACACAAGATATTAATTTACTGATAGAATTTTTCTTATATCTGATACAGTCTTTCTTGTCTTTTGGCTGGAAAAATATTTTGGCTTTTAGAAAAATATTCAAGATTACAGGCAGAGTTAATATTCCATTTATTTTTAATAGCTTTTGCTTCAAGACTTTAAAATTTTTTATTTGTCAGATCGTATTGAAAAGATTTTAAAATGGGGAGCATTTCTCTAAAATTCTCAGAATTGTGAATCTAAATTTCCAGTTCTTGTCTAAAGCTCTAGCGGCTTAATGAGCCATATGTGGGCCACCATTCTCTCTGTGCTTAGGTGGTAATTTCCTGATTAATGCTAATTAATGACATGTCACTGTTCATTTAAAATGAATGATGGAGTTGATTACTCAGCCCGGATACTGAAGCTGCTCGGGACTGTGGCCCCAAATGCCGATGTTGGGTGGCTGTGCCAAGCTCAAGAGAACTCAGTGTTATTTCCAGTTTTTGCTAGAGTAATTTGAAATTAAATGTTTGTTTTTAGGGAACCTATACCTCTAAATTCATGACTGATTTTCATTTCTTCTCATGACTGCTGTTTGCCTTATTTATCACTGGCTTTGGTTGGACAATTAAGCAAATTGCATTTTCTCAGAAAGAGGAGGACGATTTGGTTGATAAAGGCTTCAGAGACGAGACCCTTTATGAACATGACTTGCCCTGTCTTTATCACATGCTGTAGTGTGTGTGTGTGTGTGTGTGTGTGTGTGCACATGCATGCATGCACAAGGATACTGGTAACTAAAGGTTAAGAATTCTTTTTTAAGTATTCAGTTCTTGAAACCACGATGTCTCTTTTCCTTACAGTTATTATTTTGGCACCAATTAGAGGATATAACCCTTCTGCACTCCTAGGAAAGATGTTTGGCAAACCTGAATGAGTAAACAACCAAACCAAACCACAATGATAAAACAATCTACGCTTAAAATTCTCATTCCTACAAAGGAAGCTATTGCTCAAAACAAAGTTTAAATGATTTTTAAAGGGAAAAGTTCAGGGTAATATTAGATAATTAGTGGGCAGGTTTTACAAACCAGGGAACAGGTATGCCAGTAAGCATAAATGAAGTTTGGAGCATATATATATATATGTATATATATATACATATATATATATGCTATATATTATATTATAATATGTATATATAAACTAATATACACATGCTCCAACCTTGGTTCCACTGATTTATATGTTCATCTTGTGCCAATACTAATATCACAGGTTATATAATTTTAATTTTTTCCTAAACATTATTTTTTAAGGATTTTGAATATTTATGTAAAGAAATCAGCCAGTTACTATATCTGTCTCTTGTCCCTTGACTTTTTTTTTTTAATGTAACTATGAAGTTGAAAATGGCATTTCTTAGGCATGAATGAGAGGAGGCAATGACTATAGTGGGTAGATGTTTATCATGGAAAGAAAGCAGCTACTTTAAATTAAATCCTAATATATTCTTGATAGATTGATATGTAGGATGCTACCTGAACTGAGGCATGGATAGGATAGCACTTTTACAAAAGTTGGATCTCATATCTTTCTTGCAGCGAAGTTTTTCAACCTGGAGACTAGGGCAGGCTCCAGTTAGTAGTGAGTCAAGAAATTGGTCCTGAAATACTAGAGATAGTCTGAAAAAAAAGTGTTTGTTCATGAAAGGAAGGATTATGAACAAGTCACAACTGACTCTCTGCAAAGGTCACTGGGCAAACTCATGAAAAGATTAAATAAAATGAAATGAGTTTTTATTAATAATATTTACCCCCCCCCCAAAAAAAAAGTGCAAGGATTTGGAAAGGGCAGTTACAAAGGAAGCTTTGTAGGACTAAAACTAACACCCATGTGATCGCGGTGAAGTTGCTAACAGAGGAAATAATAAGGGACCATAAAATAGGAAACTTGAAGTAAGTTTTAATTTCTCAGTTGGCAGAACAGGGCATTTAAGGAAACTGGCTAAAGGAACTTTTTGTTCAATCTTCCCAGAACAGCTACGGCAATGGGATCGAGTCAGGCTTGCTTTGCAATTTAGCAAATTCCATTCCTTAGGTTCTTTAGTTCAATTTTCATTACTCAAATTGTGTTGTAAAATTGCCTTGTATTTTACAGACATCTATGCGACCATCTCTACACAATTTGCAATCACTCAAATTAACCAAGATCTTACGTTACAGCTTACTCAAAGTAATTTGGATAAAGATTAAAACTAAACCCTGTTTAGAACCTCTGGAAAGTAAATTTACATTAATTTGTTTAGCATATTAGGCTAGCTAGATGTAGATTCTTACTAAAATTGATACGCAAGAAACATAAAATGTTGGACCATGCTGGAACATATCCTTAGAACTTAACTGAGAACTTAACTCGGGGAGATATTTGAATGCCAAGAGACCAAACTTCTGACATGGTTGACACCTATGGATGTTCTGATCTCCCTACACTTGTATTCTGCTTCCTGAGGGCCAGATCAGATGTGCAAGTCCACAGGAGTCTAGACGCCAAAACTGTGATTCTTAAAATCAGACAGGAAATGATGGAAAACCAAACACAAAATACAGTTGTTGTTGTTTGACTCACAAAACTGCTATTATAAACTCTATTTGGGTAAACATCATCATCTTTATAGTTAGACAGCTCCTTGCAACTTGCCAAGCTCATTTTTCTGGGTAATAAAATCATATTGTTGCTTCCTTTACATGTAGTTAAATAGAAACTGAGAGAGATAAAGTGAGTTTTCCAGAATCACTTGGTAGGGAGGCATGAGTTTTGGAATCAGAACTTCTTCACTGTAAGTTATGTTTCCACGTTAAATTGTGGCAAATGACATAGTAAAACTTTTTTTTTCTAGGATCATTTCATGAGATCCATTTTCATGAAGCAATTACTAGCATTTGTACCAGCCATTTTCTCCTGATAATATTCACATACACTTCTCTCTGTTGTTCACTATCTTTAAAATAGAAAAGATCAATATTGTTTTAAGATTCTGCGATTGAAATTAGTAGTATAATTCATTTGGAGGGAAATCATCTTGTGGTCTGTTGTTCCCAGAACTTTGACATGCTCATGAATACAACCAGATAGTTAAAAGGACACATAACGCTGAATAAGCAATGACATGATTGACCCTAAGATATTTGTTGTAGGCTGATCAAGCCAAGCAAAAATATTGATTTTATAAGAACCCACTTTTTATGAATTTGGACAAAAGGGAAAAGATTTATCCTTGTCAAGGGGATTAAAAATATCACTGAAATTTTTTCCACATCTGATAAAATCATGGAGTATGGTTTATAGATTATGCATCCAAAATAATGAGCTCAGAATCATGACTTGTATATTGTGTATTTGTATAAATTTACTTTCCAAAGAGACTTTTTAATAACTCAAATAAGGGCTTGCCAGTATCATGTGTTACAGTTACGTAAATTGCTTTGTCAGTTTTTATGTCTCTATACTTAAATCAGTTAATAAAGAGATCAAGGAGAGTGAAAACTGAAAATAACAGTAATAATTCAGGAATATGTATGCATGCTACTTGCCTTAAGTACCTACAGTTACTCTATATGAACTGAATTTCCTTATAAAACATACAACCATTTGCATGCAAAATTCAAGAAGTCCTTGTTTTTTACTGCTGAGTAGTACCCTAATATGTATATATTCCATACTTTCTTCATCCATTCTTCCATTGAAGGGCATCTAGGTTGTTTCCAGGTTCTGGCTATACAAACAATGCTGCTATGAACATAGTAGAGCATATACTTTTGTTATATGATAAGGCCTCTCTTGCCTTTTTCTCACGTGAAATTTTATCAGCATACAGCAATACAGATTGCACGCGTGAACCAAAAACTACCTCACAAAATGGATTTGGCAGTAAGATATCTCTATTGGCAAATGTTTACTTTCCTCTTTCTCTGCAGATATGTCTCCTTTCTTGTAAGTCTTAATTTCATCCGCTTAAGGACAATATCTTTGCATTTGTCAGTCTATCTTTGTCAAGTCGGAGTTGTGCGATGTAACTTTGATATTGAAATGCTGGCAGAAAGTACCTCAGTAGGTAGGATGAAGGGATGAGAGCAAGCGTATTTGCATATCAACCTCTCAATTCAAGCCACTCTGCTTTGGAGGATGCTCTCAAAGACAGGCAGAGTGATTGCAAATGCTAGACATGAAAACCCTTGCTTCTTTAAAGAAGGGCTGAAGGAATACAGCCCCGCTTCGTCCTCAACACACAACTGAATAAACAGATAGAAATACTCAGCTGGAAAAGAGGAACAAAGGTATCTTATCTCACTCTTTTAATGAATAATTTTAGTTGTTCTTTTACAGTAAATTGTGTTCTTTATCTTAAACATCCTTTTTTCCCCCCCTTTGGTCTTTTATACAAGTGCAGAGAAAGATTTTCAGTCTTCCATTTTCCCTGAAGAATTAATCAGAAAGAAAAATCTTGTTACTTTAGGGCATTTTCTATTCAGAAGCAGAAAAAACACAGTCTAAATGAGAGATGCAAGAATATTGCTTTTTGTGATCAGATAGCATGTATTCTCTAGCTTTTGCAAGAAAATAATGAATAATAACTGTAGCTAAGAATTCTAGTCTATTATTTAAAAAGCTTAAGGATTATGTGGCAAAATAAAAATGTAGAAAAAATCTATCACTCTAACCTCTGGTCCAAATTTAAGACTGCAATATTTCAGAGAGCATTATTTTAATGAATGGCATTGCTGATATGTGACAGTGTGTCCTTGATATTATATTGAATAACTCCACTTGCCTGGTTATATCACAACTATCAAAATGTGTCAGGTTACTTTATCACTTATATATCCTACTGTGAACAACCAATTTTATTGTCTATTTATAAAGCCAGCACATATACAATTAGGGAAGTACACAATCTTTCACTGTTGTTTTTAGTATAAGGCCTTGCTATGTAATCCAGCATTGAATTTGATATGTAGCTCAGGCTGGTCTGGAACTTCCCATGTAATCCAGACTAGTTCCAAACTTGTGGTCCTTCTCTTTTAGCCTCCTGGACACGGATGCTGTGCCGCATCCATCTTGTCCATCTCAAAATACTTTATAATAACAAAAGTGACACTTGCCAGGGATATGGTCCATGTGAATGCATTTATTTATTGTACTCGGCTCTCTATATTTACCTCAACCTGTTTATTTCTCTCTATATAAATGAACGATGTGATGTGGACAGCATTTTTCACACGTCTTGTATGTTAAGACGTTGTATAAATTGATTCTGTGATGTTTGCATAATGATGGAAATCTAATGACTGATTCCTCAGAATGTTTCTCCATCTGTAAGCAGTGCATATCTATAATAACAAACTGATACTGAGTAGATTCTAATAGAACTGGGATTTTATTTAAATAAATTTTATTTAATGATGTTTCAAGATGACTATTATTTCTAGTAACTTAGCAAATACAAATCTGAAATTGCTGGGGTTATGTCTCTCTATTAAAATCGATTCATATTTTAAGTGTGTCATAATAATATCAATAAATATAAATTATATATTTGTATTTAATTAAATAATATAAATAAAAGATTGTGGTAATGTATGTTGGTATTGATAAATGATAATAATAATGTTACTAAAAATGAGCTGGTAAAACATTGCTTTGGTGTGCGACAATGGTCTGTATTCTATCAATTATATTTTAAATAAATGCTGATTGGCCAGTAGCCAGGCAGGAAGTATAGCAGGGACAACCAGACAGGAAGTAGAAGTGAGTTAATGAGAACAGGAGTATTCTGGGAAGAAGGAAGTCCATTCCTCTGCAGCTGTGACCCCGCCACAGAAGAACCTAGATGTGACTGCCTTGCTACATAAGTACCGAGCCACATATATAACATAGACAAAATATGCCACATATATATGCCACATATATAATATAGACAAAAATAATGGGCTAATATACATTATGAGAGTTAATACAAAGCCTGAGTTAATGGGCCAATCAGTTTATAGTTAATGTAGACCTCTGTGTGATTTCTTTGGGACTTAATGACTGTGGGAACTGGGCAGGACAGAAAACCTCAGACAACATTGCCTCTGCTTTTGTTTAATACTAGGAATCCCTGTTCTTTTTTCTATTGGAATTTCTTATTGACACATAGTATTTGCACATGTTTATGTCCTGCAATATGGCGCTTTTATTCATCTATACATACACATTCCCAGTAATCTTGAAGTGTTTCCTTAGAAATACAGTTGTTTGAATCTCAAGGTGATCAAGTCTAAGAGCTTTACTTAGACTTATGCCTGATCAAGGCCATACAGGAAGTAAGTGTATTGCCATCAGGTGGATCCTAGATCAAGCTTTGGGCATTTGAATGTTGGGTGTAGTCACTTAGCTCCATGTGTACCAGATATGAAGAATGTGTCAAGAAGAAGATCCTGGAAAAAGATCTTGAGATTGAACTGAAGTTGTAGTGCTTTAATGCTACCTTTTGGGGATGTCTCACCAGCTCTTTTTGGTCTGATGAATATCTTGGCATGTCTCCTGCCTCAACTCCAGTGTTGCACAGAAATTCCATGGTTATAAATCTGCCCTTCCCTTCCTCATCAACAGTCCAACCTGCTATCCCACAGATTCCTACCTTAAAACCCTAACTGGGAACTTTGTTTTATGCAGACATGTCCTTCTTTATTGTTGCTGAAGAGAATGCATTTATAAATAGTGCCCAATTTTAAAGACATTTTATTAAGCATGTTTTCAAGCATTTAAATACTTTTGATATGACTGGTAAACCATAAACTGTGATGATTTACTCATACATATTGTTTATAGATTATATAGTCAAATTTCCTCAATAATTGAAAGTCATTACATTTCATAAGTGTTTGGCATATCGAAAACCTCTTAAAACTCATTACAAACACGACAATATTGTGTGTTATTATTAGAATGCATATACACAATAACTTGAATTTCGCTTTTATCCTCTATAATTCGTTGCTGTGCCTTATTGTACTCAAGTGTCTTGAAACGCAGAAACAAAGAATAAACTTTTTATCATTTTCCAAGTTTAAACAATAGGTGGGCCAGCAGAACTCAGGGGTTGTGTTAGTCCAGGTTCTCTAAAGGAGCAGAGGTGATTAAATGGATATCACAGAGGGGACTGAGTTTGGCTTATGTGGCTGTCTGTACTCTAGAGAGGCTATGAACCTGTGGTCTACAAACTTCTCAGTCCAAAATCTAGATACCCCTGTAGGCCTAATCTGTGCCTTATTGTACTCAAGTGTCTTGAAACGCAGAAATAAAGAATAAACTTTTTATCATTTTCCAAGTTTAAACAATAGGCAAAGCCATAGACCTTCGGTCACATTAGAAGGCTGACAACAATGAACTCTGAAATCAGTGACCAACCACAGCAGTGGCAAAACTGATGCCCTTACCACCAAGGGGGCAGGTGGTCAGGCAGAAGCAGCGGTGCTCTTCCCTTGGACCGTCCTTCATTTGGATAATGTCTAGAAATGGCCTATTCTGCAAGTCTCTGACATGGATGGAGGGCTTTTCCACTCGGTTTATTTTTTTAGGAAACACCCTCACATATCCGCTCGGAGCCTGATCACTTCGCTGGTTTCATATCCAAGAAAATGAATAAGATTAGCCACGCAGTTGTAGGGGTCTTGTCTTTATGCAAGCGTCCCCGTGAGAGCCGGGCAATGTAGAAGCCCCAATGCAGTAGCCCCAAACCTCTAGGTTATTGTTTGCTTCTTGCCAAGTACTAGCATGGAAGTGTGCTTCTCAACCTTCCTTTCAAGCCGACCTAATTTTCTCTGCACCAGAGGAATTCCCACGACCCTTTCTTTCTGTTTCTGTTGTACCTTTCTTTTCTTTTATGAAACTCGGACAAAGACTACCATGTCCACTGTCTCATGCACGATGTCTCAGAACGGCCCTCAGTCATACAGTTATTTGTTAGATTTCCACCCAGATGCAAGAGATGATTTCAATAATGTTGATTTATACAAAATCAGTGTCCTTTTATGTTCAGAAAATGAGTCACCTTGGCAGATACAGCTGAGTGGTCTATATACCCAGCTACTGTCTTAGACTGTGCGTGTAGGCTCCCGAGTGTCGTCATGCCACAGCTCCCAGACTGCTTTCCTGATTCATTCAGGTGGAGAAACGCGTGTGAGGACTGCAAACAGATACACTTAAGAGACTTAAAGCAATCATGTATTTCCTGTGTATTACAATATCGTAACTCTATAAGATTTAAGTGTGCTCTTTGAAAACAAGTCAGGAAAGTAGAAGGAGGATTGTTCAAGAAGAGGGTGGTGGGGAGAAGGGATGTTGGGAATGAATATGATCAATGTTTGTTATGAGCTCGTGTGAAAATGTACAAGCAAAGCCATGATTCTGTGCAATTACCAGACGCTGAAGCAACAGATTCATTTTAATAGAGGTAGTATGTATACATTTTGTAGAAATTTGTTCATATTCGAGCATCATTAATGTTTGGCTTTTATAATCTTTAAATTTCATTTTATATAGTATATATTTATATATGTCCAAAATGAAATAATAAGTGTCCAAACTGATAAATTCAAGTTGTCATTTTTGTGTTTGATAATTTTGCCATTTTTTTCTTTTTCAAATTTTAATTGAGATTTTTTTTGGGGGGGGGGTTTCAAGACAGGGTTTCTCTGTGTAACAGTCCTGGCTGCCCTGGAACTTGCTTAGTAGATCAGGTTGGCCTCAAACTCACTGTGAGTCACCTGCCTCTGCTTCCCAAGTGCTGGGACTAAAGGCGTGAACCACCACTGTAAAGCTTAAGTAAGTTTTTTAGAGGTGATATATTAATTCATGATTATTAATTAATAGAGTTCATTCTTGTTTTTTAAAATTTCTATGTTGCAGTAATCCATTCTTTCTAGGAAGTGTAGCCCATATTAGAAGGCCTGCAGTGACTGAGGTGGACGGCCACTGAAATTTTCTATGAAGCATGTTAGGTCAGAGATACTAAAGTAATCCAGGAAGGACCATTGTTGATAAGGAAGACAGTGTATTTAGTGTGGGCCCCAGTTAGGCTAACACTTTCTGGAGCCAGGTAGAAAATTTTTAACAATGAGATATGACTGTTCAAAGAAAGTTATACAGACAAAGTGTCAACATTGGAGGAGTGTTAGGGTTTCAATGTTTCAAGGGTGATGCGGAAGGGAGACAGTTTACAACATGAAAAGTCTACTACAGGTAATCAAAGTTTTAATGCAAGCCTTCTGCAATGTTTATAGGTGCAATTAGCTTTAGCAGATGAAGTGTAAAGTAAGACTTCTGTAAATAGTTTAAGAGCCTTAAAATAAGGAGACAGCCATTCTTGGAATGCCCCATTAGATTCTTACTAAAAAGGAACTAAACAACTTCGGGGTACTTACACATATGCTTATTAACACATATTTCAGATTACAGGTCAGAGTGTGTCTCCTGCCCTCCCAAAACAAGCATGAAAAAAAAAGAACTTCATGACTTCTGCTTTACCTTTTTCATTTACATTTTCAATTCTAATGAGAGCCTAGAATTTTGCAGAACTGATCAAGTCACATCAGGGTAGCCTGCAGAAGAACTACACCTTATTTTCTGAGAAATGGGGCAAACCAGAGTATTAAAACAGCAAAAGGTAATGGATACAATTAATCCTTTGTCTTCAAGAGGGAAGGCAGAGGCAGGAGGATGACTCCAAGTTCCAGGCCAAACAGAGATACACAGCAAAGGTCTGTTCCCAAACAACTAAAAACAATAACAAGAACAACAACAAACACCAGACAAAAACCAAACAAAAAAACCTCACACTTTAGATCAAGCAAGTATCTCAAACTTTGTGATCTTTAATACCTAATCTTATCATCACCCCTTCTTCGCTCATAAAATTGTGGGGTGTACCTCATAAGACAGTTTACAATTTCATTTACAAAAGAAATACTTTGATGTTAGAGAAGTAATTAATAAGCTCATTTTAGATTTAATTTTTAACTCTTTTTAATCCTTCCAGACCTATGGATTATATCCTTTGACCATGAACAGTGTGATGTCCAAAGCTTCCGCATCAGGTGGAATTTGACAAAGACATGTATATCTTCCCTCACATCTGTGCTCTGTTGTGTCTCTGAATCTACTCTGCTTTATAAACTCTAACTTTGGTTCATAATAATTATTCTTAAAGAAACATCTTCACTGCAATCTCAACCCAAAGTAGAAATGCTCTACCTTGTAGACTTCACTATTCGGGAGTAATTTATGCTGTCATGATACCGGTAGATTTTTTTTTTTGTCTTTTTTTCTGAATGGACTAGAGATTGTATGTGTGGGAACGGTGTGTCTGTGTTACAAACCATGAGAACCATCCTGACTTCTGCGGGCAGAAATCCCACAGCTCCACTCAACCTCTGATATTACAGTCGGTTAGTAAGTACCTGCCATCTCTCCTGTGGGCAGAAAGGCAGGATATGTGTCCCTTCTGGGGCAATTAAAACTGTGGCTGCAGGAGTCTTTATGACCAATTTGATAATGGCTTTGCTCAGGTAAATTCTGCCGCAGTTTATCAATACAGTGTAAAAATATAACAAAACATGTTTTACCCATTGCTAGGCTCTTGTAATGTGTGCAATGGGTACATACATTCATCTGGAGCATTGTAAAAAATTCCAATCGATGGGTTTGTTTTATAGATTCCCCTTGCTTTAGTATCTAAAAAGGCACACAACCAATAATACTCCTGTTGCTGAACTCTTTTCTGAAAGCATGGAAGTTTGCAAATATTGATAAAATAATTTCGTCAACATTGTAAAATCATTCAGGCAATAAACAGTATCCGGAATGGCTTGGGGAGGCAGTTACAGTGATATGATTAGCTGATTGTTTTGAACATTAGCCTCCAGGTATCTAATGCCACACTTTATTCCAAATACTAAAATCACCACCTCCGTTTTCTCTTAACACTGGCCAGACACAAGGTATTTTTCCAATTTTTCTCTGTAAACTTTTAGGGCTTTATCTTAATCGTATTTATTTTTATCAAGGATATGTTTCATAACTTGAAAGCAAGATGCCCAGCAACAATTGACCATTCTGTTTCATATGCTGGTCTGATTATATCTCTAGATCTTTCTTACATCAGATCTGTGGCCATCTTGGTACTTGCCTCAGTGGCTTAGTTCTCTTCATAAAGGAGAAACAGAAACTACTACATAATATAGGTAGTTTAAAAATATTTTAAAAATTGTATTTTAAGCGATTAGAGCATTCAGAAGGATGGCTGTCAATGACACAGTATCAATAAATAGTATTTTTTCTACAGAAAAAAATTTCTTTTTACTAATACTGAATCTGAGAACGTTATAAAGCAAAAGTGCCACATACACTCATAAGAAAATATAGGTGTATGTATATTTGTATGAGAAACCTTACCCTCTCCTGATAGGGTGTGAGTTGGGGGGGAAAGGTAGGAAGCAGAGTGGGAACAGGGATTGGTATGTAAAATAAGAAGAGATAGTCTTTTTTAAAAAATTAAATAGATAATAAATAAATAACAAATAAGTATGTAAGTAGAAAATTTAAAAAAATGCAGGAAAATGGTGAAGTTAGAACATACAGTATTGTATAATGTCAAAAATATCTAAGGAAAAAAGCTTGTATGTTCTTTATATTTGGAATCTGGTCAATAATATATGTATATGTGTAAACAAATGTACATGTGGCTACAGGATAACACGTAGAAAAGAGAATAAGAAAGGCTCCCGATTAGATGGCGAGGAAAGACGGAATTCAGGCAGTAGACCAAGTTATGGAAAAAAGATATAAAGCTAATTGTTTTATATAATTTTAACTCTGTCATGCATATTTTCCTTTTTGGTGGGGAGTAAGTATCCATGAGATATATTCTGTACTGAAAGTATAAAATTCAAGGTGAAACCCTGGTGTAGGAGGTCCTTCCGTATTTGTGTTGGCTTTCATTGATCGAATAAAGAGCCTGCCTTGGCAGAAAGTAGTTGGTTGCACCTTACCATGCCACTGTTGCTCTGGAGGCATATCTTGCATAGCATAGAGGCAGTGTGTCACACTGCGCTCTCACATGAGTACCACTATTGGTAACAGTTCACCCCGTGAAGTCTAATAGAATATTCTAGCACCATAAAAGCCAGTCTTTTAGGAAAGGGGCTTCCCGATCTGTTTCACCTGGATTGCCGCATGTTCTTAAACCAAAACATGCTATCTTTTGGCCTCAGGATCTTACTTTACCATTTAGTCTGTCATTCAGCCACACATAGTGACAAGCACCTCGTTGTTTTGTGTTGTCTCTAGAGTCTCCTGGTCAATAATTCACAGGAAAGCAACTTACTGTGGCATTGGAACCGCGTGACTGTTCCTCCCTCAACTCACCTTAGTTTTGTCAAGCCATATTTAGGCCCTCGTATGTTGTATCACTTCATGTCTACTTACTCAAGACAGAGGAATAACAAGTCAATGAAATGATCCCACCCAACTCTAGCATGGTTAACCAATGAGTTTACTGTGATTATTGACAGGAACAAGAGTGACTTGGACAGCCACAGAATGGATATGCCTACTCTAGCGTGGGTAGACAGGTACTAAAGCTTCCTCATCCTCCTCTCTCTCAGCAACTATTTATTACTCATATAACCTTGTGGAGATGTTTCTCAAGGCTTGTTATTTTCTTGTGCATTTAATTAGCTTTATGAGGTCTCCCTCCCTCTCTGAAGGAATGTTTCAATCTGCAGAAGATATGAATTGACCTTGAGCAATCTAAAGTTACAAGTTACGTGAAAGGAATTTCAGCCTTGTTGCAGTAGGAATCTCGGGGGATTTTTTCTTTTCTTTTTCTTACTGTTCGTTGAATTAAAGTTCCCCCACTTGAGGCGATTGTTGCTCATTCAATCATAAACAAGCCTGGTGACTGGTTGCTTTTCCCTCTTCAGTCACAATAGTTTTACTCAGTTTGTTTCTTAGAGGGACTAAATATTCAGAAATGAGTTTACTTTTTCCTGATAAAAAATATGACCCAACGTGGTCACTTTTTATAGTATTTTATAACATGGTAAATTGGAAAATAAGGAAAGAACCCCAATATTTCCTTGGTTCCAAGAGTTCCTTTCCCATGGATAAGCTGTGGCAAGTTCTGCAAGTCTCCACTTCTGTAGATGAATACAAGTGGGCTTTGGGAGTCCAGCAAGCATGCCCTGATTCTGCATTGTGAGTTATTTTAATTTTCAGTGTGATGGGGGTAGAGGTGTTGTGTCCAGAGGTGAAAAGACCTCCTTCTCAGAAAATAAAGAAATGACTTACAATTTTTTGCTGCAAAGAAAATGAAACCCAGCAACCTGAGAACTTAAAAATGGCAGTTTTGTTTATTTTAATACTTTTACTTCAAAAACAGTAAATGCTTCAAATACCTGACAGCAAAAAGTAGCTGATGGATATTTTAATTTTTTCTTCTGATAGACTTCATTTCACAGTAAGGTGTGGGCTTAATAAAAAGAAATTTTTCCTTTTGTTTATGATATTTTCTCACCTACAGATATTTATAGATACAGACAGATGATTTTTTCTGAAATTATCTCAGTACAAATAAAAAAAAACATCCAAGAATAAAGTGTTTCAAAGTGTAAATTTCAAAGTATAAGGCTGCTTTATAAATAAAACCTTCATAATATTTCAATATATTTTCTTTTTTGTTTATAAATATGTTTAAGAAATTCAACTGATTGCTCAATTATCACTTAAATTTAGAAATTTTAATTTCAAAAAGCCATGCTAATTTTGCTAGAAGGCAATCCATGGCAAATTAATAGGTTCAAGGAAAATATACTTGAAAATGAGAAATATTTTGCTTTCATGTAAAATAGAATCTCATCAACACATGTGATCTCACAATTAATTAGTGTGAAATTTGAGTTAAAATCTTTCTCTTGATTTCTTTATAATAAATGTTATTTAGTCACGAGCTGTTTCTGTTTGCTTTGTAAAAATAATGCTGAAAACTCTGGAAAGGCTTTTCCTAGAAATATAAAAAATGTACTGTTCTTAAAATTTATTGTACATAGGTCTCATACTAGGAGGCCAATGTACAATAAATTTTAAGGAAATTGGTATGGTGATTTCTCAGAAAATTAGGAAGCAATCTACCTCAAGACCCAGCAATACCACTGTTAGATATATACCCAAACGATGCTTAATCATACTACAAGGACGTTTGTTCAAATATGTTCATAGCAGCATTATTCATAATAGCCAGAACCTGGAAATAATCTAGATGCCCTTATTGAAGAATGGATAAAGAAAATGTGGTACATTTACACAACGGATTACAACACAGTGGTAAAATCAATGACATCTTCAAATTTGAGAAAATGTATAGTTCAATAAAAACAGTAAAAAAAATTAAATTAAATATGGAGGTATTTTCTACCATGTCCATATTGCAACTGGAAATAGTTTGCTAGGGATATTATAACAAAATACCACAAACTAGATTGCTTAAAATAATGTGTCCTGTCAGGGTTGTAGGAATGAAAAGTCCGATATTAAATGTCAACAGAGAGATTGTATAAGCAGAAAGACCTAAGACTGGATCCCCAGGACCCATGAAAACAGTGGGGTGAGTGGAAAATGTCCAACTCCTGTGTGGGCAGGTAACAGGAAGTATTGTAGAATTTTGATCAGCCAATCTAGTTATCTGGTGAATTTCCATTATAGTAAGAGAGACAGTTTCAAAAAACATAGTGAAGACACTTTTTGACTTCTGGACACCATAAACATTCCTCACAAGTACATGCACACATGTACAAACAAGCACACACTCACACACACACAGACACACACAGGGCACACATACACACATGCACACACACATTCATTCTCTCTCTATCCCTCCCTCCCTCTCTCCCTCCCTCCCTCTTCCCTCCCTCTCTCCCTCCCTCCCCTTCATCTCTCTCTCTCTCTCTCTCTCTCTCTCTCTCTCTCTCTCTTTCTCTCTCTCTCTCTCTTGGGGTATCAGCAGAGTCATAGAGCCATACTTCCGATGCTGATCAAGAACCTCTGTTGACTTTGCATATGTCTGGTGTTCCTGATCATTCCAGAGTAATTTGTGGAGAGATTGCTCCACAAATTAATAGTCACATGACCCTCTTCCCTGTACATTTCTGTGTTTTCCTAAGAATTTCTTTCCTAGCCTCAAAATATTTCACACATATTGCAAATAATGACTAAAACTTAATTTATACTTATATAGACTATATTGCTAAAATATCGATGGATTCTGCAATGACTAATTGAATCAATTAACTTGTGTAATGTCTCACATAGTCACCATCTGTAATGTAGAAACAAGTACATTACAAAGGTACTGGGCTATTCCAAGGGCTTGGGACATATTTTTTCTGAAGGAAATACAATTGTTTATGTTAAAATTATATTCTAAACTATATAGTTGTACAAATTAGTATCAACACACCATGGAAGTGATATCTATGTAGAATAATTTCTATTAAAATATTTTTAAGACTATCTTTTTGATATTTTCAAGAATATAATGTATTATTAATTAGATACATTAAGATACACAGTAGATATCTTAAACTTCTTTCTGTCTGACTGAAATTTTTCAGCCTTTGGTCTATATCTTCATGCTAGGCCTCATCAAACTTTCTACTCTCTTTTCTGGACTTATCTCTTTTATATTTCATATGTAGAGGGATTATATGGTACATTCCTTTCTGCATGTATTTTAATAAATTAATTAAACATACTCCATACCTCTTCATGCTGTCTAAGATGAGAAGGCCACCTTTTGAAAGAAGCTTATATATCTTGGTCTCTGCTATAACCAGTTTTAAACTTTTATTATGTTTCTCCTTTTAAAATATCTTTATCTGTCACAAGACTTTTTTTTTTTAATCATCCAAGATGAAAAAGTACATGCCTATCATCGCCAATTGCCTTTTCTCCTTTCTTTCCATAGAGTTCTCATCAACATCTGACACAGTGCCTGTGGTACGTGCTGTGCACGCCTGACCCAGTGCCTGTTGTATGTGCTGTGTAGGGTTGCATGTGCCCAACACCATGCCTATGGTATGTGCTGTGTAGGGTTGTATGTGCCCAACACCATGCCTATGGTATGGGCTGTATGTGTTGTGCTTGCCTGACCCAGTGCCTGTAATGTATGTGCTATATGTGCTGTGTGGGGTTGTGTGTGCGCATGTGGAGACCAGAGAAGACGTCATTTGTCCTGATCTAATACTCTGCTTTACTCCCTTGAGACAAGGTCTCTCCGTGAACCTGGAGCTGGGTCAGAGGCCAGCAAACCCAAATGAACCTGCTGTCCCTGCTCTCCAACACTGAGATTACAAGCTTGTACGGGCACACACATTGAGTTCTGGACATGTGAACTCAGGTCATTGTGTTTATGCAGGAAGTGCTCTTTGCCATTATGTATCCCGCACCCCTGGCCTTGTATTTTATTTTATTACAGAATTTCTTCTTTCTTACACCATTACAAGAGGTAGAGTTCCTGAATGAACCTGAGACAAACAGAGATTTTGATGCTCAGAAATCTATAGTGCTGCCCCACGTGGGCTCTAGAGATTGTCACAGAACAGCTTTTGTTATCCTTCCAAGATTTTTCTCCAATACAAATGACATGATTGTAAGCAAACAAAGGACGATTTCATAAACGGCACAGAAAGAAGTAAAGTTAATAGGAGCAGAAAATGAAACAGCTCTTAGCCAGCTGCTGCGATACAGGGCTTTGCGTATAAGGACAACCTCCCAGCGCTTGTATTTTCAGGCTTCTTCATAACCAACTATTTTCCAAAACAGATGACAATACGAAGCTTACAGAATCATTTTCCGAGTGGTGCTTAATTGGAACCATTTCCCGTTGCAGTGGTTTGGTGCATTGTACAGCTCGTTGCGACTCTGCTGTGGAGTCGAGAAAGAAATGGGCAGAGGGTTACTGATGGGCTAAGGAAAGCCAAACTGGCCACACTCTAAGGACATTTTAATGGCAGGGGGGAAATCATAGACACTCTGTTATAGTTTCTTCAAAGTAATTTTCAAATGCAAATACAGTTTCTACCATATCCCTGTTTCTATGATTCGTCAGTTTTCTCAACCCACCCTCATTTATTTTTGTAAAAAGTGAAATATGGTTCAAAAGGTATTGTAACAGTTACCATGACTTGATGGAGGAAGGTCATTGGTTAAAGGGCCAAGCAGTGTTTAAATGGATACAATTTGTGTGTTGTTATTTCGGGGCATAAGCTAGCAGGCGGCTGGGGTGCTGGGAACGCAGCCCCGACGCCCTTATTACTACAATGACTAACTCACTGTCAACGCTCACCAAAATATTGCCATTTTAGAGCAAGGAAGAAGACGATGAGGACTGAGCTGTTCCTGAAACTTGCCTGGATTTATTCAGGTTGTTAAGGTAGAGAGTTCGGTGCTTTAGTTTTAAATACTCTGCTTGAATTTTTGCTAACAATGTTACAGGAGCCATTAGTTCTTCTGTGGTATTAAGCATAAAGTTGTTTTGTGGACATAATTAAATATATGCTCCAAATGTTCGTGTTAATGTTTTTTTTTAGATCATCAATAAAACAAACAGTGCTATAGCCAGCCACTTCTTTTCTGCTTAGGTTTAATATGCAAATATTAAAGTTTGCAAGGCCATGAAGCTGATCTCAATGATGTTTGAATATAACTTAATTTTTTGGTATGCTTACTTTCAAAATTGTAAGCTTACTTATTGGTGTAAATGATACAGACACCAAGAAACAAAATATTTAAGAAAGGTAGGACATACAACTCTGATAGAAATTTTCCAGAATGATTTTACATTTACCTCTAAGTATTAGTATGTTAGTCTTATAAGATCCACTGTCATTTTGTGGGTGGCAGGTGTATGTAGTTTAGAACTATAGTTCTTACATTGGTGCTTAATGTATCTATTTTTTTTTGATGAGGAAACTGTAAAGTTTATTGAAAGCCATTGAAGTCATCCTTAATGAGTGCACATATTCATCTTGTTAGCAGGGAAAAACTCATTAAAAATATGTCAATTCTCCATAGTACGATGTACAGAGATTTAATTTCGGTATACCGTCTTGTCTTTCTTACAAATTGAGGCATTTATTTTTTTTTAATTATAGCAAAAATAAAAACCCACAAAAACACCTGAAAAGGAAGAATATGGTGGTAGAACCGCTGTAGCAGGGTCTTGCTCCATCTACGTCAGAGATTTAGACTCTAGTAATGTTTTCATTTTTTTTTTAGCATGTCAAAAGTTCTCTGTGTAATCTGGGATCAGTAGTCAGTACTTCATCTTAACATGTGCGTCTATTCTAAAGATACCCAATTGATAATTAAGTTTCATATCAGCCTTATATGGACTCGAAGGGGGGAGTGCGCAAATAAGTGGTGCTTAAAATTAGGTACTGAAGACGCCTTCCCCTTTTCCTAGTCTTGGAGTCATGAGCTCCACACTTCCTTTCGGAAGCAATGCCTCTGTTTGTGTGGAACTCAAATGATTCTGGGGCCTTATGTTCTGTCTTAGCTGCTTTATTGTGTCCATTTATCCCTCCAGTTATCACTCATCCTCATTTTTGGGAAAGTGATTTAAATTATGAATGGAGTATATATCTAAGCATTCGCCAAATTCTGTTATTAGTGAGTCTGCGAGATATTAAACTGTGATATGAGAACACAGTATTTTGTACCTAAAAAGTACGGAAAAGTATTTTGAATCGCCTCTTTGGAATCTCAAAGTACACATCAGCACATGAGAATTTCTGCCAGTGAGGGAAGGAATTAATTCTGCTTTGTTCTACAGTTAAGCAAGCCAACTACTTTGCTAAAGGGAAATACAGTCTGGCCCTGTCTATTTCTATCCCAGAATAGACATTTCTCTTTACAGCATCTTAAGAGGGAAGACTATCTATTGAGAGGGGATGATGGTACATACATAGACAATGCCAGGACATAGGAAGCTTTCTATTCTTCCTCAGACCCTACCTATGAATTCCCTCTAAGTGAACATTGCACTGATATCGGCTAATGTTAGACACTTTTCTTACAGTGTGCATGTGTATACTATTATAGGCTATAATGTCACCAGGGATTCAATTGCTGCTGGATTATAGAAAATATTATAAAGAGTTTAAGACTTACTGTACATCTATTAGAAGCTTTGTTTCCTTTGTTTCACTGAAACAAGGTCTTGCTATATAGTATGAGCTGGTTTTGAAACCATAGTCCTCCTATCTCGTCTTTCTGAATACTAGGAAGATATTAATATCTATGCACAGCTGTGCCAAGCTCACCAAGAGCTTTCAAAGGAAAGGTACATTATAAACATTTTTAAGGCAAAATTTACTGAGGTAGTAGGACAGAGGTGGTGTGGAAAGTAGAATATGACCCAAATAGTCAATTTATGATGATTGATCCCAGTAGGAATGTTAAGGTCCTAAATGGAGCCACAGCTAAGAAAACAACTGGAGAAACATAATATACTTTACAAATTTGGAAAACACATTTGTGGAAGATTTTATTGAAGAAAATAGAGGAGAGTTATATGGTATCCAAAATGTTTTCTAGTTTCGTTTCAATGATTATGATTTCTTTCTTTTTTTTTTTTTGAAAGAAAAAGCAAGTGTTACAAAGGACTGGAGAGCTAAATCTTATTCCAGTTACACTTCTACAGCGTGGTGAAGCCATTGTAAATGAGTTGTCACTTGCTGAGCTTTCTGGAGGGTGTTTTTCAAGTGCCTGCTTATCGAAATAGGCTCCTTGCTTCTCTGTCCTCTTTTTGACTGACCAGGGACTGTTTTAAAGGTTTTCATCCTTTTGCCTCACAGGCTTCTGTTCACCCATCATCCAATGTTTGACAAAAATTCTTTTAGTTGCTATCAGAGAAAAACCAGGACAAAATGACTACAAAGAAAAACAAAGCAAACAAAAAAAAAAAAAACCACGAAATAACTCTCCAACAACATTTGTCCACACGTTAGTCAGATTGTCATTATAACAATTGAGATACTAAGTTTACTCAGGGGCAAGATTATTTGGGCTCATGGTCTAGAGGCTTCAGTCCATGGTCAGTGGACTCAGATGCTTCATGGCCCATAGTAGGTCAAGATTTTATAATCAGAGCTTGTGACAGAGCAAAGTCTACTCACTTCATGATTATAAAATAGGAATCACAAAGGGAAAGTGTTTGGGTCTCACTATTTCCTTCATGGTCATGTCCCAATCCCTGGAAAAACACCCATGTGATTATACTTCTTCAAGTCAACCAATCAATTTATATGCTAATGGCTAGTGGATCCTTTTCATGGATGCTTTTTTTTTTTAAGATTCATGAGTTCATCTACTTGTTCACTCAGCAAAAATATTCACCATATGCTGTGCTCCAGACAGTTTAAAAGTTAGGAGATGCAAATGATACAGAATAGATCCGAAAGACCCTTCAAAAGCTGCCAAAGGAAACATGAAGCACAAATTCCAATGGAAAGAAGAGGAAAAAAAAAAGAAAAAAAAAGTTTGGTAGCACGTAATCACGTGACATGTTGATGCAATGTGTGTGCTCTCAGTCCATCCTGTTGGGTTGTAAGACTTGTCCACCAGCTTACTGACAGGCTTGGTGAGAAGCATTTTATAGCTTTCTGGGCCTCCAGCTTACTGGCAGGCTGGTCTAGGGGAGCGCCACAGCCTTTCTGGGTCTCAGTTTGCTCTTCAGGAAGAAGCAGCTACTTGTAGTACACATGTTAGGACTTTGATTTGATTATTATACAAATTAGTCTCCAATAAATATATTTTAGGCATCTCTCTTCATGGATTTTAAATTTTCTCCCTGCATCAGTTGACTATCCTGCCAATGAACATCAAAATATTTTCAGGCTTTTAATATGTATGGCTAGTTGTTCTTTAAATTATTGTACCAGTTTATTTTTTAAAAAACTCTTAATTAGTTTTCTTGCAACCTTGCCAATATTTGCCTTTTGCTCATTTGGACGCAAACAAATAGCATTTCATAGTATTTAAAATTTGTATGGACACAGCTGATGTGTTTCTGCATTGTTTCCTTCAGTCTGGCTTTGTGCGTGTATTCCTTTTTTGTGTGTCATTTAGGAGGGTTTATTTTCTCCTTTGGCAGAATGTGGACAGACCCTAAAGAGCTGGTTCCAACAGCCCATTTAGCATTCCATTATAGACGGTGAGTGTTTTGTTCTTTCAAACAATTTCTTCCATGCCTCTCAACACCATAAATGCTTTTCTCTGTCTCCAGTGGTCTCTGCTGACTGCTTGCTCTTAGCTTCCATCGCTGGCTTTTGAGTGCGGATGCCTGGTAGTCTCTGCAGAGATCAGTGAAGCTTGCCCCAGGCTTCTGACTCTTGTGTTTATATCTCCAGACCAGACATGCTTTCTTCCAGATTTGTTTACTCCAAATATGGGTGGTAATGACGGCAGCCAAGCCTAGCAATTCCTAAAACAAATTCTTGGTCTCTTTCCTTCCTCCATCCCTGCTCTTTTTAATATTTAACATTTCAAATGCCTGGTGCTGGCATGGTTGATAGGACCACCCTTGAGAGGGAAGAGACATTCTGGCCCCTTGTTCATCCTGAAAAATCATTGCATTTTAAAATTGCTTTTCTTCTCAGTGGAAAATCTTGTTCTACCTGCTTCTCAGATTTCAATCAATTGAGAGAACACGTGTATGAACTGTAGCTGAATTTTGAGTGTCTCTTTGCTTCCCATATAGTATGGTGCTTTTTTTTCAAAGGTGTCCATCTATAATACAGGTTTTTCTGCTTAAAATTGCTGAGGCTCTAATACCGGCATTGTAATAGAGGCCACCGTCTTGAATATCGTTTGCAAACTTGGAAGTGTGCGTCTTGCCTTCTGCAAACTTTTGCAATGAATCTTCTCCTAGTTGCTGCTTACATCAATACGTGACCACATGATGGCCCTTTCCAGGTCCCCATGTTAGCACAAGCCCTTTACTGGAGACCGCTTCCCTTTAACTAAATAACTCTCACAACCAATCATGTTCATGCAAGAAAGCCTTTCTTGAAGCCTTGTCTAGACCTTGCATATTCTCCTTGCTGTGGCTTAACTATCTTCTTTGAAATAGTTATGATGATTTCAATTATTTGATTGGGAAATTAAATGATTGACTCCTGTAATAGGCCAGAAACTTAGCAAAGAAAAGGCTAGGATGATAGCAAAAATCCTAGCAATTATTGGTGATTTAAAAAAATACTTGGTTAATTATCTATTTTGTATGTCATACTCTTGGTTTTTAAAATTGAAATTCTTATTCTGAGTAACCTCCAGGTTTAATACAAATATTATTTATTTTTGCATGTAATTATATGTATTATAATTTACAGACTTGACAGTGAGTTACAAATATTTATCCAAGTTTATTAAAATAGTATATTTCCACATGAAGCCTTTGGGCTTTGAACCATGTACTTGAGTAATGTTTAAGGGCTTAAGTAAGACTTGAAGTAAGTGCTATGTGGGTCCAGCTTATAAAATAGGCTTCTAGGTTTTCCTCTTGTGCCTGTTTTCTGACAGGTTACAACATTGTGTCATTTTAAAGGTTGGGTCTTCTGGATTGGCTCTGGACTGCAGAGAAAATTTCTTTCACATTCAAAGGAAAATACTGCAACCACCAAAGCAAAGATCTGGGTCTCTTTTATGTTGAGATTGGGTATAATCACCAAGGTTCAGGACATGAATAGAGCATATTTGTTTCCATATTTATTTCCATATTTGATATAAAACATTGGAACTCGGACTTGTGTGTCTCTCTGATAGACAAAAGTCTGGGCATCATGGTGAAAAATTTCTCAAAGGAAGCAAGGTATGCTCACCTGACTTGCTGGTTGTACACCAAGCGGGGAGATCATGAATATGGTGTTGAAAGAGAAGGGAGTGGAGAACACTGTGCACTTGATTTTGAGTCTTACACACTAGCTGAAGACACTATGAATTGGTGAGCACTGTAGTTATGTAGCCTGGGGTCCTAAGAGAAGAGCAGACACTGGGTTGGGGTTCTGTGCTATCCTTGCCTCAGGATGTGGGGTGTGGTAACCCAGCTTCTGTATGGGGGTGGGGTTTGTAGCACAGATGAGGGGAAAGACACTACGGTGTTATGTATGTTAATATGTGTGGGGTATGTATAGGAAATGGAACAAAGTGAGGGGAAAGGCAATCTGGTTTATATTAATGTGTGAGGACATTAATAGCCAGGTGGGATAAAAAATGAATATAAAACATTCAAATAAGGAGATTTCGTGCAGTTCTTGTAAAATAATCTAGTTATTTAAGTTGCTGTGCTCTAAGTTCTCAATACTTTCTAACTTGTCCTGATTATAATTATATAAAAACAAAATATATGGTTTTCGAGATCCAAATATTATTTTAAAATATACATTAATAATAATATATAGTATTAATAATATTTACTAAGATAATTCTTCTTCCCATAATGAGTCCAGATCATACTTTACACATGTAGATATTTATCGTGTATGTGTATGAATGTGTTGTGTGCGTGTATAATTTTCATGATATTTGTGTTTATCTGTCTTTGGTATTGTAGAATTTAGGAAGACACCCAACTCATTAGCCTACTAATTTACTACACAGACCAAAAGTTTTTGAATGCTTGAGAGAGTGCTAATTACCACAACAAGAATACTTGGGGAAAGACAAAATCCAATTTGGTTTCAATTATTCTTGGCTTCTGATAATTATGACCTGATTTTACAGAAAGTAATTTCCAAATACTAAATTGAAAGTCTGTTAGATTTTATCAAAAAATTGCTCAAAACTTTTGGATGCATTTTGTAGATATGATCGTGTCATTTTATTTTTAATAATATAAAATTATATAAAGCGATATAGTTTGGCTTTACATTTATATCATAATTAGGCACTGGAAAATAATTAAAACAAAAAATGTTCAACAAGTTTGAGTTTTGCTATGTGGAAAAACATGGTTTCACAGAACACAGGCTGAGTAAATGAATGCAGTATTATATTGACTACTACTAAATAAAATGTCTGTTGTAATTATAAGTCTCATTATGATTAATTTTTAAGTTATTGCTAGTAACAAAACTTGCTTTGTTTACTGGAAATTTTAGTTATTCGTTCCCTTTTTTATCATTTTTTTTCTAGATAGGATTTCTCTGTATAGCTCTAGCAGTCCTGAAACTTGCTCTGTAGACCTGGCTGGCCTGGAAGTCATAGAGATCCACCTGCCTCTGTTACTGGAATGCTGAGATGAAAGGCGTGCACCACCACTGCCCAGCATTTTGTTATTCATTCTTACTTCAATAAATTTGAAAGTAATGGAGAGCCTTTGCTTTTCCTTTTTGATCATTTATTATTTCTGTCTTTTATTTGGAACTGTTGGGACACTCCTTCTGTCCCCTCCCCCACCGCTCTCTCCCTCTTTCCCTCCTTGTTCTTTCATGGCTTGTGTATCATCGTGAAGAAGCCTGATTGTGCACACGTGAGTCTTTTAGCATTTTTCTGGGTTTGGTGATAGGCAAACACAGTAATTACTTACAAAAGGCAGGCAATGTTATAAGTCAGAATAAAGATCTGAAAGAGCCAAATGTCACTTAGAAGTTCTAGAAATCACAAAAGCAAAGCAGAGTTTTTAATATAAACCATTTATGTTCGTGATAAACAATTCCCAGGAGGTCACACAATTAATGAATTACTTAAGTACTTTTTTTTGATATGATTGTTTTGCCCCCAATGTTGTCTGGTTTTTCTACAAATTTGGCAGTCTTTGTTTTCAGGCTTTGGTAGAATGTGATATCCTGAAAGTTTAGTTCCTGGTTTATTACAGAGTTTATCTTTCCGAGGAGTGCCTTAGATTTTTATTATAATTTTGAATGTGATAAACTCCAGGTTTCGGTTTATAACCCATGAGTTAGGGATTTTTTTTTTTTTAAAAAGACTATCGTTTTTAATTGAGCCATACATTTTCCCCTACTCTCCTTCCTTCCTGCACCCATACTTCCAATTTACTCAGGAGATCTTGTTTTTTTATCCTTCCTAGATGGATCCTTGCATTTCTCTGAGGGTCTTCTTTGTTGTCTAGTTTTCTTTTGTTGTTTTTGAACTATATATTTTTCTCCACTCCTCTCCCTTCTTCTCCCCACCCTTTCTACCCTCTCCCATGATGCCCACGCTCCCAATTTACTTAGGGGATCTTGTCTTTTACTGCTTTCCTTGTAGATTAGATCCATGTATGTCTCTTAGTGTCCTCTTTGCTGTCTAGGTTCTCTGGTTTTGTAAGTTGTAGGCTGATTTTTCTTTGCTTTCTGTCTAAAGCCACTTGTGAATGAATTCATATTAGATTTGTCTTTCTGGGTCTGATTTGCACCAGTCAATATGATGTTTTATAGATCCATCCATTTGTCTGCAAATTTCAAACTGCCATTATCATTTTCTACTGTATAGTAGAAATGGCAATCTTACCAAAAAGCAATCTACAGATTCAATGCAATGCCCATCAAAATTCCAGCAAAATTCTTCACAGACCTTGAAAGAACAACACTCAACTTCATATGGAAAAGTGAAAAACTCAGGATAGCTAAAACAATCTTGTAAAATAAAGGAACTTTTGGAGGCATTGCAATCTCTGAATTCAAACTCTACTATAGACTGATAATAATAAAAACAGATTGGTGTTGGCATGAAAACAGACATGTGGACCAATGGAACAGAATTGAAGACCCTGATATTAACCCACATACCTATGAACACCTGAATTTTGACAAAAAATCAAAAAATATAAAGTGGAAGAAAGCATATTCAACAAATGGTGCTGGCATAACTGGATGTCCACATGTAGAAGAATGAAAACAGATTCATGTTTATTACCAAGCAACAAAACTCAAGTCCAAATGGATCAAAGACTTCAACATGAAACCAACCACACTGAACCTCACAGAAGAGAAAGTGGCATGTACACCTGAATGCATTGGCACAGGAGACAACTTCCTAAATATAACCCCAGTAGCACAGACACTGAGAGTAACAATAAATGGGACCCCCTGAAACTAAGAAGTTTCTGTAAAGCAAAAGACATGGTCCACAAGTCAAAACAGCAGCCTACAGAATGGAAAAAGCTTTCTAACAACCTCACATTGGCCAGAGGGCTGATCTCCAAAATATGCAAAGAACTTAAGAAATTAGTCATCAAAAAAAAAATAATTCAATGAAAAATTCAGTACAGACCTAAACAGAGAACTCTCAACAGATGAATCTAAAATGGCTGAAAGAAAGACACTTAAGGAAATGCTTAACATCCTTAGCCGTCAGAAAATGCAAATCAAAACAACTCTGAGATTCCATCTTATACCTATAAGAATGGTTAACATCAAAAACACTGATGACAACTTATGCTGGAGAGGATGTGGGCTAAAGAAAACACTCCTCTGTTGCTGGTTGGAGTGCAAACTGGTACAGCTGCTTTGGAAATCAGTATGGTGATTTTTCAGAAAATTAGGAAACAGCCTTCCTCAAGACCCAGAAATACCACTTTTGGGTTTACACCCAAAGGATTCTCAATCGTACCACAAGGACATGTGCTCAACTATGTTCATAGCTGCATTATTTGTTATAGCCAGAACCTGGAAACAACCTAAATGTCCTTGACCAAAGGATAGATAAAGAAGATGTGGTATATTTACACAATTGATGGTCAATAAAGCCTTTGTGTTCAAACTCTTTTCAGTTGAGAGATCAGTGCACACTGTTTGCTCCTCCAGTATCTTTACTGGTGGGTTATCCAGGTTCACCCTGAGTCTACTTACAATGGAAGCTCAGACAAAGAAACTTTAATGCTGTATCAAATTCTTTACTCGAAACTTGAAGAGAAGGAACTTTCCCCTCAAGTTCATCCATTCTGGCAACCAGCGTGTTCCTCTTCCTAAAAAGAATGCTGTGGGGGAGACTGTGAAAAGCTTCATCCACCTACAGTAAGGATCAAAGCTGTCCTGATGGTTTTCTTAACGGTGTCACCATAAATTCAAAAGATAAATATTTCATACTGTAGATTAAAAATGATATTTTATTTGTGAATGAAATTTTTGTACCTGAAACCATTGGCAAAATAAATTCATTTTACTGGAGGGAATGTATTTTATATGTATGAAAAGATATCGTTTATATTCCTGTACAGATATCAGAATTCATGCGCGATTATACTAACCCCCTTTCTGTAACCTCTAAAGGCAGGGAAAGGGAATCCTGTATTAATAACCTAAAAGCTGTTTTGTACAAAGCCCTATCAAAGGCATTTTGAATGCCTTTGTCTTCGAGTGGAGATGTATGGGTGTCCTAGGCCTGATCTTGGGTCTCCAGTTTGCTTACGAATCATCCGCTACTTTTATTAGCTCCCTCTAACACTGCCGTCTCCCATGTCTCCTTCCTTCTTCCCACTCTCTCTGTGTTTATTATAGCGGAATGGGGTATGCGTGGCACTTGGTGAGCTTGAAAAATGAGCAGCCAGTGGCTGCCTAACTCCCAGGTGAAAATGTTTGCTCAGTGGTGCATCTCATTTTAAGTCTGGGTCTCTCACGGTTGTCGTATGGGGATGAACTTGGATTCTCAGGATGCAAAGTCCAAATTAATCAAGACACACTCAGAAAATAGTAGCTGGCCTCTTCTAAGTTCCCTGTTCAGTAGGAACCCTGCTGCTGTTCCCTGATAGCCATTATCTGGAGACGCTTTAATTTCTAATTCTTATTTACAAGAGCTTTGGGGAAGGCTTTCTATAGTTGCTTTGAGACAGAGTTTCTGACGTATGGCAAAATATATGAAACTTTACCCAATGAGAGCAAAACCTAGGCTTAGTAAGAAAAAAAATGGCTCTTGAGTTAGACCTTACATTTTAAATAAGAATTTGCTGGGCCCGGCGGTGGTGGCGCACGCCTTTAATCCCAGCACTCGGGAGGCAGAGGCAGGCGGATCTCTGTGAGTTTGACGCCAGCCTGGTCTACAAGAGCTAGTTCCAGGACAGGAACCAAAAGCTACGGAGAAACCCTGTCTTGAAAAATAAAATAAAAAAAAAAAAGAATTTGCTGGACAGTGAAAGGTATTTATTTTTACAGAAACACAAATTATTTACAATCGTTGATGTTCATTAATTAATATTTACAAACACCTAGCTACGGTATATGGTATATAATTTAAATAGGAATTGAAAACCTACAGATTGAAAAAAATGCACCTTGGTGAGTCTCCGTGGGCTGGCTGTATACTGCAGTACACAGGAACCATCAATCACTTCCCTGCCTCTTGTTCCTTCCAAGTTTTTGATTGCTAGCAGAAGCCCCAAAAGGACTCATTAAGTTTGCTTCCCTTCCATTTCCAAGTCCCAGCGCTTAGAGCACTTTTGCAAATAATGATTCGAACGTGGGTAAAAGTTTCAGAAACATACTGGAGATCAAACCAATCACCTAATATCAAACCTCTCCGACGACAGGACCTGGAAGGAAAATCTACCTCTGAAATATCCGTCATGAATTTGTTAAGAGATTATATGGTAATTATACCCCAGATGATGCTTCCAAATGCAGCGAGTCAGGAGCAGTAGGGAAGATAAATGCACAGGCGGATTGGCTTGTCTGTGTAGGTGTGTGTGCACCAGGAATGGAAGAGGATGGGGAGAGTGACAAAGACAGAATTATCTAAACAATGTCCTACCTGTTTATACTTCCTTTCTGCAAACTTATCTATTGTTCCATGTACAACTCATTGACTTGCCTTAGACCTTTAAAACTTGAATGGACTTAGACGTTCTTAGTATGCTAAAGTATATAAATCTCATATTTCATGTCCATAAAGCAAGGATAACCAGCACTTTGGGGATTACATACTTGGCAATGCGGATATATAAAGAATGAGTTTCTTGAAAAGCCATTAGGGGGATGTTATAATAGTTTTTAAAATTCGTATATAATATACACGTGTTAGGTACCATTTTGACATTGTCAATAAAACTGTGTTTTTGTGATTCTTCTTCTCCCAATCTTCCCCCACCCTTTGAGACTCTGGTTACCTCCTGGGCTTCTCCTAAAAGACAGTTCTTCTCTTTCATGCCTTGTGTGTCCTTGAGCTCACTCCATTCTTCCTTATTGCTTAATAATACCCTCTTGATCTCCTTTACATATTTTTAGATTTTACTCACTTTTACACCTGTTTACACACACACACACACACACACACACACACCACACACCACACACCACACGCTATAGGCTAGGATCTTCAATGTACAATGTAATACATGTGCTTTTTGTATTTGTGAGTTTAGATCTTCACTAATGTATATCCTTTCTACATTCATTCATTTTCCTAATTTAACTTTTCTTTACAGCTGACTTATATTCTGTTGTGTAAATATGTCTAAATATGTCACATTTTCATTTTTGTTCTTCGGTTGATGGCATCTAAACTGACTGCATATCCTTGCTGTTATGAATATAGCAGAAGTAAACATTAATGCACAAGTTTCTCTCTGGTAGAATATTGAGTCATTTAGCTATATAAACAGGAATGGTATATCTTGTATTTACATCATTAATTTTTTGAGGAACCTCCATACAGAGTTTCATATGGCTGTCATAGGCTACAATCTAAAACTTGAAATGTTGAAACTGCTGAAGGAGACTATAGGGACTCCCATTCAATATATCAATGTAGGTAAATATCTTCCTGAAGTTTGTGCATACATAGAACAGCAATATCGCAGGATCTAGCCGCAAGAACCAATACATGGGACTACATGAAATTAAAAAAAAAATTCCTGTGTGGCAAAAGAAATTATTAGCAGAGCAAACAGCCCACAGAATGGGAGAAAACCATACCAGCTATGCTTCAGACAGGAAGTTGGTGAACAGAATATACAAAGAAAGGCAAAGAAACAAAAGTGCCAAACAATACATGGTCTAAAATAAACACAAGGTTCACAAGCAAACAGAAAGAAACACAAACGGTCAATACTACTCTCAAAAGTGGTCAACACCCATAGACATCAAGAAATGCCAATAAAACAACTTTGAGGTAAGAGCTAACCTCACTCAGAATGGCTGTCTTCTAGAATTCACACAGCAAATGTTGGAGCGGATGTGGGGAAAGGTGCCTTCAATCACACACACCAGCACTGGTAGGAAGCCAAGCCAGAGGGAATTACAGAGGGAGATGGCTTGGTAAGTCAAGTGTTTGCTGCCCCACCCTAAGTAGCTGGCCGTGGAGGAGTCCACTTGTAATCCCAGCCCTGGGGAGACAGAGACAGGCAGATCACCCAGGATTTCTGATCAGCAGTACTACCTTAACCAATGAGTTCCAACTTCTCATGAGAGACCAGGTCTCAAGAGGCAAGACTGGTGGCTCCTGAAGAAGGTACCTAATGCTTCTTCTGACATCACAATGAATTTGGTTTATTGGAAGAGGCACATTCATCTGGTTTTCATTTGAAGAATTCTCCTTTGTAACTGGATGTTTCCCTCCTGCCTGCTAGTTCCCGAGTAACCACTCTGAGACTTAATATTAATTACAAACTGTTTGGCCTGTTGGCTCAAGTATTACTGACTAGCTCTCACAACATAAATTAACCCATTTTTATTATTCTATATTTTACCAAGAGGCTCTTCTTGGCTTGTTACCTAACATCTTCCTTCTCTTGAGGCTGCTGGTGTCTCCCAGACTCCGCCTTCTTTTTCCCTTTTCCTTTGCTTTCATTTCCTGCCTAGCTATATTTTGCCCTGTCATGGGCCAAAGCAGCTTCTTTGTAGTGGTAATAAAACATATTCACAGCATACAAAAAAACATCCCACATCACTCCTTACTGAACTGTACTTTTTATTGAATAAAGCAGTTGCACCCAAACGATACATTAACTCCTGTCTGTGAAGGCATTTGAGTCTACATGACTGGCAGGAACTATCGGTCCCTTGGAGCAAGACAGTTACTTTAACGGGAAAATTACTCTTAAAAGTAACTACTATGTACATACTTCTCTTTCCTGAAAGATATAAAATAATACTTTTGCAAGCAATTACTTAGGTATTACTTATTACTTATACAACTACCTGCTACTTCGTTAATACTGAATGGTTTGTTTGACCTGGGTAGAATTTCTTGTGTAATCAAAATAATCCAACACACGCTTCAAGGCTGATAGTCTGCGCACATTGCACAACAGAACAACTTGATGTAAGTATTGGACTGATGAGTATGATACACACATTCTGTATTTGGGCACAGGTTTTGATAGCTGAAAGTAGATGAAACAATACTAACTCAAAATTCTATATGCCATACTGTACAGGAAAACACTATTAGAGCATTTTTTATCCTTTAATTTAATCTATTGTTGCCACTTTGCATTACGATGATTTATGAGCTGTTACCTTAGTTACAGCTTCATCCCCCCGCCCCAATTTAGTTGAATTTGCAAGTTCATAAAGATAAAATAGAACACAGCCTTGGCAAATTAAAGTAAACTCTCCTAATTTCCACAACGATAAATCACAAGAGCTTGCATTCTTCCTGGCATAGCCCTATCCTTCTGTGTTTGAAGATTCTGAAGACACAGGAAGAGGAAGGAGCTTTTGTATGTGAGTTAATCATTTCCTTGTTAACCTTTTGCCATCAGCTGCAATGAGATTCATTCTTCATATCGCAGTAGCGTCATCAGCGGGAAAATGCTTTTATCTGCACCGCTTGGTTTTTACAGGACTGGAGGGAATTGGCACCACTTGGGAATCATTAAAGGGATAATGGACAAATTATTTCCTAGTATCTTCATTCAGGCTTCTTTCCCAATGGTGCCCTGGTCCTCCACGAGCATCAATCAGAATTATGCATTAAGAACCGAGGGATGGAAGAGCGTCTTGAGGGAGACTGAGCAGACAAGCAACAGGAATCTGGAAGACAGTGGGACCCGGCTTGCTAGGTCAAAAAGAAAGGTGGGGATTATTTCCTCATTGGGTCTGTTTGATGTGAAGAGGTTAGAGCCATGTAGAGGAGATTTACTTATCTTAAAACCGTACAGTTGCAGATGGGGTGGGATCTTTAAGACCCAGGTCTCAGGAAAGGATTTACAGAGTAGCTTGGATATTTATTTCTGTTTTTTTTTGAATATATTTATTTTGTTGAAGACTCTTCGTGCAGGACATGAATAGCTGTTAGTCACCGGGTTTTAGCACCTTTCTTACTCTTGGTAGAAAAATTTGTGCCAGGTCAGATTATCGGAAAATGAAGACTTTAGTGGTGAATTTTGCTGTGGGTAAGGATAGCACTCTATTACATTGAAATAATAAACAGGTCCACAGAGAGTTGGCGGGTAAGACCAAATTTCCACCGTAGGACCTCACAGTCCAGGCTAAGTAGATCTGCCATGGAGTACCAGTTCTACCTAGTGAGCATCTTCAGAGGCTCTAGGCCAGGAGAGGCAGCTGGAGCTGAGCAGGCTGTCTGTGCCCGCTAGTCTGTGCTTCGGAATCTGACTTCTACTCTCCCAGAGAGTGTTATCTTCCTGCACGGACTGCGAACTTATGAAGAAGTTTGGAAATTTACATTCAAAAGGAAAAAAAAGTCACTGCACAAACCAAAAGTCATTATTTTCAAATATTGTGACTCTCAGATATATTTATCTGCAATATCATAGAAATCCTCGGTGCTCAAATTTTCTTAATATCGCTGTTCCCTTTAAAATGAAGTAAGGGAATTCATGTGTATTTTCCGTGTAATCAGAACAGTTATCTGCCCCATATTCTTTAAGAATCTTCCTTATGTGCCTTGTAATGTGTAACGATTTAAATAATCTGAATAAACTGTGAAGAATAACTTAAAAAATTCATAGGCAACAGTTTTTTTTAAAAAATAAACGCTGTAAACCAAGGAGTCCAGAGCCCCCAGTCAGGAGCAAGCTCTCTGACAAGGGTGAGTCAGATGGAGGAAGCTCATAGTTGCTAAGTCTCTATGTCCTACTTTCCGCCTTCCACGCCTGGAAAGCTGTTCCTAGGGCGTGTAGTGTGTGGGAAACCTACACCCATTGCTCCCAGAAAAGGCGGACTGACCCACAGGTGCCCTAAGGGGGATGAGCTCTAGCAAGAACTACTTCCCAATACCCGTGTGTTAGAGAGACGCCGCCCTGCGCATTCCATTTTAAATTGAATGCATAGACTTCAGGGGTGTACTCCTTAGGAATGGAGATGAAGGAGCGTGCTCATCTTCAGTACCAATGCCTCATGGGAGCCCAGGTGTGGGCTGGCCTGAACGACATCTTCCCACCGTGGGAGAAGCAGAACTCTATTGATTAGATTTCTATATATGACACATTAATGATTATCAGATGACAAGAAGAACCACTGAAACAGCCATCAAAAAAGTCTTCCAGTGTTGTTGGTGGAGAGATGCTTTATTCTACCGTTGATGTCTTGATACACATGGAAAGGATTCAAATTCAAGGCTTCTGCCACAGTGGTGAGGGATATTTTTCGTTTGGGAATACTTGAGTTTTAATTTTAATATCCTGTAATTAAGCAAGATAGTTTAATAGTCTATTTTTTTCATAGAAATGTAGCATTGTAAATTCTTTCCATGAGCAATGAATGGAGAAATTATAAATTCTGTAGGCAGCTTTAACAGGGCTTTAGTGGGAACTCTCCAATCCTCCTCCTTTCCAAATTTAGCAGGTGGATGCACTGTATTTAACTTAAAATGGCTGTAGGCTACTTGATAAAACATGAGCAGACCAGGCTAGGAATTGAATTTTGACTATGCCGTATTAAGAATCTGAAGAGACATCAATGAGGCCCAGAGTAGCAATGTTATAAACAAGCTACCCACAGTTCCCATGTACATTTAGTAAAGAGATTTGGGAACAGCGAAACTAATCCCCAACACCCAACTAAAGTCTCTCCAGTAATTTAACAAATGCATGGTGAATGTGCGGTTGGAGATATATTAAATAAACACGCACGACGCAGAGGAAGTTTAAGGGCTACGCAAACCAGGAAAGAAGCGCAGAAGCGCCAGCTTTTTCAATGCTTCCCAGTAAGGCAGCTGCAAAGAAAAAGAAAAGTCGGGCAGAGTCAACAGCAAAGCTAGGGGTTCTGTTGAGGTGACGCAAGAGCTCGTTGCTAGCTTTGAGAGAAAAATCGTGAGCCCCGTTAATTAGACAGGTAAGGATTGCCAGGGTTGGTGTGTAGAGTAGATTCTTCTCAGCTTGCTCCCTTTGGGTGTGGTTCTGATGGGCACAGTCATTGCTCACAGGTATGAATACACAGAGAGTCTAAATCTCCCAGTCCTCTTAAATGGTGTTTCTTGCTCCCAGTTTACTTAAGGCTGCCTCTGGCGAGGATCTCAGAATCCTAGGCAGTTGCCCTTCCGTGTCTTCTGGGGCACTTGCTGCAGAGGCTGCCAGTGAAACGAAACCCATGACTTTCCAGAGAAGCTCCTCTTCAATTTTTCCTCCCCGCACAGGTTTGATCCTAGCGGAGTTCTTCCAAAGCGTGCAAACTGAACTTCAATTAAAGAAGTCTGCAGGGCACACAGCGCAGATGAACGGCAAGCGCTCCGAGAGAACCCCTGACAAGCCTTTGGCAGGAAGGATGCCCAGACGCCAAGCGGGCCTTTGGAAGGGTTACACAGAAACAAATATTGGAGGACCCCTAGGATTTGAGAGCAATGTTGTTTTCTCATTTTGCTGGGACCTCAAGAAGAAAGTGTTTGCTATTTCAAATAATGTGAAGAATCACATCCTTTCAGATATGAGCGCTTGCAAAACCCAAACCTTGTGCTTTTAAACATCTGTCAATAGACAAGGCAGGAGCTCTCAGCTAACCGGCGCTGCCTATTCCTTCCTTAAAACACTGACTGAGCTCTTTTTGGCTGAAGTTGTTCTTGGAAGCTTTACGCATTCCCAGGGAGAGTCTTTCATTTTGGTAAGTGCAGATGATTTTCTGTTGGCTTCTGCTTAATTTCAGCAGATTTCCATGCAAATGAAACACAGGCAGAGAGAGTAAAAACCACCAGAAATCTTCGGACTCCTTGCTGAGTAGTACTTCTCTTCCTCACTCCTTGCTAACTGTGCTATCCCTGGCATTCAGGACCCCTGACAAGAGCGTACATTATTCTTTTGGCCATTCTGAATACTTCATTAGCTTAACAGTTAAAACAATGGAATGACTTCCTTTTTTTTCCTTGAAATTTTCATTTATTTGAATTGAAGACTTACAAGGGGGCTATCTAGTATAATCACAATTAGAATTACAATAATAAGTAGTTATAATGTGATTAACTAATGACCAGGGTTAGCTCAGTTTATGCACAACCATACCCATGCCCTCCCGTACTGAACTTCTCAGTACCGCTTTCCAGAATAAGTACCAATGGATCCCTGAAAAGTATTAGCACGATGGGTGTATTTGGATGGTCCCATGGTTCAGCCTGTGCTTTATCTGATACTAAAGCCCTAGGATACACTGCTAAGTAACTGAGAAAGATCTGCCCAAAAAAACCTGATCGCAAGTAAGGGACTGTAGGAGTTGTTTCAAAAATTCTGTCTCTCTTGCCATCAATTTCCTTCCACCTGGAATGCAAATCTTCTGAGGTTGTATAGCGAGTTATACAAAGAATGCAAGGGAATGCATAAAATGGAGAGGTTGTTATTTTGATTCAGGTAATGAATGTCACAATCACCTAGGAATAAAGATAACTATAGTAAATGTGGAAGGTTAATGAATATATGAAGCTCACCAAGATTGTGAGCGCTGCTAATTTGACGTAAAAGCTGATTGATAAGCATTAAGGCCCTTTAGCTAAGCAAGTCAGATAAGAATTCATTTTCGCTGCATTTGAGCCACGTTTTGATGAGTATGATATGAATAACTTCAAAAGGCTCTTTGCTTAAATAACCATAGCTAGTTCATAAATCAGAGCTAACTGATCTTCAGATTATAAAACAATTTAGAGTGCTGATTGTTGTGTTCTGATAGTCTCTTAAATCGTACTATTTTATAGGGTGGAAGCGGGAATGACGTGGGAGCAGGAACACTTATAAATTGCTAAAGGTGGGCTAATCACCTCACAGTGTTATGCTTGCTATTCATAGATATGTATTAAAACCTTCCCAGTAGAAATGTAAGTTTTTTGGATGGCTTCCTTGGTAATATCCCATACCTACCATGGCCATATTCCAACAGCAGAGGCTGAGAGAAGTTGCAATATTCTCAGTTATGAGGTGCACTGATCCTCCTGGAATATTTTTTGACAAATACACATATCTTACCTAGGCTTCTAGCTCTTTCTGTCCATGCAGACTAGACCCAGCATCATGTCTCCAATGAAGCTAATGGACCACTCAGTTTAATATTGACCTATTGGAAGTTTTATGTGTGTGTGTGCGTGTGCACACGCGCATGGGACAGAGCAAGGAAGATGTCAGGTAACATCCTCTATTGCTTTCTGGCTTATTCCTTTAAGATACAATCTCCCACTGAACCTGAAGCTCGTGGTTTTGGCTAGAGTTATTCGCCAGTGAGCACCTGGGCTGTTCCTGTCTTTGTGGATGAATGCTGGGACCTGGGGATTAGAACTCAGGTCCCATTCTTGTATAGAAAATGTTCTTATTAGTTTGAGCTATCTCCCCAGCCCTTCTCTACATTTTATTCTAATTTTGTTGTTTCATATTGTTTTATATTCCTTGTTTTCCATTTGCTGCATTTTTTTACCCCTATAAGGTACATACTTAGTTGTGTGGGTTCCTTTGGGAACATAGACCATTAACCGTGATGGAAGTCAGTATGACTTTTGAAAATTAGATGACTAAATCCTTTATTTGTGAAAGAAGATGAACACAGACCTATAATTTCAGTGACTCAGGAGACTGAGGCAGGAGAATGACAAATTCAACATGGGAACTGAAATTCTGGTGGGGGAGAATCTACGGTAAACATCTCAGAAGTCTGATGAGTTGAGTAAAACTCTGACTATGGAGAGCTGGAATGGTACAGGTTTGGGGCCAAGTTATCTTGGGCTGCCTTTATGTTCCACCTCTGTGTGTGTACTCATGTCTAGACTATCAGGTGAAAGAATCTTTGGGATGGAGGAACAGGACCCATAACACCCACCATCCCAAGTCTAAGGAGGCCATTTGAGGCCTACGGCAAAGACTCTACTGTTTGGCGTTCACCCAGCTCTGTCATGTTCTTACCAGTGTAGTTTCATATACAACTCTTACTGAATTTGTTCTTGGACAATTTCATGCAGTTATATAGTATATTCTGACTACAGTAATACCACCATATTCTCTATGATTCCCTCTCTCACTCATATTACCCATTCGTTTTACCACAGTACACAAGTCCACTTTCCACATCCATGTGTTTTTCTTTTGTTTTGGGGCCACTGAGTTTATCCAGGGTGTCTGTGTTTCACTATAGGCTTAGAAGTATCCACTCACAATGTAGCTTCAAGCCACCTTGATTTAGGCGTTTCTTTTATTCTGTTAATCTAAAAACCCAATCACAACATTTAATGTTATTATATTAAAATGTTGAATTTGGTAACGTCTCTTCTGTGGTCTTGGGCTATGGTCAGTTATGTTCCATGAAGTCCACTTCTCATGAACCGAGAGCTCTGATCTTACATCAGCATTGTAGTGTGCATTCAAGGCTGAGCCGCTGTCATGGCATTAAAACTTCAGAGAAATTTGGGGAAGAAAGAAAGAGGGACAAGTTTGTAGAAAAAAAGGTTAATGTCAGGTTCCCCTGAGTCAATCTGCATTGGCAGAGAGCATGTCATGACCACAGGATGCCGTGCTTGGGCCCTAATGCAGCAGATAAGGAAACATAGGATCATAGTCACAGGCAGCCATAATAGAGCCCAAGAAAGACAACGCGACTGCCCAAACCCCAGAACGTTAAAAGAGTTAGGACATGAGAGAGCACCCTCAGTTCTAGAGAAGAGAGGGGGTTCTGACTCTCAGAAGATACTTCACACCATGGGTCCTAAAACATGCCAGAAGTCAGAAGCCATTAATAAAGAGTCAGGTTATAGCTATAAGTCTTCCTTGGTGCAGGTATGGGAACTAGCCCTACTCTCAAGTTCAAGGAAGACAGATTCTTTAAGCACACAGCACAGAACACTTTCTTTTGCTTTCAGAATTTCATTTATCTTTTTAAAATTATTTTTTATATTTTTGATATTAAAATGTAATTACTTAATTTTTTCCTCCCTTATCTGCTTTTCTATTGTATATGCCCATTACTTTCTCTCAAATCAACAGCTACATTTTTTTGAGTTGTTGAATATATGTATAATTATATGTATAGATATATAAATACATCTGCTTAACCCATATGATGTTATTTCTATGCATATGATTTGAGGGCTGACTATTTGAACGAGGAGCTACCTTCATGAAGTCTCATCAATATAGCTGTTTAAATAAACCCTGAACAAGATCAACACTAATGACATACTAACATGGAGGGAGAAATTTCATGGAGTTTCAGTCACATACAAAGAACTACAGGCAACCAAAGAGTATTGACAGTGTGGGAAATAGTCTTCAACTAGTTATACAGCTTTTGCAGCGTGCTTTCATTTCTTTTAAAACCACTGTGTGTGTGTGTGTGTGTGTGTGTGTGTGTGTGAGAGAGAGAGAGAGAGAGAAAGAGAGAGAGAGAGAGAGAGAGAGAGAGAGAGAAAGAAAGACAGGGAGAGAGAGAATGCTAAATGCTACATGCTATGTGGAGTTTGGCCAGATACTTGATTTGATTGACAGAGACTAGACCTTTAAAAGGTTTGTGATCTAACAAGATGTAGTTCATAATAGAGTGTTTGCCTAATTAGCTTGCATTAAAGCCTAGATTCAACCCCCAGCAATGCAGGAAAAATGAAGACATAGATGGTTACTGAGTTGGTTAGGATGAAAGCCGCTTATAGCCAGGTCCACTTTGTATTTTCTGCATTTCCTGAATTGCTCTCAGGGTAAGTTGGGGCTTAGACTCCTTAGGTCTACTTTAAACCTTTTCTTTTCTTTTATGAGAAAGTCACTTAAGTCTTCAGTGAAGCTCTTCTGCAGAGAATAATGCCGCTATTTGGTAATCTGATCCTGCTTCCTTGAGACTCTCTTAGGGTCCTTCCAGTCCCATAGCTCTGCCACACAGAAGCAACCAAGAAAACTTGCACAGCCAGGGTTCACAGGCAAAGGCTTCTTGCCATTGTTTATGAAGCCATGCAGAAATTCTCTTGTATGTATTCTTCCACTGAAGGATAGTTATAAAGACATCGTTTTAGTAACAAGGTCTAAAGGTATGAATTAAAAACAGACCCACATCACTGAACTATTGGGAGCATCTTTACATATGTGCCAAGCATAGTTAGTTAGTTAGTTAGTTTGTTAGTAAGAAGTCTGAGTGAGTAGGCCAAGTAGTGATGTAATTAATATAATTTCTGTGTGATTATTTGGGTCTGGGCAGCCAGGAACAAAAGAGCAGTCTTCCTTTACATTTAATTTTTATGATATAGTGTTTGCTGACACTGGTGATCTCTCTTAGTTTCGATGTGGAATAAAACCTATCTGGGCACTGATTTATTGTGGGGGAGGGACTGGGGAGAGAAAAGAGACAGAGACGGGAGTTAAAGTGAACTTCAGAGGAGCAGTCAGATGGAAATCTTCCCAAACATTTCAACTGGTCTATTTAGGGAACGCAAAACGTTTTAGGATTCAATTTAGGAAACTGAAGCTTAGTTCTGGAGCATCTAATGAACGGGTGATTATTTCCACATTGTCTTGACAATAGAAGTTTATTCATAGAACTTGCACTGGACTGAAGAAAGTGTCATTACGTAAGTGCCTAAAAAATATGTTTCTTATACTTACTTGTTCTTCTGGGTGACACTTGAATTTTTCTTTAGGAAGTAGGTTATTTCCAGAAGTTTTTCTTTTTGCTGAAGAATATTCTACTCAGGCAGCATTGACTTCACAGAAAGGCCAGTTTTAGAAGAGCATATGCTGCGGAATTATGAGGTGCATTTTTTTTAAAAAAAATTAGCTTCGGAAAGGTACAGCAGTAGCGATGCAGCATGCAAAGACATAGAAGGTGGGGTCAACTTAGAAGAACACAGGAGCCTCATAAGCTGAGACCTATGGCTTCTCAGAACTCTGGTACAATATGGATTTCCCAAACACTGAAGGAGGCACAAGTTCAAACCACACTCAAAGATGATGCAGACCATATGTAGTAATCATCCTGACCGTCCACTCACTGGCCACTTGGGCTGTTCAGGGACAGTGTCAGAACTCTGGTTTCTTCTGAAAATGCACGTTACATTCAGAACAGTGTGAGGATAAACTAAAGAGTCTGGGCTAGAAGATAAGCCTTCAAAGAAGGAGTCAGTTTTCTAACATGGTTTCCGTCAATGAAAATTAGCAGGGGAAAAGTTTACCATGTGCTCTTCTATAACATGAAGCCATTAACAGCAATCAACACTTTCCACACTAAAACAGGTTAACCTAATCTTTGCTGGATATTTTGATACTCGTGGCTTATAGAAAGGAGTCTCTCTCTTTCTCTCTCTCTCTCTCTCTCTCTCTCTCTCTCTCTCTCTCTCTCTCTCTGTATGTGTGTATCTATCTGTGTCTTTTTCTGTCTCTCTCTCTGTGTATATGTCTATAGTCTTTCCATCTCTCTTTCTCTCTAACTTGTTGTGTCTGAGTTTGTCTGTCTGTCCTCTATCTCTTTTTAAGAGATATATGAAAGTAGAAAAATTACATTTTAGTGGGCTCTCTGGAGGTACCCATTATGGAGTATCAACAAAAGTTAAACGGATATATCTTCTCATGTTTATCATTTCTCTATTATGAAAGCTTTCAAATATTTATTTTGCAGCTTTGAGAGATGTAGTTCCTTGCTGTTGTCTGTCGTCATGCCCACCCTGTGCATATCAGAATTTCATCCTGCCAAATGTAACACAGACTTCATTGACCATATCTCCCTCATCTCTCTGTGGCTGCCATTTTCCTAGCCTCTGGCAACCACCATTCTTCCATAGCTTTCTGTGAGAAGAGCAGATTTCACACGTTCCAGACATCATGCAATACATCATCGCTTCCACAAGACACTTTGCAGTTCTATCCAGAGCAGAATCTTTACAAATAAATCATGCTATATTTTAATGACATTAGGTTGGAGAAGAAAGGAGTCACACCAGTGTGCAGCAGAGTGCTGCTCTACAGCCTTTCAGACAGAATTTTTATCTGTTTTTTATTACCAAGTTCAAGTCCTGTATCAATCACTGATCACTGCTGGAGATGGATCAGGTTTCATAGGAGAAAGGAAGGAAGTAATCACAGATTATGGCCTGGGCCACCCAGCTAAGTATAGAAACTTCCTCCAAGTGGACCAAACGAGAGGATGCCCATACAGACACCTTGACTTGAAAAGCAATGGCATAGGTGTTTAGTGGGTGCTGGGGAGGGTTTAGTGGGTGCTGCATCTGCAAAAGAAAGACCCGAAAAGACCTTTTTCCTCTGTTTGCATTTAAGAACTCTTTTAAGAGCCTGTTCTTTAAAAACAGGGCTGATTTCTGCTCTTAGCCTCTGGGGACTCCACGAGCAATCTCACACGCGTTCTGGAGACTTGCAGACCTCCTTGCCAACTCTTCTTGCATCTGCCCTGGAGACTTCGCATGGTTGATTTTGATTGGTCATCGTTTCCTTCCTTTCTGTGCTATGGACAAGGGATGGCTTTCCAGGAAACTCTGGATCACATGGTCACTCCGTGCTTTAATTAGTTGTCCTCAGATCTTGATCTTGGGCTTCTGTTCTCCTCGACTTCCTGGGTGCTTCTTCAGGTTCAGTCTTAAATGTCACTTTCCCCATTTTTAAATCTGAGTTTTCTTAGTTGCCATTGAGCCTGATCACTGTAATAAAAGCTGTGGATAGTCCACACGCTGGACCTAACCTTACTACACTGTGTGTTAGTTAGCTCTAAAAGGATCTTGAATGTGCCTGGAGATGTGTGTTTCGTCCATGTTCTCTGACTCACTACAGCGTGTTTTGTCTCATGTCTGTACAGTAGGCAGATGTAGCTAAGCCACCTGCTCAGTATCTAAAATGATTTATTCTAAAATACATTCTCTGGAAACTTCCAATATTTCTTCATTTTTCTGTTTCTTATTTTTTGAAATCATGACTCATTTTTAAGCTCTACTAATTCATAAAGAATAGAAAGAGTTTCTGAGTTTTTTTTAAGAATATTGACAATAACACTTCACTGGCTTGCAATGTGAAATGAACATCGGGTCAATATGCCATCTGAAAAGTCACTCCAAAGAAAATTCAATTAATTACCTTTAGATGGTGTTTCTCCAGTATAATACAAATGAAAATGAATAATATAGATTTTCATCTCCTCATTTTTCTTCGCTTTATGAGATATTTTATTCTTGAATCCTGTTTTGCTATTCACAAAAGGTATTTTGAAATTCTTTTTTATAGGAGAGCAAAATAGTCTTTATATAAAAACCATTAATATTAATGTATTAAGTGAACACAAAGCAACAGAAGCTTTCAGAGAAAAGAGGCTCTTTGTGGAGTTATTTTAGTTTTGTTTCACTGAAGGTGACACAACCCTTAGTAGATCTGTGTTTATATTGCTCATTGGATTAATGGGGGGGGGGTATGTAGTAATCAATACCACATGGTAGTGATATAAAAGAATGAACATTACATTTTCTTCCACTGGAACAAACATTTTTCAGACTATTTTGAATATATGGTTGTAGCAGATAAGTTTAATGGAAGGGAACATCTATTATGTACAAGGTATGAAGGAGGAAGGTCATTGGTTAAAAAATAAAGAAACTGCCTTGGCCCATTTTATTGGTTAGAACATAGGTGGGTGGAGTAAACAGAACAGAATGCTGGGAGGAAGAGGAAGTGAGCTCAGACTCGACAGCTCTGCTCCAGTTTCTAATAAACACAGTTTATTAGAAATGGGTTGATCGGGATATCAGAATTAGCCAGTAAGGGCTAAAACTAATGGGCCAAGCAGTGTTTAAAAGAATAATACAGTGTCCGTGTAATTATTTCAGGGAATAAGCTAGTAGGTGGCCGGGGTGCTGGGGACGCAGCCCCGCCGCTCCTATTACTACAAAGGTATAATGTAGACCTCGTCAAGGCTTACAGACTTTGTGTTGTTGTCATTTGTTTTTAATTAACTAATCTATTTTACATCCCAACCACAAATTTCCCCTCCCTCTTCCCCTCCATTCCCTCCCTCCAACTTCCCTCTGCCTCCCCCTCCCCTACCTAATCAATCAATTCACTCCTCCTCTGTTTCTGTTTAGAAAGCTGCATGCAGCCATCATGGGTATCAACAAAGCCTGACAAATCCAGTTGCACTAAGACTAATCATTGCCCCTTTTAATAAGGATGGGCAAAGCAATAGTAGAAATATTGCTTGAACTGGCTATCTCCTATTGCCATATTGGTGACTATTCCAATTGTCGTCACTAGAGAGCTTTCATGCATTAGTTGATGGGAAGACATGCAGAGACCCAATAACTTTTAAAAGACATTGCAATATGCAATTCCAGGCTATTCTACCAAAGCAAAGACTTCAAATTTTGCCTTAAAAGTAGCTTCTGAAAGGAAAGTTATCAGCCCAGGAACGCCAAAGCTACCTCCTCAGCACAAGTTCCTGGCACAAAGAGATCTACTTACATTCTGTTTATCATACGTGTCTCTGACACAGGCATGTTCCACCTCAAGACTGGGGTGCTGAAACAGAAACTAGAGAAATGTATTCAGCCTACCAGAACTGAAGGCAATTTGAAGAGACAAGTTGCATCAGATTATTGAAACAATAGACCCTCAGGAGACCGGAATTTCCTAAGAATATCAAGCTAGGAGAAGGAAAAGGTGCCAACCACAGTTTGTTTTTTCTTGATATAAATTCAGCTTCTAGGTCTGAGGGACCAGTGAGTTTCTGGTTGATGGATGTTCCCACTGAGTTAACTTGGGAAGACAGATGTAAAAGCAGTGGGTATTTTTTTTTTTATAGCAACCAGGTCTTGAGGAGACAGAAATCCCAATAGAACAGAACTTTAGCAGAAGATATTCTACAGCTATTATTTTGCTTTGCAAGGCACTGTAGATTTTCCAAATAGGTAAGACCCGAAGTTACCCATAAGCAGAGACATTGGTGGAACTCTTAATAGCCTCCAGGGAGCAATTTGAAAAAGCAAAAATTTGAAAGCAAAAGATCCCAGCATTTCTGTAATAAAGGAGTGGCAAGGACTGGACTCAACAGACTTGTGAAAAAATAAAATGCAAAGCAAAGATTTTTATACTGTCACAGCAGTATTGTGGACTCAAAATAAGTATTGGTGGGGCTGGTCCTGTGGATTTTGCCCTCATCCCTCTCAATTCCAAACTACAAAGTTACGGTGGTCTGGGGCCTGTGACAAATCAGTCCCAGATTAGAAGGTTCTTCATTTCTTATCTCTCTGCCTGTAGGAAGTGAATTCTGTCTAGGTGAGAATGATAACTTCATGCAGGCAATAAAATTCAGGAAAAAATAGAAACAAGTGACCTACATTTTAAAATCATCACATAAGCATATAAGATCTTGGTAATTTAAAATAGCTTTAATTAAATTAAGAAAATTAAGGAAAAACTCAAAGTAGGTATTTGAATATGATGAGATTAAAGAAAAGATGGGAGAAAATAATAAACGAATTCAATATTTCAACATATGGAAGAAAAAATATAATTGTTTCAGCTTTTGCCTTTGGGACCAATCACATGTAAAGTTTTGCAAGCTAGTGGATCAGTAGCTAGATTATTGGTATTGGAAGTTCAGACATTCTTCTTTCCCTGGGCTGAGAGCAGGGCCTCCTATTATGAAGTAATTTATTTGTTGTCGGACCTAAAGCTTTTCACAGTGGACAGTAAAATACTGAGACTAATGTGGTGTATATTTCACGAAAAGTTTAAGAACCATATGTTACAGAGTAGTGGGATGATGAGCAGATATGGATATTCATGGCCTCACTGCTTAAGAATTCACGAAGACTGTCTATTTATAACATGTTCATGTCTTAACCATTAAAAGTAAAACAAGTACAGAAATAGATAACATTATCAGCTAAATATTCATCAATTTAAAATCCTCTAGAAGTGAGAACTGATTACAAAGCTTGAATTTGGTTGTATTTTTAAACACAGAAGCAGTCAAATGTATTTCAAAAAAAAGACACGCTGTCATTTGTGCCAAAAATAATTTTGCAATAAATAAAATAAATCCGTGATAAAGGACGAAACTGTCCATTTATATAATGCACAAAAGTCTTTAGATCAAAATTGTGGCTCTCAGAAGATGGGAACAGGAACACTGGTAAAAGTTTGTCAAAGGATGAAGATTTCATGTAGACAGTGTAGGAATAATTTCAAGAGATCTTTTGCACATCATGGTGATGACATTCAATATAATATACTGTATACTTGAAAAATCACTAAGAAAACAGAATTCACGTGTTCTCGATATAAAAATGTTGAGTATATAAGTTAATGTGTTTTTAACTAGGTTGGTTTTGTCACTCCACAATGTTGAACTGAGTCAGGAATAGTAGTGGATAACTTTAATCCCAGAATCGGAAACAAAGGAAGACAAATCAGTTCAAAGGCAGACTGATATACATAGTGATTTCCAAGACAGCCATAGTGAGACCCTATCTAGAAAAGGAAATACTACTATTGCAAGACAATCCAAAAGAAAAAACAAACAAGTGTTGAATTGGATTAAATGTGTCCTACTAAAGGGTGCTGGTAGCAAGAAACACACGGAAGGTCTAGGGAAGACTGTTTAAATGCTTATAGCATTTTTAGGAAGAAGAACTTCCTGGAGTGTTCTGAAACCTAGCTATCACCTAAACTTTCAATTGAATTTTATGATGCTCTCCAGCAGGGATTCATGCTCATCTAGTCAAGTTTTAGGTCTTTTTTTTTTTTCAGAAACCACAGAGAATTTACAGCAGAATTGTCTAATTCATCACTTGGTAATAGAAACTCTCGTAATCTTTTCTGAGAAATCACCACACTGACATCCAAAGGGGCTGTACAGGCTTGCATTCCCACCAGCAATGCAGGAGTGTTCTCATTCCCCACAACCTCCCCAGTATAAGTTGTCATCAGTGTCTTTGATCTTGGCCATTCTTACAGGTGTAAGATGGAATCTCAGAGTTGTTTTGATTTGGATTTCTCTGATGACTAAGGATGTTAAACATTTCCTTAAGTGTCCTTCAGCCATTTTAGACTTCTCAGTTAAGAATTCTCTGTTTAGGTCTGTACTCCATTTTTTTTTAATTGGATTATTTGTTCTTTTGATGAGAAATTTCTTGAGTTCTTTGTATATTTTGGAGATCAGACCTCTATCTGATGTGAGGTTAGTGAAGATCTTTTCCTATTCTGTTGGCTGTCTGGTTGCTTTTCCTGGCCCTATAGACTAGACAAGAAAAGAAAACCTACTTGCTTACACTACTTTATTTAGAAATAATTCTGTTAAATTATCACCTTCTGTGACTCATTTTATACATCTGAGAATTATGCATAGTGCTCATATCTTGGCAAAATAGGAATTCAAAGGTATTAAAGTGCAGAATAATGTCTGGAAACTTTGCCACTGAAAATCATGTTAAATTTACATTTTTGAAAATATGTATTGCATGAAAATATGTCTTTAATAAAAATAAGTATTTGTCTTTTGTATAAATATAGAAGAAATGACATGAAGTGGTTATTGTGGCTATAAAATCTCATTACAAAGTATTTCAATTATAGTCTACTAAATGTAAAATAAATTTAGTAGCTTTTATTCTGCTGGATTATTAACATTATTAAACTAACATTTTTATTATTAACCAGGTTTAAATAATGGGGCTTTAAAATGCATAATTAAATAGATACAGGACCATAAGCATTCTTATTTAGTAGTTAAGTCTCAGATACTATGAAGAGTCCCAGTATTATTTTTGTTTTCTGAACAAATTTCTACTTAACCATTAAGAAGCCAGTACAATTTTGTGAGCATAAATTATAATAAGGGTGGTAGAAAATGGAAGTGATGGGCTAACTCTATTCATGAATATAGTTGTACAATTTGAAACTGTATCCAGTTAAATCCTGCAAAGTAATTCCTCATATTTATAGACCATGATTAAGTAGCATTTCTAGCCTGAAAACCAAGATATTTCAGCGTTTGTAGAGCTGTTTATTACTCAATACTAGCATAAAGATGGGATGAATTATATGTTAAATTTAATGGAAAATGTAAATGTATGTTGGATTAGGTATTATGCATTAGTAAAGAATTTGTTGGTAAGTACTTTATGAAGTATTGGATAAGTTAAAATAGGACCATCAACTTTACACATGGTAAGGTACAATTAGGTTCTAATCGCATTTCATATAGAAAAAAAAATAAACTCCCGATGGCTTAAGTATTAGAATGTAGAAAATACCTTTAAATTGTTTTTTTATAGGAATCATGAAAATTTTTAACATGTTTTACATAGAGGTACATTTCTGAAACAGAAAAGACTGAAACCACATTAAAACAAAAACTCTACACAGTAAGATGCCATAGCCATAGCTCTAGTTCCTAGTCGTTAAACAAATTGGAAAGGTAATTAGAGCATTTACCAAATTTCATGTATAATACATGAAAAATACTCAAAATTCACAAAAGAAAATTATAAACAAAATTTAAATGAACATGGAATATAAATATAAAATTCATCAACATGAATAAATTTGATAAAATATATTCAAAGATCTTGAATTTCAGTAGTAACAAGAGACAAGAATAAATAGTTCAGGAAGCTAATACCTGTGATACATCTGTTGGGGTCTCTGGGAGCTGACATTTGGTACTAATTTTACATACACATGAGTTTTGGATGTAACTCTTACCAAATCATATCCTTGTTCCAAATACCTGTACTGTTAGTTCTTAGTAGAAAGCAGAATGGTGACATTTATACATCACCTCCACTCCGTACTGTCTCTTAATACAAGCTTTCTTTAAACTGTCCCCAGTTAAAAACAAGTCTTTTCTAATTCCACCCTCCACCCCACCACTGTCCCATGATAGTGGAAATATTGGTGTAGAATTGAAAGATGAATCAAGAAAAGTGGTAATGACAGTTGAAGATGAATGAACATGCAAATTCTGTAACATTAAGGCCTTGAGAAAGACTCGAGGCAAGGATAATATTGTCTTTTGTTTTGGAAACCAAACCTGCTTCCTCAAAAGGAGCAGCCAATATTCTTTTCCACAAAGCCATGTCTCCAGTATGTTTCTTTTTATTAGTTTTAAAAGTGTGTGTTTGAAGTATTGTATAAGTTATTGTGATGATGAATCTTAGTCATCAATTTGACTACCTCCGGAATCAACTTGGTTGGCAATGTCTACAGGGGTTTTCTTGACCGGGCTATTTGAGGTGGGAAAAGCCACCCTCAATCTGGGTCACGTTTCTAGTGGCTCCCAACACAGACGTTCATGAAAGAGCTAAACTTGTAGTTTTGTTTGCTTGCCCCACTTTGTTTTTTCCATCTTGGTTTTTTTCCTATCATGAGATTATAATATAATTACAATATTTCCATTTCCTCCCTCCAGACCACCTCCATTCTCCTCTTTAAAACTTGATAGCCTCTTTTTTCTCTAATTGTTATCACATAGTAATATGTGTATTATTACACATATATTCCTAAATGTATAAATATAACCTGCTCAGTCTGAATTATATTTCTTGTATTTATTTTTTATTTTATTTTTTTTAGGGTTGATCATTTGTTATTAGGTAACAAATTGGTATGATTATTTCCCCTGCTCTTAGAATTCCTTAGTTGTTTATACTTTTGTGTATCGAGTTGATGCCTTGTGACTTACTCCTGTTTATTTTAGCATATCTTATTATAGTTTTTCTTGTTTAGTAGTCATGTTGTTGAGACCTTATGAGTGTATATTCTGAAATTTCTGGGAGGCACAATCTCACAGGAAACACGCTGGTCTGTCTTTTGCAAACTTTCTATTCTCCCCCATCTTCTGCACTGTTCCCTGAGTCTTGGGTACAGGACTTGTTTTGTGGATGTATCTTTACAGACTGGGCTACATAACACTGTTTTTATGGTTGTGGCTTTCTGTAATGGTCTCCAGGATGGAGGGTGCAGTAGTGGTAAGAATACCTTAACTGTAACCAATGCCTCTAATTGGATTTTAGACCCACTTAAGGGAAAATGTGCCTGGTATTGGATACCTAATCAGTTATCTAGAACTAGTGAAGTCATGGGTCTTGGAGGAGAATCTATAATCACCACTTTAATAAACCAATATAAGGCCTAAGTATATTCTAAATATTTGTCCTTATATTCACACATAAGTATACTCCTTACCCTCATCATGGAAACTCTTGTGGGTACATTCATCTAGCTTGCTGCTTTGGGTTTTTTTTTTTTTTTGATTGTTTGGTTTCTGTTTGTTTTGTCTGTATTAGCACTAATTTTTGGGAGGATTCCAACATAGATTGCCAGAAATCTTCCAGAACTGCAGCACCAGATTGGGACTCGTTGAGACCTCCAGCCTTTTTGATTCTTGGCATTTCTGTTATGAGACAGACATGGTTACACTACCTGGACCACAGCCAGTTGAATAAATCCCCATAAATAATACACCATTCCATCTATTCTGTTCCTTTCGAGAACCCTGTCTTATACAACTATCAAATATTTATATATTTTGACATTTTAAAATTATCATTTTAATTACTGAAACTGTATTTAACATGTGTTATTTGTATTTGTATATTGTGGCATGTAGGTAATTAATATGTTGTATTAGATTATGTAGTTAATATTTGTGGTGTCCAAAGTTTACCTTCAATTTATCAGCATTTTCAAGAATAAGATACTTAATGGCTGCAGAGAAGGGCCCACGCAGTATAATTGTTGAACTTATTCCTTCCATCAACGGACAATTTTATATACTTTGGCCAAGGGCTCCCAAGTTCAGAACCCATTCTTTCTCCAGGTCTTGGAAAGCACTTTTCCATCTCCGGCTTCAGAGAGAACAATTTTTTAAAAAGCATTTGTCTATTAGAGTACACTTAGACAGATTTATATCTTGATTATTGAGAGCAGTGCTGCTATGAGCATCGGAGTACATCAGGGCTACACAAAGGTTTACTCTGTAAACCTTGCTCTCCTTGCTCCTTCTTACCTGTTATCTTTTGGCAACAGCTGTGCTGAAGGTGTCTTGCGGTGATTTTGATTTAAGTTACCCTGATGTTAGTATTATTGGCTGTTTCTCGTGTCTGTTCTCCAATTCCTTTTTTTTAAAAAATAATTTATTTATTTTTATTTTATTTGCTTTGGTGTTTTGCTTCCATGTATGTCTGTGTGAGAGTGTCAGATCTTAGAGTTAGAGACAGCTGTTAGTTGCCATGTGGGCAATGGAAATTGAACCCGGGTCCTCTGGAAGAGCAGTCAGCTCTCTTAACCACAGAGTCATCTGTCTATCTCCTGTTCTCCAATTATATGTCCTTTAAAAAATAGAAAGCTATTCTAATCCTTTGTCAGGTTTTAAATCTTAATATATTTACTTTCTCTTTATTGAACCATGTGAGTTCCTTATATAGTTTTGATAATAACCCACTTTAGATGTACTGGTTCAAAGTATTTTTTCATATACAGTTTCTTCAGTACATTGTTTTCTTTTTACCTTACATAGAAACTTCTTAATTTGAAGGAATTCTGCTTATTTATATGATGTGGGATGTCCTTCTGTATATGAGTTGCTTTTATTGGTTAATAAATACAGCTGTTTCGACCTATGGCAGGCCAGAATGTAATCAGGCTGCAAGAGAAATGCAGAGAGAGTAGGCAGAGTCAAGGAGATACCATGTAGCTTCTGAAGGAGAAGGACCCGGAACCTTTCTGGTAAGCCACAGCCTCTTGGAAATACACAAATTAATAGAAATGGGTTAATTTAAGATGTAAGAGTTAGTTAATAAGAATCCTGAGCGGATAGGCCAAGCAGTGTTGTAATTAATATAGTTTCTGTGTGATTATTCTGGTCTGGGCAGCTGGGAAATGAAAGAGCAGTCTCTGTTTACATTTATATTTAGTTTTGTTTTTTTATGCCTTTATAGCCATGTCCCAAGTCCTTTTGCACACCATCTCAATTATGATTTTCTTGGGGGACTGGATATTATTCATATAGTATTTATATCTCTTCTTCCTTTATCCTGTCTGTGACAAAATTTGGTCTGAATAATATTTATGCAAATATGTTAGAGAAGTTCCTAAGAGTTCTTTGTTTGCAGCTTTCAGATGTATTAATTTCAGAGATATTTGACTTTGCCTTCTAGTTGCCATAAAGCTCTGCACCACCTGCTGTTATTAAACTTCAAAACCTGCTTGTGACACTCGGCAATAACATTTCTAGAATTTTCTTTTCCTTAGAATTCACAGTAAAAGTGACTAAGTGCCAACATAGAGATTCCGGGAAACAATAGAATCCATTATATAACTACTCAAGAGGAATAAACAGGAAACCCAGCAACAAGTAGACTTAATAGCAAGGAGCCAGAGATATAGACTACAGTGCTGAGAAACTAGGCCCAGTCATTAAGGTCCACTGAACCCTAGTAATATAAAACACTCTTGTTAAATTGATACTTTGTAGGACTTAGCCAGACAGGTAAGCCTTCCAGCTGTACGGGCTTCTTTCCAGTTCTGCACTGGAGGAAGCTAGGGAGCCTTGACATTGCTAGTTCAGTAAGTGATAGTTATCTTGTATCTTAGGTTCACAGGAGAAGGTTACTATGGAGCTAAAAAGGATTATAATAGCACCCCAGAGGAAATCGGGGTTGATACACTAATACTGCATGAAGCACATGCAAGTCCTCTTTACAGGAGCAGGCTTGTGAGAAGCTGTTAAATAAAGAATCAGATGAAAGAAGATTTGACTAGATTCAGCTAAACTTGAAAAGGTTGAGAGCTCATTGGTGGCCCAATTCATTCTTTGACCTGAAAGCACTGGAAAATACTGTGTATATTAAAGTATTTGTTTTTCTATTGTATACATATATCCTATGCGAAATTTAAAACTATTGTTTGGCTAAGAAAGGTAACTACTAAATATATTGCATACTTTTGTATACCTTTTACTTTTCTTAGATCAATTCCACAATTTTACGTTAGAAAAAAAAATGGTTAAACATTATGTCTCTGTTATGCCCAAATCTGCAAAGTCCCTACAAAAGCCAACAAGGAAACCGAGTCCCATATGTAAAAGCAAAGAGCTTTTGTTTTAATCAAGTTTGTAAACTCGGTCTCTCTGCACGTCCAACGTATTGGAATAACCAAAGAGCCCCGAGCTCAATTAGAATAGGGTTTTATAGTAGTAAAGGTGGGGATGAGGGGTTTTTGAGGTTTTAAGACCCCTGATTGGCTGACGTTTGTCTAGGGTGTCCTGGTGAATGTGCACTGGCAAGTGTTCCTATGTACAGTGATTGGAATGCCAGGCATTTACTCTGAATAGTCTGTTCTTGGGTGGGGGTTAGGTGATCCCAGCTCGTGGTTCCTCCTGCAGCCAGGCATTGCCTCAGCGTAAACTGAGACTCCAGCCTCCATTTAAATTCATCATCCGTCCCAGGTGATAATCTTTGGAAGTAAAGAACTTTCTTTGGGTAACCTGTGCAGACTTAGCTTATCATGGCTGGCCCCCACAGTCTCAAAAAGGTCTTTAAACTATTTAAGTATGTAATTAAGGTAAAAACATAATGCATCACACATATATACTTAATTCATTTAAAAAATGTTACATGATCAGTGGAAAAACTTGCCCATAGAAGATTTGAGCAAAAAAGGTAAAAGTATTTTCTTATCTCAAAAGTTACAGTGTGATCTGGTTGAGTATTTTTGGTGATCTAGGAAATTACACCTTAACTGAGAGGATCCAGAATGTGAGCGGGTGGGAAAGATCTTAATAACTCTCAGTTGCTTGAGCTGGAAAAAATGAGGCTTAGAATGAGGCAGAGATAGCCTGTTCACATGTCACAGGACACCTCTGTTCTTCCTAAGTTAGAAACACAGAATAACAATTTTTACTTGAAAAAAGATATTTGCATAAGAGACATTCAATGTAAGGACAGTAAAGAACTTTGAAATCTATGCATTTAATATTAGGCATACGTGTGTGTGTGTGTGTTCCTAACCTCTTATTGCTATAAGGGGGCAGAAATCAGGAGGAGAGGAGGGAGGAGAAACTGTAGTTGGTATGTAAAATAGATAGATAAGTGTCAATAATTAAAAAAGATGTGAACTATGTTAATTTCACGCATTATGTTCTTTCATTCATTCAGTCACTTCACCCAGACACAGTAGTAGTGTTCCTGCTTTAGAGCTTTGAAGAATGAATCTAAAAAGGAGGGTTGTGGTGTTCTAAGCTCAGTAAGAGCAGAACCTTGAATCCAGCAGAACACCTGCTTTAACCCCCTGCTGTGAGCTAGCTTCCCACTGCTTGAGCTGACTCCTCTCCAGATCAACTTCTGGATTTCTCTCAGGGCCCTTAATGGTTTGTGTTTTGCATTTTGGTAACTTATGCACACATTTCCTGTCTCTGAGAGCAGGGAGAGCACCTCAATTGTGTTTTTAACTCTTCTACTGTCTTTCGCATGTCATTCATTTTTCACTTGAAGAATGAATAATGAAGGATTTCATTTTGAAGGAAAGTTTCAGCAAAAAAGAAACTGAGAAGAAAATCACACCCAGAATAAAAGGCAGCTCTACAAACGTCAAACGGACGCATAACTGTTTCAGATCAATGTTCATATAAGATGATTTCCTTGGTCAAGAAGTCAAGCTAACCAGGTGGGGAATAGCAGTCCAGAACTCCAGTTAGCCCAGCTCAGCTAGACAAGACTGATAATGCAGACTAAGCTTGCTTTTGGAAATGCAGAATTGAAAAAAAAAAAAAAAACTCTTGGGGGAGATACAGATTCTGGTTGCCTATTGGAACTAGATGATAAACAATATATATAGAACAACTAAAAGTTAAAGATTGTTGTGGTGATGTACGTAGAAGAGAAATTGAGACAACAGCAGCTAAGGAGGGTGAGTACACAAAGGACTCTTCAAAACTATAAAAGCATTATCACAGCTAGAACAAAGAAAAACAGAATGAGAAGAATTCTACAATTTGAGGATGGCAGCATTCCTGACTTTGGCTCTTCATTTTGTAGGTGGCTGAATATAAGAAGTTTGTGTCCAACCTAGCCACACATTCTATGACTTTAACTTGTTGTCTGCTCTTAGGACCCTTTTTCTCCTGGGTCGCCTCATCCGATCTTGATAAGAGGGCTTATGCCTACTCTTATGGCATTTGATTGATACCCCTGAGAGGCCTGCTTGTTTCTAAAAGGAAAAAGAGGAGCATTATCTGGGGGAGAGGGCAGATGGGTAGGAGGTTGTGAGGGAGGGGAGGCTGTGGTCTAGATGTATTGTATTTAAAAAGAATAAATTTTTTAAAAATATTTCTTCATAACTGTAATATCTTATTGTAATTATAACTGTTATTTATCCTACTCATAATATGTTAGTGGTTAAAAGTTACATATAAGTATGGCTTTAGTTGGGGATAAAAAGATGACACCCTTGAATGAAGATCATCATCACGTTTGACCCAAACATCAAAATAATTAATTTTATGTTGGGTATACAAATAAAGTTAATTTTAGAGGTTCAGATAATAGGTAATAGAAGTTACTTTTATTATATAATACAGCATTCTGTGGTATGATTTTATAATGAAAAAGTTGAAATCACTAAATTTCTGAGTGATGTGGGTAGAAATGAAGAATGTAATAAAAATTTAAATAATTCATAAAGTATTGGATACTAAATGGTTTACTCCTGACAATTTTCCAATGAAAACAAGCAAACTATGTTTTTATTTTTATGTATAGAGATGAGAAGCTTAATACAACAGATGAAATAAATTTTAATAGTAGTATTAGTCTTTTTCCTGGCTTCTTGGCATCTGAACGTAGGGCCTAATGTGTGCACAATAGTTTACTCACCAACATCTCCCTAACCTTCCTTTGCTTTTCAAATGGTGATATTAATTCAATTTAAAAATATATACTGTAAATGTTGGGCCCAAATTATGTCAGGGCCTGTACCTTGCAGCCTGTAGGACAGAGAAAAGCCTGGCTAGAGTATGAAGTATAGTCTTAAAGCTACTGAGGGGGGATGAGACTGCAAAATTTAGGTAGATGCCCTTCCAGCCAGAGGGAGGGCTTGGTTGTCCCTCATTGGCTGGAGGTACCCGCACACCACACAATGTCACTTATCCTCTATAAGCTGATGCTCACAATCATAAACTGAGTTCTTGCTTTGACTTGACTCCCTATCGTGTCTGATTGTCCTGCATTGTGGGGCTGCAGAATGGGTGGAGAGCACATTCAACTTTCCCTGGGGGGATAAGGCTAAGGAGGCCTGGCATGTAAAGACCACCAAAACAACTCTGCAGGCTAGATTCCATTTTTTCTCTAGGTTTTGGAACGTGATTTTGAAGATATTAAACTTTCATTGACATGCTCATATTCTTTGAACACTTTGATAATTATTACTATTTCCTCTCCCTTTGGTATGTCTTAATATTTAGGATATACATCTTACACTATATATGTACCTTTTATTTTCCCTGATTAGCTGGTGTTCCCCTTAAACTGATATAATCCAAAACTTCTAGATGCTTTCCTTAGTTCATGGTGTCTTTTTATATTTGTAGAATTTTTTTTTTTTTTCGAAAGCCAGGTTCAACATATCTTAACTAAAAACTCTTAGGCTATTTAGATCATAAATTATACTTGCAGGTTCCAACAGAATCGTGACTCTGGCATTTAACTTGCCTGTGAGTTTTATTACATTTTCTCATTAAAAACAAATACAAACTGCTGAACGATGATAGCCATTTCCTCAGCCACGCGTGATACCGCGCTTAAGGATTTTATTTTCCTGAAAACCCCTACTTCATCGAAAGCTCATCCATCAGCTGTAATGAGAGCTGTCAAGAATATTTAGTGAGGAATAGCTGCTTGATATGCTAATAGCAGCCCCTCAGTGAATTCATTTTGTTCTGCTCCTTGACATTAATGGTTTTCATAATCTAATGAGTGATGTGTGCATCAGGAGAAGGCCACGGGGAAAGACCATTATAAACTTACAGTGGGGAAAATCTTCATCAGTGTTTGTTCTCAGGCAGCAGAATGCATCTGGATACATCCACGGGCTGGAGCCTTTATCGATTTCTATCTTAAGGTACCATTGGACATTAGGGCTTTTGTGTATTGACTACTCACTTGCTTTTTCTACCACCGTGCTGGCCTGGGGTCCTGGTGGGTCTGGTTAGAGGAAAACTTGGAGGAGACACTCTTATGTCCTTCCAAGCAGATGATACCTTTGAGTCTTTAAGATACTACTGTTTTTACATGGAAGAAGAAGTTGGAACCAGAGTGGTGCTGGTGGGATCGGTAATGATTTGATTGGTTAAATCAAGAGTACCGTCTTGAGTGCTCCACTTCCTAACGTTATGTTTGTGATTAATTTATGTGAACTTCCTTTATGGCATGGTTTTGAAAGTAGAATAGATGCACACATTTGTCAGGGACAGTTAAATTAGATGCTGATAGTGGACACGTTAATGACTTCTCAAGGTCCCTTTTTAGTCCTGCAATGACTTCAGTAATCCTAATGGAGTCACCTAAGTCAGTAGTTCTGATCTGTTAGCTTTGGAAAGAGCTCCATTCTGATACATACAAGAAAATCACGGGCTCAATGGGCAGGATTTCTCAACAGGTTTGAAGTTTGGTTTTTGTTTTTTGTTTTTTTAATATTTTATTTATTTTGTATACAATATTCTGTGTGTTTGCCTGCAGGCCAGAAGAGGGCATCAGATGACATTTTTAGATGGTTGTGAGCCACCAAGTGGTTGCTGGGAATTGAACTCAGGACCTTTGGAAGAGCAGGCAATGCTCTTAACCACTGAGCCATCTCTCCAGCCCTAAAGCCCTAAAGTTTGGTTTTTGTTGTTGTTTTTTTTTTTTGTGTGTAGGATTGAGATGGGTTTCTCTACGTAGTCCTGGCTGTCCTGGAACTTACTTTGTAGACCAGGCTGGCCTCAAACCCACAAAAGTCTTCATACCTCTGCCTTCCAAGTGCTGGAATTAAAAGAGTACACCACCACCACCTGTATTGAATTTTGGTTCACATCAGGGTACTACAGAGAAACATTACAGTTCATTTAAAAGTAAAGACTTATCAAGTTTTATATTAAAATTATAAATACCAGACTTATTTGGAGAATGAAACATTGAAATATGTGAATACTGCTTATTAAATATTCTGTACATTGTGGGAGAATACTGTATTTTAAAATATTCAAGAGAGATATTCGTTATTGAATTAGAGGAAAGGGTAACTTGGCTTTTAGTAGAGGAAAGGAACACTCAAATTCTGAAAAACAGATATTTAGATTTTTTCCACTTATTTATTTATGGTTAGGTAGGGTCTTACTAAGTAGTATAGGCTAGTATTGAACCTGTGATCTATGTGCTTTTTATGGTCATGTTTGAGTTTTAAATTAACTGAATAAGTTCATTTAATAGGTACCAGTAATCTTGTAATTTGATAATTTTTTTTTCATGACAAAGCACCTTTTTTTTTCTAGTCCTAAAACAGATTTTGTATTTTTTGTTTGGTTATTTATATGTCATTGAATGATGGCCCATGTATATATTTGTTTATATATATGTACATACTAATATGCCATGGTTCTTATATAGAGATCAGAGGACTAGGGATTACTAGGGGATTTATTTCTTCTCCCACCCAGTGTGTTCTGGGGAATAAATGCAGCCATGGCATTGTGCTGTGGGACAATGGTCTTGTACTCTGTAAAGATTTGTCAGTTTTATTGTTTTTTTTTCTTTTTTTTTTGATTTTTCAAGACAGGGTTTCTCTGTAGCTTTTGGTTCCTGTCCTGGAACTAGCTCTTGTAGACCAGGCTGGCCTCGAACTCACAGAGATCCACCGGCCTCTGCCTTCCGAGTGCTGGGATTAAAGGCGTGTGCCACCACCGCCCGGATAGTTTTATTGTTTTTATAACACACTAATTGGCCAGTAGCCAGGCAGGCAGTATAGGGAGGACAACCAGAGCAGGAGAATTCTGGGAAGAGGAAAGGCTGAGTCTACAGTCGTCACCCAGACAGAGAGGAAGCAAGATGAGAATGCCTTGCTGATGAAAGGTACCAAGCCATGTGGCTAACACAGACAAGAATTATGGGTTAATATAAGTTATAAGAGTTAATAAGAATCCTGAGCTAATATAGGCCAACCAGTTTATAATTAATGTAGACCTCTGTGTGTTTCTCCTAGACTGAACGGTTGCAGGACCTGGAAGACAGAAACCCATGTCATCAAGGTTGGTGGATAATACCTTTACTCTTTAGGCCACCTCATCTTGTTGGTCCAGCTCTTATATTTTTGCATGGCAATATTGTAGCTGGGGCAGAGGCAGTAATGAGGTTTTCATTTACCTTCTATGAATTCCAGCAGCCTCCTGTGTAGCACATTTGTGGTGAACTGCCACAGTGCTAACCACGAAGCAGTCTTCAGTACTTCTGAATGACTACCAGTCATAGTCTCCTGCCTAGAACCAGAGTTGATAGCCCCAGTGGCACTCTCTGTATTTCAAGTTCTTATATTAACTTGACAGAAAAATGACAGTTCTATGAAGGGATTTGTGAAATTTAAAAAAGTGGATGTTCTTAGAACAAATCTTGTGTATTTGTGTTTATTCCATTGGGCCAGGTTTTAACTAACTTAACAAAGAGTTGCTAAGTGCTCACCAAAGTACTGATTGTGGATGAAGTTTAGATATACTTTGCATGTTAGGTTATTTTTATCCTTCACATTCATGAACACAGACATGGGGTGCATATCCATTCTTAAATATTCTTTTTAATTTTATTAAAGAATGTTTTATAGTTTCAGTACAATTATTTCAACATTTTAATATTCTTTATTCTTAACTACTTTATGAGTTTTTGTTCTGATGTAATCTGACTTTTGTGTTATTGATTACTGTCAAATATAGAGCAGTGTTTAAAATACTGATTTGATATTGTCTGCAATACTCATTTAATAATTCTGAAGTGCTGTGGGTGGGTGCATGTGTTCAGTACATAAAAGGGCAAGAGACAGAGAAAGGCTTCCTTAGGATTTGTTTTATAAGACACTGTAGAGAAAAGAAAGTTTAACTTTTTTTTTCAATTCATATGCTTTTATTTTTTAATGTAAACCTCAAAGGAAACACTTCCAACAATCAGCATTTCATGGAACTGGCTTGTTCCCTTCTCTCTCTCTAAATTACAAGGGTGGAGGGACTGTAGTTATCTTCTTATGAATCTCTCTCTCTCTTTATTTTTTTTTTTTGACTCAGAGTTGGCTGACTCTTATTATTCCATGTGATGGGCCCAGTTGAGAAGTGAGCACCTTGTAACAGAGAAGTTTTCACAGACTTATTTTATTTGGGTTTTAATCTATTGAAATTGAGAATTTAGAATTTGTCTGTAAGGGAAACAAGCAAAGAAGCTTGTGTCTAGGACTGTTATCATATTGGTGTTATGTTAAGGAAGAGGTCCACTGCACAGAGAAAGTGCCTGCTTGGTACTGTAAGCACAGTCAAGAAGGAACTCATGCTTGTGGGTTTCACAATCCTACTCTTTCTACACGTCTATAAAACTGATTCTCTTTATCTTTGAGAATTTAAATACATCATTTCCCTCTTCCTTCACCTCCTCACAAAGCTTCCCATATACTCCTTCTCTCTTTCAAATTTATGGTCTCTTTTTAAAAATTAATTTTGGGTGTGTATATTTGTTTGTATGTATATATATTCTCTAAATACATAATTACAACTTTTTCATTTTATATAATGGTACTTGTATATATACGTTTTCAAGGCTGACCATTTGGTTTTGGATAACCCTGGGGAAGACAATTTTTCCCAGTTTCAACATTTTTTGATTGTTTATAGTTCCTTGTATAGGCATGAAGCTTTGCAAACTCTCTCTGGTCCATGTTAGCATCTGTTGGTACTGGGATCCACAACTCTGCATTTTGATTGGTTTTCTCCTTTCTTCTACAAAGGGAAATATTCTTAAATACAAATGAGGATTAAACTTGTCTGTGGGTATAAGGACAGATATTTTCAATATTGTTAGGGATTATGCTGATTTGGTAAATTGATTCTTTTATGTTCTTATCCAAGATACATGACTTCATTAATCCTAAGTATTTGGCTAGGTTTCCAGTACCATAAGAGTAGGGATGTCTGACAAAGTCATAAAAAAATCATACTATTAATTATGTAAATACCCACAATACTTTTACGTTAGTGTATATATATGTGTGTTGTATATATATATACATATATATACATATATATGTATATATATATTAATGAAATTTTCCACTCTTAACTTTTTTTTATTTCAAGATAATTTATTTTCAAAATGGGTCACAACATTAGCATCTGGTCCATTCTGCCAAATGTACCAGCTATATACGTTTTTTCAGCAACTGAGAGCACATTTTGGTATAATGTCTGAAAAGTAAATAAAAACCTACATAAAATAAATATCCAAAGTTTCCATAAGAGCACAGGTACATGTGACCTAACTCCTAACCTTCCATAATGCATCTGTGCCAACCCCTACCCTTACAAAGACATTCCAAAACTAGCAGTAATTAAGTTAAATGGTCCCCTAAATCCTTTAATTCAAGCTAAACTTGCAGGTAAGAGCTACAAGATTGGCATCTACACATTGATACTAGTGGAAGCACAGGCTGCTGGGTGACAATGGTCCATCCAGCTCTTTTGGGAACAAGACATGGGCAGAGTGGCATCATCCTGCTCCTCTACTTCTGGTGGGAAGCCATGGCTCTGGATCTGCTTCCTGAGTTGCTATACTGGCCGTGACATTGCACAGTGGACAGAAAGCCTCTAGAATCCATTGAGAGTAGATGCAGCAGCAATGGTGTATGCACCCATGTTTTCCCAGAGCATCTAATCACCCACATGCATTCGAGGCAGGTTACAGCACTAGACAATCCGATCAAGGCCATCACATCTTGGTCCCCAAATGCTGGGTGAGTAATACTTCTCATGTGGTTTAAGTCTCTTAGGAAGCAAGGAATTCACATATGCATGATTGAAAAGAAATACTCCATCATTCACATAACACATGAAAGTTTGCTCATTTGACTCAACATCATCGTCAGAGCTGGTCTGATCTTACCATATGATTTTCTTTGGAAATGATATTGACTGCCAGTGTGAAAGATGACATAGTATCTGCCTGGCTCAGCTGTGACTCTCACCCCAGAGTCTGGTGGGAAATACTTGTCCAGAGCTGGGTTGATCACACTTGTGATCTTTTCAAATTTAAGCTTCCTGTCCTCAGATCCAGGAAAGCCGCCATCAATATCAAGCAGACACATGCAGAAACCAAATTCTGTTCCCATGTCAAAGACACAGCAGGCATTTGGACAGGGCCTGTACAAAGGTCTCAGGATCAGTACTTATGCCTCCACATGGAAGCTGACTGCAATCACATCAATATTTAGTTCCTATCTGGTTCCAGGAGAAGTCTGCTGGTTTTGAGTGTGGCACCAAACTTAAAACTGAGGTAACAAACTGCTCTGGAACCATCAGTGGCAATCCACAAAACTAAGTTTTCCTTTGGATGTGTTCTAGCAGCTATCATCAACTCAACCTAACTGTCGAAAGTCATCAGAGACACTTGCTACATGGATTTGCAGAGATAATCCTCTGTAGAGGCACCCTGAGCCCCTCACGAATCAAGGTTGTTTGCACAGTCAGAACCGGTCCCAATGGCAGCTAGGGTGTTCACTATGACTCTGCTTCCATTGCTTTTGACTGCATAGGGCGTGACATGGGAAAGAGCTTTTAACCATCTTCGATGTTTCTTCTGAATGTCTCCAAGGTCCATGACATAAAAAGCATTATTATCTTCAGAGGAAAATACTTTATTAAATTTTTGGTTCAGAATGTCCTTGGCAGTAAAGCCTTCATTAAAGATATGGCAGTTAAACTCTTCCTTATTAAAGTTGTTCATGGTTCTCCATGTGCCAAAAACAACAACAACAAACAAACAAATGAAAAACAAAAACAAAACCCCAGAGATGGAATTAAATTATTGCCAGTTCCTCACAAGGCAAGCTACCCAGGAACTCTAAACATGGTTTCCTTAGAGCAGTACGTGGACTCTACTGGCAAGCCCCGTGGAGACTCTGTGCTGCTGAACCAACTGGTCAACCTTGTGGTCCAGCGGCCACAGATGCAGTCTGAGGTGGTGCCTAGCTGCTGACTGAGAACTGTTGGTGGCGGCTGCTGCAGGAACTGACCCCCTTCTGGACTTACAATGTGTCCTCTACAAGCCACAGGCCATCTAACAAAAACCCCAACAACCGTCAGGAGAAGTCCTTTTTGTTTGTCAAGGATGTCCAGTAGATTCCCAAACATTACAAGCTATTGCTATTGCCTGTGATTTTTCCCCCAGAGGTGGAAGGTTAGTCTCTATCCTTGAAGATACAATGCACTTCAGAACACAGGCCCTAATGGTCCCTGAGCTGGAATTAACCTGAAATCCTTCTCTTTGAGAGATATCTTTCAAGGTAATGGAAGGTGTCATGCAGATTTCCAAAGAAGAGAAACCACAAACACTCCCACACAGCTACATCACATATGAACCTCAAGGGATACTGGCATAGTAAACAGCAATAAGGATATAGTAACAAGGGTTCAGTAATGGCACACAAACCTTAGTGGTAACAAATAGCTCTCCGAATGTACTTTAGAAGGAAATAATGCCTCACTTTGAAATCCTTCTGAAAATGTACTTTTCATGGTTTCAATAACATGGAGTCAGTCAGGTTCCAAAATTATTACTTAATATATTCCAGAAAAAAAAGCTCATAAGAATGATATTGGATGCTATTATGAGAAGTGTGATAAAATCTATCACATCCATTTCTTCTCATTGAGAAGGTATTTCCTTTGTCTGCTGTGCCTTACTATATATCATTCTATTCTGTGCTACATCACTTAGTGATCAATTTGGTTATTAGATCAATTGTCCTAATATTGCAATCCTTGTGTTATTTTATTCAATAGCAGTCTTGGAGTGCTACTGTTAATTTGGATTTGCTAAAGATAACTTGTTAATAGCCTCCTTTCAGTAAACAAGAAAAAGTGTTCTACCTAAAGAAACTGGAGACATAAACTGAAGGTGCTGAGGTCTGCATGAACAAATCCATATGCAGAAATGTGAAATTAGGAAACTGAAAGTTGTGCTAATTATTTCTCACACTGCCCAAGGTACGTCTGCACCGTATCTACAGTTAGTACAGACAGAAGAGGAATTCGTTACTGCTGTTTGTACTGCTAAGTTTCTGGTAACTTCGTGGGATCTTCAAACATATTCTTGTAGAAAAAGAACCACCCTTTCCCCAAATTACAGGATAGATGGAATCAGTGAAGAAAGGTTCTAGTCTGCAAAGAGCTAGCTTAATTTTCCTCCTTTATCTGGCATGCATCCACTTGACTTGATTGATTTCTTCTGCAGAAGCTGAGCTCCGTCTCTCATTATTTGCTGGCGGTTCACAACAGAAGAAATTTATGAGTCAGTTTGATTGCTAATTTGTAGACCTGATCTACTGTATCAACAGATTTAATTGGTGATCCCACTCTCAGTAAGAAATGCTTGCTCGTGTAAGACAATGAAATCCATTTTTCCAAATCAAAATTCGGAGTCGTTATAACCACTCTATAAAAAGCAAATCTATTGCTTCTACTATATTTGCTTCGACTGTGAATTATGTCATTCAATAGAGAAAGTAATGAAGTTTGCTTGACATGGCTACTTTTTCACAAAGGCATCAGGCTCATTACTCACGTTTCTACTCTATTTCAATCGTATATTGCTTTTGGGTAGGTGGCTTACGAATGATGTCATGTGCAATAGAAACCTGACCTAGGCAGCCTAAGGATTCCCAGATAAAGTTAGCATTGAGCTCCTTTTGTTCACTGGAATTTCTTAATTTATTTGCTTTGAAAGCAATAAATAACATATAAAGTATGAAAATTACATTAACCGATAGTTTTATTTTTTCTTTGTGTATCCATACATGCCTATGTGTATATATACCACATGTTTATAATGCATTCAGTGGCCAGAAAAGGCTATCAGATCCCCTTGAGCTGGAGTTAGAGGTGGTTGTGAGACCCCTTATATAGGTACTGAAAAGGAGACCTTCTGGAAAAGAATCAATCATTCTTGACTATTGAGCCATATCTCTAGTTGAATTGTTTTTTCTTGTTGACTAGAAAAATATCTATAACTCACTGCTGTATAGATATTACTTCATTGCTGCCTACATATATTTTCACCACTACTAGTGTATATGTATTTTCAAATCATGAAGTTAAATTGTTTTCATGGATTATGTGTCATAGTTGAATAATTCTTATCTTTTTATTACTCAACTATGGTAAAGAAAAATCAATTAATGAAGGTGAAATATGAGTGACTATTATAAGCTAAGAATTGTGAGGACAGCAGAGGTATGTATGCAGGATTTAACTTCTGAGCAAGGTAAATGACCATGTTAATCTTAAAAATAAATCTTTAACATACTTTGTTTCTTTATTTTAACTAATGGTCAGTGTTAAATATCTTACAGTTTCTATCTATTTTATGATAGTATAATACACTCATAATCCCAATAAATGTTAACATTACAAATACATCAATTTTATTATAATATTCCACATTTTAAAATTTTATTTATTCCACTTTATGTGTATAAGTATTTTAGCTGAATATATGCATGTTTATGATATGCTTGCCTAGTCACCCTGGATGTCAGGGGAAAGCATCAGATCCCTTTGAACTAGAGTAATGGATGGTAGTGAGCCACCATGTAAGTCCTGGAGACTGAACCCAGGATCACTTCAAGAACAACTATTGCGCTTAACTGCTGAACCCCCTCTCCAGTCCTTATTATCTTTCTAAGGCACACATTCCTGCATAAACTTCCATAACTGTAAGAGTTTCATGTGTAATATCTAAGTCCTATATTTACTGATTTGTTAGTGTTGCTTCATTTATGAATTTATGTATAATACACATACATAGTTATATTAATGAAATAGTGAAAGCAAGAAGGACAGTGAGAGATAATTTCTCCTTTATCACACAAGATAAGTGTGACACACATGCTCTGTACGTGTGGGTCATAATTCTGCACAAGGCAGTCGAGATGTTTCTCTGTGTTCATGATTTGTCCACCCACTGGTCAATCCAATGCTACTTTCACTGACTGCATCTTTCCTCACACAGGCAGAGGAAGCAATTTTTCTTTGCTACAATAGACTATAAGTTCTCTAATGCTTGCTTTACCTCACATATCTTATTAGGACTAGACAAGGGAGGGTACTCACTACTCTGGTTTTTGAGTCATCTCTCCATTATGAATATCACATTCTTCTTTTTGAGCTCAATTATAAAAACTGACTATTGTAGGTCATACTTACTCGTATTTGACAGTGTGTTTGTTTCTATGAATCCAGTCAGTTACGTTTCCTAGAAATTTGCACAGCATATTCTGTCTCTGTATAAAGTTTTCCTTAAGGGTAGATATTTTTTTAAATGTGTGAACATACGATAAAATATAAATATATTTTCTTTTAAAAGCTATTTATTCATACATCACTCCCACTGACTTTAAGCAGCTGTGACTGAACACTGAAACAATTTAATAGTCTGCATTTTAATGTACCTAATTTTATAAAATTAATACTATAGACTAGGCTGGCATTAAATATAAATTGCTGAAATGTATAGATTCATAGTTAAAAATGAAAGAACTAAAAAAAAAACCAAAAAAAAAAGAAAAAAAATGAAAGAACTATCTTTGAGAATTATTTTAGCTATGAGTTTCTCATTCTTCTTCTGCCTTTTAATATTACCGTCTTGTTCCTGAGCTAAATATTATTTTTGGCATTTTTTTTTTGTGTGTGAGCATTCGTGTTCAAATGTGTGTACCCGTGAATGCGAGCGCACACATCCATGTGTGCACATGCTTGTGGAGATCAGAGGTGGACATCAAATAGCTTCCTCTATCATTAGTGTCTTTGTTGTTTGAGATAGGAGTCTCTTTGAACCTGGAGCTTATCTGTTTTACTGGGAAGGGTGGACAGTGAGGTCTAAGCATGTGTCTCTACCCACCTAGTGCTGATGTCACAGGAGAGTCCAGTTATGCTCATCTTTTACATGGATGTTGAGGATCCAAACTCAGTTAATCATGCATACATGGAGAACGCTTCACTGATTGAACGACAGCCCAGTACTCTATGTTTCATTATCTCAAGCTGTTAAATCCTAAGGTCAAAGTTAAATTTCAGCATTTTCGCATTTTTGCAGTGAGTGTTCTCAATCTTTTCAGCTCCCTATGAGGCACTGGAGCCTGGGTCATGTGAATGGACCACCTCTTCAGTAGGTGCTGATCCCTTTATAGGGGCTGTTAACACATTTCTTGTTCCAGGACTTTAGGACTCTCTAAATTTGCAAAATGATAGACTGTGAAGGAGTCATTTACATTGAAATTGGATATTTATTATAGCAGGCAGCTAATTTTGAAAGTTCAATAGCTCTCTAGAGGCTCTCATAGGAGATGTAACTACCCCTAAGTTATTACTTTGTAATAAATATGGAAATGAATGTTCTTATATCTTTTCCTTCTTACCTGACAAGCAGTAATATTGTAGATGTCTCTACATCATCAGCATCTGGGATTAGATGAGGTAGATGTGCTATTTCACACATCCTGTGTAGGGTCATTGGATGCATATTCAGTAGTTCACTTACTGACTTCTTTGCTATATACACAGATCAATTCATTTACTTCACTATTGATAAAACAATATCGTATGACATTAAATTAAAACAGATATCTATGTTAGATTATAACCAAACCTAACATGTTGTATTGTAAAATTGCTTTGTCTGGCATGCAGAGCCTGAGTTTAAATCCCAGAATTAGAAAAATAAAATATCTGTGCGTGTGTGTGTATGTACAAAAGATGTATGTATCTTTTAAATGCATATATAATATAATATAATTTCCTTATGCCACAGAAGTGAAATTTAGACGTAATAGACATTTAGGATTGTGATCCAGAGCTGTGACTTCATTCAGCATTAAAGTCTTCTTTTCTCATGCTCAATTTAGCACCTCTTGTTTCTTTAATTTATCTGCAGCATGACTTTCAAAGTCACATGTTCACTCTCTTGCTATGCTCTAACATCTGACGCTATTTTTTCTCTCTAACTCGTAGAAATACCAGTTGAATCTCTACTTCTTCTTGGGCCTATTATTTTCATTATATAAGAATCAATCATTTTCAAAACAAATATAGTTATTTCATTCCTCTGCCTCAAAGCTTCTAAGGCATTGTGACCCAGGGAAAAGTCTCAAAATATTTTCCTCAGGCTGTGAAATCTTTATTGTGATTCTTCTCTTGCTTTATTAATGGTGATAACAGCCGAGCATCGACAAATGGTGTTCCTTTTGTCTGGAATAGTTTTCCTTCTCCTTTATGTTGCCTAAGTAATTCCAAAGAATTAAATAAAGAAAGAAAGAAGGAAGAAAGAAAGAAAGGAAGAAAGAAAAAGAAAGAAATGAAGGAATAAAGGAAAAGAAAGAAGGAAAGTAGTGAAATTTTATATCTTCCAGAGAGTTTTAAATTTATTTTTAATCATTACTTAAGTTTTTCTTCCCAGGGTACTTTTATTAATTTGTATTTCTAAACACATTTCATGACTTTTAGAATGATCTGTCATAAATGAATGTATAAATGTGTTCACTGCCCTGTATCCCCTGGACGACATGCTTTTTTTTTTTTTTTTTTTTTTTTTTACATAAAACGTACTCAGAAAGGAGCTGTTGAACAAAAAAAAAATCTTTCTAAGAGAGGCAAGAGATAGTTATGTGGATCTCTTGTGATGAAGGCATTGCAGGGAAATGATAAAGATCAACAATCATTCTCATATAAGAAAAATTCAAGGATGATTCTAAGAAATTATTTTCATGTAGAACTTGAGTTTTCTTTAAATAAAAGGATGAAAAGCCAGGTTACTTAACTTCCTGGATGTTTTATTAGAGTATGCTAGATTAAGACTTTTATTGCCATATGAAATGTATTCCAAGGTTATATACTTTGCTGGTTTCAATGTAATTGGCCCCCATTGTCTCATAGGCAGTGACACTGTTAGGAAGTATGGCCTTGTTGGAGTGGATATGGACTTGCTGGAGGAAATGTGTCACTGTGTCTATGGACTTTGAAGTCTCCTAAGCCCAGGATCCTGCTCACTGTCTCAGTTTAATTCTTATTACCTGCAAGATGTAGGATTCTCAGCTACTACTCCAGCATCATCTCTGCCTCCTTGCTGCCATGATCCCTGCCATGACGATAATGGAGTGAACCTCTGAAACGATAAGCCACAGCCTCAATTAAATACTTTCCTTATAAGAACTGCCGTAATCGTGGTGTCTCTTCACAGCACTAGCAACCTTAACTAAGACATACTCTGAAAATAAAATAAATTTAAGAGAAGTTCTTTATAAAGTTAGACATAAAATAATTCTAAAAATGGCAAGAACAAGATAAAGAGACCTGAGTAAAGTCGTTTACTGTGGAGAAATTCATAGTACCAATTCTCTCATTAAAGGAAAATTAGAGTGTTACTACTTCCTTCACGCTCACAAATGTGCATTGATTGGGATTATGCTGGAAAAAGTTGTTCACAAAAGCACATCATTTCATCTCACAAAATGTCATTATTATACATAGAATGTGATTATTTTTGATCATTGTTAAAACAATGAGAATATATTGACAATAATGAATGAGAAGAAAAAATATTATTTGCAGGTTGGCTTTTTTCATTGTATTAACTTTTTTATCTTTTAAACATTATAAAGTTATTAGATTAAAAGTAACAAAATAATAGAAACCAGTCAACAGCACAGAAAAAAAATAGCTATCTTTCATACTGTAACTGAGCATCTGAAGTCTAACAAGGTCCAGAAGTGCTTAGAAGCGTGTCTCTAGAGAAACAAATCATAATACATATGCATATGACTACTGTAACACTTTGAAACCCAGGGCAATATTTCTGCAGAAAAATGGCTAAATAAATTGTGTTCCATTTGATGCAAAAAGGGTAAGTTTCTTTTTCCTTAAAACAGGCCAATCTGTATATCAACTAAGAAATGCACTGTGCCAGGAGTCTAAAATGTAAAGTGTAAGCCTATATTCATAACTTTCTCATTGCCTGGAAAGGAACAGATAATTCCCCGAATTTCATGTATAGACATGTGTGTGTGTTCACATGTACGAAATGACCTGCTTGTTACATGCTTGTACTCATGAAATTCTATACCTTGTTTTTATCTCTACACACGCTAATATTTTATTCCTGTTTAGTCTCCTCAACACTCTTAACTTGTCCCTATTTCAAGAGAAGAACAAAGCTCAGGGATGAGTGGAGATGTGTGATAAAGAATTTAGTCCTTTATATTGCTGTTAGCTACGAGTTATCAGCATGTGAGATATTTGGGGACTCTTAAGTGGTGGGTTAAAGAGAAATGTAAGTGTCATTTACTCTTCTAAATGTATTAAACAAAATTTTAAAAAGAAAATAAGTTATAAGTTTATTAATCTAATTGAAATTGAATTTTGTGGCTGAAACAATGGTTTATCAAGTAAGAGCACTTGCTGGTCTTCCTGGGAATTGAACTCCTGATCCAGCATCCATGTCGGGCAGTTCACAGTTGACTGTATCTCCAGCTCTTAATAGCTCTCTTCTGGCCTCAGAAAACAACTGCACACATGTTCCAGACATGAAGACACGGGCACATTTTGTACATGCACAACATTTTTAAATGCTGGCTTCTGGTTTTGCAGCATTGTTATGGGAATACAAAGTAGGAAGCCCAGTCATGTAGCATATAATATCTACCTTTTGGTCAATGGGAGACCCCAAATGTACTCAAATACAAACATATCATGTACAGTGGGCTCTTATATGAGCATGGGCTGAAGATGCAGTTTTGTAGGACTCTGAAGTCTGAATTCCAGTACTAGAAAAATGAAAGTTTTTATTTAGATGATCTTGAACATTTCTTATTGTTGGGCATTTTTGACCACACCTTTATTTACATGTAGAAATACCATTTGTTTTATATTTGTCTATCATACTTAATATGGCATCATGGAATGGCTGTGCCCTAGGAACAATAGGCTATATCATGTAATCTGGGTGTGTAGCAGATCACACCATTTGGGTTTATATCATTATGCTCTATGATACTTACACAAGGATGTAATGTCCATTTTCCAGAAAGTATTTCTGTCATTTTAACAACATATGATTGACATTTTACTGAACATATTTTAATCCCAGCACTCGGGAGGGAGAGGTAGGCAGATCTCTTTAAGTTTGAAACCAGCCTGGTCGATAGAGCAAGTTTCAAGACAGCCAGGGCTGTTACACACACACACACACACACACACACACACACACACACACACACACACAAAACCCCTATCTTGAAAAAGTAAACCAACCAACAAACAAGTGAAAAACAAGAATAGATTTTAAAATCAATAAATATCTACTGTGATCATTCAAGTTGCCAAGGCTAGTATTCTGAAGTCAAGTCTCTTGGTGCCCAGCAGCTGGGATGGTCTTAGAATTGTCAGAATCATGAAATGACACAATAGCAGATTGGGGATTTCCTAATAAAAGAAAATATCAATTTGTATCTATCTCCCTTCAGAATAGATCAAATATCTTTTTTAATCATTTGTTGCTGTACAATAGTTTACACATCTCAAATATGCTGGTTGTACTAATTAAGAATGTTTGGGTTTTTCCAAGAAGCTTCTAGTTCCTTAACAATAAAAAGACAAGAAACTCAAGTTTCAAACCTTAATGTCAGAATAATAGACAGTAACAAAAGCCCATATAAAATCAAGCATTCAGTTTCTTGTTAGTACATCTGAATGTGTGACTCCTGCATTTTACACTTTTCAGTTTATTTGTGGTGGTTGTGAGGCAAATATAGTTTAACCTTCGGTCAATGGAAAATGACGTTAAGTCATTTCAGTTTGCCTTCTTGTGCTTCGAAATCCCTTCATCTTTTGAGCATGTCATGGTCACAAATGACACATGTAGCAGATAGTATCCAACACTGTAAGTATTAAGAATGGGTAAGAATGTCGAAAATGTAAAGCAAAATAGTGTACTAGAATCTTTTCTTTTTTGTTGATTTTATTTTATTGATTTGGGATTTTTTTAAAGTATAGTTTCTCACTTCAACTGTTTATATTTCTTAACAATAAGTATCCTATAACTTATTTTTTGCTGCTTTTAAAGGCAGGACAAAAGCAAAAATGAATCAAAGTCAACATTTGCTCTTAGAAAAGGGCCTCTTACACCTGAGATCACTGAGCTTGAAAAGAGGGACTTGGAGAACAATTGGCATGAAATCAAAGCTTTCAAGGCATTGACACAAGATTGAAGAACTTGAAAGAAAGAGAAAATTGGACCCTGAGAATCTTCCCTGCTTATTTTCAAACAATCAATGAGAAGAACAATGATCTTACATCTCAGCAGTCTCTTTTGAGCTACATACGCTGACATGCCTTAAGGTTTACTTTTTGGCTTGTTGATGTTTTTTCCCTCTCTACAAAATTATGAGAAAACAAAGCAAATGAGAGAAAATTCTCAAAGACTGACCAAGATACTGTAGCCATTAATGCTACAGGGATAATCTTGTGGATGTGTGAGTTCAATATCTCAAAAGAAAAAAATGAAAGAACCATTACATAAAACTCCTCAGTCAGCACCCAGTGAAGCCACAAGCTTTAATTGAGTTATTTAAACCAATAATAATGCATATTTAGTTCATTAGAAACTTGTCAAATACTTTGCTTAAAGAAGGTTGCATGCCAACTATATGTAATATGCCTGTTTATAAGTTGGCATGGTTGAAGTACATTGGATTGCTTTTTAGTTTGTAATTTTTATTTATTTTTGTTTCAAGTCTTACAGCAAAAGCCAGCATATGAAGAACATGATAAAGCTAAAGTTTTTTTCCAGAGAAATTACATGTCTTTTAACTTTATAAATGATAGTCTTCAAAAATTCCATAAATGTATAAAACACATTTTGGTTATATCCATTCTTTCCAGTCCCTTCCTACATCTGTATTGGACCCTCTTAATACCAATCATTTCCAGTCTCACGGTTGTGTGGTCATCCATTAGATCAAAGATAGTCTCCCTGTGGTAGGACATTGTAGAGAGCATCCTTCCCCCAATGCTGAATTGTTTACATGATTTGTGCAGGTCTTGTGCACAAAACTACAGTTGCTATGAATTCATGTGTGCAATAGCTATGCCATGTCCAGAGGACAGCATTTCACAGTGTTTCACCCCTCCTCCAGCTCTTATGTTCTTTTAACCCTCGATTCCACAATATTCCCCAAGCCTCCCTGGGCATGGCATAACTCTGCATGCACTCTCTCTCATTTTCAGCACATGGGTACAGAAATAAAGGATGGGGATGAGTTTGTCAAAACTAAAGCTGCACAAAGAAACCTTGTGTAATGTGATTAAAATACAATATGAAATAGGAATTTGAACAAAAGTATTCTGCATGTGTAAAGAATATTACTATCAGAAAACACAGGTTATTAAATAAAAGTCTGGTGAAAGGAACGGATTACCTCCCTATGAGTTATTGGTCAGAGAGACACCAGAGGCACTCAAACCAATAAAAAGCGTTTGCTATTATTCTTGGTTATGAACAATTGCTCAAAGTCAGAAGTTATTGCTGAAATAAAAATATTTTTGTAGATTTATTTAATTTTTTATTAAATATCAGCATGAACAGAAATTATTTTGTTTCTGTATAGAGTGTAGAGTAATACATTGTAATGCAATGTGACATAAGAAATATAATATATAATAAAATCATGGTTCATTTTTGTGCTTCAGTTGTTTTACTTCTAGCAATTTGGAAACTTTGTGAGTTACATTCTGTGTACATTTGGCACATACTTATTATTGCATGGAGGCCTTCGCTTTGAGCATGTCCTTTCTTGAATCATTCTGTGATGCTATGATTCACCTTGTATTCAGTGGCCCAGTTTTTGTTTCTATTGTGGGAGTTTTGAGAGCAACAAACATAGTTATGATAGACTTCCCATTGCCTTCTGTAAGATATTATTTCTTTATACACCATTAGTTTGCAGTGCCTGAGGTGTCTATACAGCTGATCATCTAGCTAGAAATTGTGCAGATCCCACTAATAACTCCTCATTCATAATTTATAGGGGGCTGTCACACAACACAGGAAGCTCTACATGTTTTGTAAATTCCATCGGAGCCAATGGGTACAACTCAGAAGCAGCTAAAAAGAGAAAGAGTAAAATATGGTAGTACTCAACATACGAAGGTTCCAAACCCTTTCCTGTGAAAGAAACCATATATGTCCTTGCACACAGGTGCTTTGAATGATAACAGTCCTGAGAGATAGGCTTATAGGATTTAAGGTTTGGATCTCAGTTGGTGGATCATTTTGGGAAGGATTAGGAGGTATGGCTTACCAGAAGAGCCATGGGCATGGGCTTTGTGGTTTGAAAAGACCATGTTATTCCCAGCTGTTCTTTTCCCTATTGTCCTATGTGTGGATCAATAGGTAAGCTTCCAGTTTTTCTGTCCTAATGCCTCTGCCCCACCATAATGATGCATCTGAAATCAATAGAGTGAATTGAGCAGTTTCTTTTATAAGTTGTCTTGGTTATGGTGTCATCATGACAATATAAAAGTAACAAACAGAATGGTGCAAAACATGGAAGCTCTCATAAGTGCCAGTGACCAGAAGCTGCTTCATTACGTAGGCATAGGTAGCTGAATCATTAGTTATACTATTGAACTGTATTCCCAGTCACCGTCTGCTCCTAAAGGTCAGAGGAGAATAATGTGCCTCAGGATCTCAACACTCTAATTGCAGCTTGGTCTTCCTGCCAAGGCCAGTACTTGTCCCGAATTGTCTCATTAATAGGGACTGCCAGGATCCTCCATGAATAACAAACACACTCCTGTCACCTGGTAAATGTTTGGAATTTATAAGCGATTTTCCAGAAACCAAGGACAAAGGCTAGCCAAATTCTCTACTCCATCTGGATTAGCTATATAAGTGGTGGAAGTATAATATGTAAGTAATGCTATTATAGACTATATATTAATAAAATATAGTTTTATCATCAAATTTTATAAATACTTATAGCATATGATATATTGTATTTAAAAAGTCATACCTGAACATGTACATAAATCAGAAAAAGTCATAACAATTTTAGAGAAGTTGAGAAAGTTCAAGATCTCAAATCTATTTGAGTATGTATATTTACGTATGATTTCTCATCTAGGATGTCAGCAATGCAATGAAATTGTAATTTAGAGAATGTTCTGGGAATAATAGCTATTGATTATTGAAACCGATTTGAGATGTTATTTTGAAATCTACAATATGTTATATATTTGAGGGTACATAAGGCAATGCCAAAGCTTTCTAAAAACCTGTGAAATAGGCATTAGTACTTTCTATTAGCCATCACAAGGGTGTCTGTAACTCAGGTAGGTATTCAGATTATGGAAAAGTTGTTCTAAAGCAAAGGTACACTGTAAACAATTTCAGGGACTTCTCTTCGACATAGGACAGATGGAGTTCAAACCAAAGGTAGAGTGGCTGATACTCTAGAGAAATACATGCAAATAAAAATCTGGAAGGCAGAGCACAGGAAGAGAACCAACTAGAGATAATCCATACAGTGTGCCATGGATGAGGGATTACGGAAAATTTTAGGACAAACACAGCAATGTGGTCCTGATAAAAAGGTCATTGTCATAACCCTGAATCTGGAAGACATCGTACCTGAAAGGGACAGATCTAGTTAACCAAAATTTGAGAAATAATATGTTCCCTTTATGGATATAGTGATATAATTTCTCTGTGTGAGGCAGAGGCAGACAGATCTCTGTGAGTTCAAGGACAGCCTGGTCTACAGAGGTAGTTCCAGGACAGCCAGAGCTACACAAAAACCCTATCTCAACTGGGCTGAATCCTGGGAGAAGGAAGGCGGAGAGAGAGAGAGAGAAAGAGAGAGAGAGAGAGAGAGAGAGAGAGAGAGAGAGAGAGACGCCATGGAGCTTTTGCTAGAATATGACATGTCAAAACTTTGCTGGTAAGTCACATCCATGTGGCAATATACAGATTAATAGAAATGGGTTAAGCTAATGTAAGAGTTAGCCAATAAGAAGTTAGAGCTAATGGGCCAAGCAGTGATTTAATTAATATAGTTCCTGTGTGATTATTTTGGGTGGCCAGGATGAACAAGCGGATCCTCCTCCTACATGTAGCTTTTATAAAGTACATTCTCAGCTACTCAGAGGCTTTTCTGCTTGTTGACGCTAGTGCTCTAAGTTTGTAAGTATTTTTGTATAAACAGAGAAGTGCTACTTCTTTGGAAAGTACACTTTAATTCACAAAGGAAGAATCTTGACCACATTCTCCATGCAGTGTTTTTTGACACATAACATATTACTTTGACCTTCATCTTGATTCATTGTTACATAGCACAAGGAAAGCATAATTTGTTGATGTATGTTTTGCAGCGAGATGAAAATTGGGTATATTTTTACCTAGAATTTCATGTAACATCATGTCAGGAAAGCAATTAATAAATAAAAGTACATTAGGCAAATTTATTAATAAACCTTAACTGTATTTGTTACTTCATTAACACCCCTTTCTATATAATTTTTTGTGATTTAGTTCGCATAAGTCAAGATTAGGCTCTAACCATATATACATTATTGTTAACTGTGCACCAGGCTCTAATCATACATGCAGTATTGTGCACACTGCACAGATAGATGTCTCTCAGAAATTTCCTATCAGTGTGTGAGCCAGCTTTGCAATACTGTAAAAAAAAATAGCTGAATCAGATAGCTTTAAAAGGAAAACAAACAAAACAGCAAACAACAAATCCCAAGCCACGTAACTTAGCTCATGTTTTGAATTTGTATAGATGGGGTTCTGTTGTCTGAGCTCATGCTTGGATAACACCCTTAGCAGTAGCAATGGCTGGGCTATTTGGAGGGGAGTGGCTTTATCTCTAGAAGGAGCAGAGAGAAAGACTGTCGCCAGGGTCTTCTTTCATAATGACTTTCATATGAAAACTTCCCGAGAATCAAATGTGAAATACTACGAGACTGGGAGACGAATCTCCTATCTACAAGGACTACATTAGTCCACGTCATCCCATTTTGCAATGTCTCAGACACCTTGAGACCAAGTAGAACCTGGGGAATCACAAACCATATTCAAAACAGAGCAATACCCTTGGTTGTTGGATTGAGAAAGACATGTCTCCAAACGTGTGTTGTGTCCAGTCATTATTAAGCACTTACAATTAAAAAAGGCCACAGTCTGTGGCTTTTCATTATTTGTCTTTCTACACGAAATTAATGCAGTGCAAACCAGCTGATTAGAAGGCTAATGACGTCATGGAGAAAATCAGCCACGCATTTGCATGAATTTTGAAGATGGCCTACGGATGAAGTCTTAAATTTTATCAGAAATGTGGATAAAGTAACAAACGGAACAGCTGACTCAGGACTTATGAGAAGCCGTAACTGGAGAAGGGAGGGAAAAGGGTATGTGCAAGCAGACCATGAGAGTGATTGATGTTTTTAATCACTGATGATAACACTTGTATAGGTATTCCATAATTAATTTTTCTCTGAAATCTTGCACTCTACTACAACCAAAATAACAGCATTATATCATTGTTTTAAAAAATCCGAACCATATAGAAAATTAACATCAGACTTACTTTGGTGAGAGAGGTTTGCATCGATCTGCTTCTGAATGGTTCACAGATGTTAATTCAACTAACAAACTTTTCCATTTTTTTTTCTCAGAGATAAAATAGTACTGAGTTCACCTCATCAGCCTTCAAGGTAGAGGTAAGCCATTTTCTTAATTGAAGAATAGAACAATCTCTTCAGAGACTTTCCCTTTCCAGCAACTTATTTCAGGGCTTAACTCACATGCAAAGTTTTATAGCTACCACTTCGTCTCCAATTTGATTGAAACAGACTAATTTTCTTCCCTTCAATACAACTTTGTGATTTTATTAAGATATTACCAGCCCCGGTGCATTCATATTTTTGAATTCTGTTCACAAAAGGAGTTTCTCTAAATATTATAGAAACAACTACCAAATGCAAACCATGCGCTCCGTAACTCATTTGACTTATGGGAAGGAAAGCGCTCCTGGAGAAGATTATTTTAGCAGGTCTCATGATCCGCAGGAAAATGACCCCAGATGAAGCCCACCACAGTGCTTTACATGATTGAGACAACATTTGGTGAGCCCTATATTTATCTGAGTTACAATGTTATTTGACAAGTAATTTCTAGGACTAGAACTCATGTACCAAATTTTGATTGCTGTTCATCGGGAGAAATCATTCTGTTATCAGTTTAAACAGGATCTCATTACTAAATGCCTTGGGGAATGGGGTGGAGCATGTGTGAATAAAATGAAAAGACGATGAGCACATTTTTTAAAGTAATACAGAGATGTATTATCTTCAGGGCTCATCTTTTTATTCTATTAAAAGACTATTTGGGGCTACCTACAATTTTAATGACTTATACATTTACACTCCTTTTGACAGAATATTGAGCAGGTAGTTTTATCCAAATGACTAAATTACACGTATCATATCATTGTACTAATTTTAGAGAGATAAAGTAGTTCTAGAGCCATCCAAAGGATTTCACATGACCAAGATTACCAACTTCTGATGAAAAAATAAAGAGCAAGCATCTAAACACAAAACGGTTATTTAATGGTAGACAATTCACAGCATTTTGTGCATCTTAAATCTTTGTATTCTAGGTACTATATTATACAAAGTTAATTAGTATTAGAAAGTAATGTTATTGAACATGATTTTGGTGTTTACAAAAAATTCAAATTTGTAACTGTAAGGTCTGTCTGTGTTTACATATAACTGATAAAATGGCATTATATATCCAATTAAAATAGGAATAATTATAAATTCACAATAACAATAAACAGGTAGCAAACAAACCTATATGAATCAGTCAAAGTTTACATAACTTGTAAGATATGTAAAACTTCACTTGGAAATGAAGAGAAAATATAACACAGGTTATAAATGTATTATACATCTATATCACATCAAGTTAAGATTCATATTTGGGGAAAGAAAGACTTCAATATGAAAATGTCCTATGTAAAATTTAAAAATTTATTTTTAATATCTTATCTGTAGACTGCATACAAAGCACAGAATTTCCATAAACTGGATATTACTTTTCCAATTTGAACTGTAAATAATCTTGAATACATCAATATAGCATTTAAATAACCAGTCATTCAACAGTCTGTTTCCAAATAATAAAATAAATCATATCAAAACAATCATATTTAGCTTGTGTCCATGTAAACAAATCTATTCTATAAAAATAGATTGTTGAATTTAAATCTGTTATTAGATGAGGAGTCTTGCATGTGAATTACATTAGCGTACTGAAATAATTTAAATACTAGACATTAAACGAAATGTGTTGTTTTTAAATTATGCATATATGCAAACCTTTATCTGGTGGTAGCGAAACAGCCTCCTCTGTGTCACCTTTCTATTGTAGATATAGTGTTGCCTGTCATAAGTAATAAACCCAAAGGCTTCACTGATATGTTTCAATACAAATCTATTTTCTACATATATAGAATCAGTGTGGAGATTCAGGCCATTATCACCTTCTGCCCTGTGGTTTAAACATCTAGGATCTCAGTGCCCTTGCAATGTCTAATATAAGCACCAGGGATGGAACCACAAGGGAAACTATGTCTGATTATCAATTATCTCAACCCAGAAACAACCCAATCATTTTCTCACACATAATGGAAAAGTACATTTAGTCTGGACAGCTGCTTGCCAGAAAGTATTATGAATGCTATTCTCTGAATGTCTACACTCAGTCCTCATTCGTACATCGAATCTTGTCCTGATTGTTGAGATTCAATCATTAGTATCTTTGGGAGAAGATTAGATCATAATGTTGGGGATTCTCCCAATGGGGATGGGATTGCTTTTGTCTTGTGAAGACACAGGGGGAAGTTAGCATCCCTGAACTATGGAACAGGTTGTTGCTGTAAGACCCATCTGCTTGAGACCCAATCTTATTCATCCTTGACTTCAGAGACAGGAGAAATAAACCTCTGTTAATATAAGATAATACATTTTCTAGCATTTTGTATCTGTACACTGGCAGAGGAAGTTGTGTTTTGATGTAGCTTATGCTGTTTTTTTATTCTACTAAAGATGGGAAGAGCGGAAAGATACTGGGTTAATGGCGTGCTACCTTCACTGACTTCTGCATTACCACTCTCTGTTAACATTAGACTTTTGCAAGCCGTATCAACCAATGCTTTATTTAAAGAGGGTAACACATCAACTGGACAGTTGTTGGTTATCTGCTCAAGTTTTGATATTTAGGAATCATGGAGACCAGAAGTTGACCTAATTTGGATGGCAGAAAAGTACATGGAGAAAATGCAAAACCTATGCAAAGGTTTCTGTGAAATAAATAATAATAATTCCTGTCACCAGCCCAAGAGCAAAGCACTAAAATCCAGAAATTAAATGTGAAGTAATAACTTAGCTTGAGATATTTTCAGGGCATGGACTAAAAGTTAGGTATCTAAACTCGATTTAATACATTGAATTATTAAATATGAATTTCTAAAACATAAATTGTAGCTAGGGTAGGTTTTGTTTCAGAGATGAGAAATTAAATACAAATTCTGAAGGGCTAGACTGCCAGTTTGTTCAACGAAATGCTTGTCATGTAAGCAGGAGGAACTGAGTTTAATTCTCAACATGTATCCTGAAATCCAGTAACTCATTTACATATTCTTCTTATATGATAGATTTCGTTATTTGTAAAGTTTTGATAGCATAGCTGTTTGAAAGTAAAATGTTGATTTTTTTTAAGATTTATACATGCTTGGGAAATTCAGGCGTTGGGAAAGGTGCACATTTTTCATACTTCTGGCTGTTCTTCTGATTTACAGTGTTTTCCTGGTGTTTTGTGTAACTAACATTTTTTTTTCCTACCTTGAAACTAGAGGTCTAGGGTATAAATCCAGATTCTCATTCCTTTTAGGAACAAAGAAGGCCTTGTATGAGGCCAATTGATTTGATCAAAGAATGCAGATGGCAACATATTCTAATCTTTCCTTTTTCTTTTTCCCTTTGCTTTCTGGAAGATGTTTGACTTGACCGTCTCTGAAGGGTAGTAGCCTATCTGTCATAATGTCTCCATTTGCAAATGAAAAGAGTGGGAAGCTAGCATGAATCTCGTTCTAAAAGCATCAAGGGATATTTCTGAAGTGCCTCTCTACTTCCCTTGATGTTCTCCTTGAGGACGGGCAGCATGGCAACAACAAACCCAAGGTCCCCAAGTAGACAGATCTTTCTGGGGATGTGGCACACTAGGCCCCCTGCTAGCACACAAAATTTTTCAATCAAATCACACAAGAACAGAGTTTATGATCTTTTATTCTTCATTTTATGAAAGGTTTAACGTATTATAAAAAAGCTCCTGGATGGTCATATATGCCACAATTGACAGGTAGGTATTCTCTTTAAATATCTCTTGCAGCATATTGGACTGTGGCTAGCAGCAACTGAGGTGAGTCTTCAGGTGTTAATGACTCTTACACATCCTTCTTTCAATCCTCTGCAGGAGGTTATGCATATCTGGTTGTCTGAAATCCAAAAGGCTACAACCTAGTCCCCTATCCTGGCAACTCTCCAGGCATGGATGCTCATCGAGAACTGGTAGGCAATGACAGGCAAGAGCTTCTTTGGCAGGCTAATCCAAACAAGCAAGAGCTTGTTTGGTAGTCTAAGACAGGCATAGTCCAGTGGCTGAGCTCTCCTGAGGTGGTGTGTTATGAGGTTTCTGTCCTGCCCGGTTCCCGCAATTGTTAAGTCCCATAAAAATCACACAGAGGTCTACATTAACTATAAACTGATTGGCCTAGTACCTCAGGCTTCTTATTAGCTCTTACAACTTATATTAGCCCATTATCTCTCTTAGCCACATCTTGCCTCTTCTGTGGCTGGGCTAGGACTGCATCTTCTTTCTAGAATTCTCCTTTATTAGATATATAACTTCTGTAATAACTCAAATAGTAGCAAATATATTAAAGATTTACACATAAGCAAAAACATACACTATTATCTTTAAGTCTGTATTACCTCACTCAGGGTATTTTTTCTCACCCTGTCTATTAATTATAATTTAATTTTTTCTCATCAACTGATTCTACTGTGTTAATGGGCCACATTTTTGTTATCTATTCATCAATTTATGATCACCTCTTTAGGGGGGAACCCTCAATCTCATTTCTCAACATTTTGCCTAGTTATACTTCTCTCCATTGACTACAAATGCTAAAAAATAAAAAAAAATTATAGGAACAAGATTTTAAGCAACCCAGGGTTGCCAGCACTGACAACTGGACAGTAGTAGGGAACTGAACTCATAGCAATCAGCACAAGACCTGTGCAGGGTCAAGGCAGCCCAATCCACAAATGGATGAGGTAAATGATATCCTAGCCACCCCTCCCCTTGATGGAGCTATTGGTAATGGATATTTGTTGCTGGCAGAATTTCTGAAAATGTGACTACTTAGGTTTAATATTTTCTAGTGAATATCCCTCACATTCATTCAAGTATAGGTATTAATAACTAGACTTTGTGTATTGTTTTAAAAGAAAGATGCAATGCTGGGGAAGGTGTGTTAGGAGTTATAGGAGGGAGTTAGAAGAGGTACATAGGGCAAATATGATATTTCATGGCATATTTATTTGAAGATATCAAAAATAGATAATTGTTTAAAAGAAATAGTCCATGAGAGGAAAGCCTGAAAATGAAGAGTGTTTCCCATTTAATATGGTGATCATGTATTCGTTCATTTATCTTTCTTCTAGAGTTTATAGTTGAGTGTCTTCCTTTTATTTACTCTGGCAGTCCATCATAATTGCTGTGTTTAGAGGATTTACATTCAGAGTGATCTATATGCTCTACATTTATAGCTGTAAGTTAGGTAGTAAGTAGTAGAGTATGGTCTGGTGTTTTCCTTTATCTACCTAGGAGTGACTTTGTGCTGCTTGCTGTGGGTATTCTGAGATCTAATGTTTCTCTTCTTGTTTCTGTTTGTGGCTGTCTTGCTGTCTCAGGATTGTCCCACAAGGGGGTCTGCACCTTGCAATGATGGTATCTGAAGCCATCTGTTATTTTCCTGGGACTCTCTGATGGACTGGTAGTTCCTGAGGACAGGGATGGACTTTTGTCCTAGGGTTAAGGTTAGTTTTATATGAGGCAGAGCTGTGCATTTTCCATCCTTTTGTATGTTTAGTCTGTGGAAAAACCTTGATAGATTAGCTTCTCATCAATTTATTTCCCCAAGGGTAGGTAGGGTAGGTTAGGAAGAACAGACAGCCCTGGATATTGTGTTCAATTATCACTTACACCCGCTTCTACGTGCTGGAGTGTGAAAGGATTCTTCTCCAGTCTCACCAGGGAAAACCCTGTAAGTTTCCTGAAGAGAAAGGGTAGAATATTATGGGTTCCCCAAACACTGGTGTTGGAAGCAGTGAGACCCCAGATCCTGAATTTCTTGTAATCCCCTGATCTGAGTGCCTACAGCTGCTCTGAGCACGAGACCTTCAGGAGTTCCTGATGGCAGGAGAGTGCTTTCTGGTGGGTTTGGCTGGGGCGTGGCTATCTCTATATAATCTGCCCCAGAACACAATAAAGGGGCATTTTTGAAGAATTCAAGGATGACCTGTGTCGCTGTCTCTCTGTCTGTGTGTATCTTTGTATTTTAACCTCCAGATCCCTTGCCCGAAGCTCGCGATCTGGGTGCCAGCGCACAGAGTGCAGACACGGGGGCGCGGTGCGCAGCACCCCGAGTTTTTTTTCACAGTGTTGAACTTATAAGTAGTTCTTCCCTGAATCTACAACAATACATTTGTACTTGATCCTAATAATCTTTTGGTTGTGCTGTAGGCAAGACATTGAGCTCTTCACACAATTCTCTGTCTCTCTAGTTTTAGAGTAGTTTTTCCTGAGTTCTTAATTTTTTGTAAATCTAAAATGGCTTATTCAGATTATTTTCCTTGTTATGAGAACAATATGGGGGTGATATCTAAGATTTTTATCTGTTGTATCAGAACTGAGAAATGCTCATCAAATGATTTTCTCCTAGTGGCTTTTATAAGCTACAAAGTTTGTTTCTACTCATAAAACCTACCAGGAACCAAGTCATATAATTAACCTAAACTTTGATTTGTCTGAATTTTCAATATAAACATATTTAGATCACTAAACAACAATTATATGCTTTATGTCTCTTTCAATATCTATACACAGAAGCTAGCTTCATATGTATGAGATTAGGGTGTCCTGGTTTCGGGTTTATACAGTAACTAATCAACATACGGAGTATAGAATCTGTGTAGCAGTATTCAGAGTTTCCTGTACTTCCTACCTCATTATAGTGCCCGATCCTCTAAATTGTGATATTATGTCATGACTAAGGATTTGTTACCATCTAGTCCAGTTATACCCTGATTACTTCTCAAGATCTGAGCCATCTAGCTTTTGATCCTAACAGATTTTGAGCATGTCTACTCTCTGGAGATGACCCTTTCTGGAAGCGTAGTAGTGACAAGACTACCAAAGCAATCTAAGTGATGCTTATTGATTGATTGATTTCTTTGTCCCCTAACTAATTAACTCATAGCAGTTTCACTGAAAAGCAAACACCTAGTGAGCATGTATTTCCGAGTCTGATGACTGTGAATGGCATCCATTTTCATTTTCACTGAGATGTATTAACATCTGTATGATCTAAATATCTCATCCAGCACAGCATTCTCCAGACTTGACTTCAGAAGAAAGGAAAAGCAGAACAGTTAACAGAAAATAAACCTGAAGCTCTACTTTAGAAAAAACTTTTTTTTCCTTTTGTCAAAACAGAAGCTTCATAACTTCAGAAATACCTACCTAAGCAAAAACAATACATCACACGGCAAACTTCCACAAAACCAAGTGAGAAATGAGCACTAATCTAAGCAGTAAATATGCTAAAAGGAACTTTGCTTCGTTAGCATCCTTCAGTTGCTCATCTTCCCAGCTTCATGCAGCTCTTACAGCCCCACATTCTACACTAATTCTTCTCTAAACACACCACGGTAAAGCATATCCTATGTAGCTGTCAAATTATAATGATTTCTCGGTACCTACTGTATCCCATCATCCCTCTCTTAACAACTATAAAGTGAAAATATGATCATATTCGTTTATTTACTCATTCTGTATTCATTTTAATTCATTTGGGTACATCAGTGATACTCATTTCATAGTCAAGCGTTTTAAAGGCAGTGAGTGTTTCTACTTTACAAATTACAAAATAAATCCCAGGATGTCTAGATACATGGATGAATCACGGGGATTGCAGAAAAGGCATGACCAGAGTTCAGCAAAGACTCAAGCACCTGCTTGCTTCTATCAGGTTTTTGATAGTAAGGTCAGTGGAGCATTTAATTTCTCCGTGGTACCCGGCCACGGCATCTATTTTAGAAGGATGCACACTAACTAAATATGCTTAAACAATCTTTAGCTCCCTTCATTCATTTCCTACCAGCTTCGGTATGTGACTTAACATCATGTGAGTCTTGAATAAATTCCACCATTGACAAAATTAAGAATGCGGTCAGAGAATATTCAAGGATTGTTATAGTGATCTTTCTCTATTTTGTTGTAACTCATCTGCCTGTTTCCATTAACGTACTTAGAAGGTACCTTGATCTATGAATTTCCTTGTTCTCTTACTATAAAAATTCACGAAACATTCACTATTTTGGAGCTTGGAATTTGTGACACTCTACAGCAATGTTCTGGGGCAAGAGCCATCGTGCTAATCTCCAGAATAAAGAATCTACTATCCCCTTTAAGGTGAGAACTGATTCTCTAGTTGACGGATATTAGGCAAGTCCTTCACCAAAGTCCCAGGCTGGGACTTCAGACTCGGAGCCAACTGTTACTTTAGGATGTATTGAAAACTAACTTTATAACTGATAAAAATGTGCACAACTTACATCCCTATCAGGAGCCTTCCCTCTACTCTAAGTACTTGGAATGTCACGTCAATTTTGAAAGTTCTTTCTGGCCTGACTCTGAATTTCAAGAGAATTTGCCTTTGCCCATCTTCCCTTGTTACTTTTTATCTCTTAATATTTATTTTTTTGCCGGTCACGTTCTATTATTCCTTTCATGGTGCTTGATTTTTCTTTTCTCTCGTCGGTTGTTAGACAAGACACATGAGCATTATTTGCATCTCACTTTGAAGTTTAGTCCTGAGGTTTTCCTTGCTAGTCTGCCCTTTGATATTGACACGCCACTGCAGGAATGGCATTAATGATAAGCCCCCATTTGTTACTATTTTAAGTCATTTTCTTCATCTACTGTAGTCTGAAGAGCTAAAGGCAAGCTTTAAAAAATGACAACGGCTAATTTATCGTCCCCTCAGCCCCTAGAGAGAAGCATCGATAGCAAAGCTTCAACGGAACAGAGAGACCATCTACCCACACACCAGAGAGAAAAAACTCTGGCCAGTGGCACTGGGACACTTGAAGAACTTCTTTTTGATTTTTTTAAAAATGTAAACAATGAAATAAACCACATTGGATAAGAGATACAGCCTAGGAGGGGAGATTTAGAATTCAGAAGTAATATACTGTGTCTTTAATGTGTAAAACAAAATCTAATCAGAACTCCTGTGTTGTACATACAGATAGTGTTTCTAAGAAACATGTGATTCTAACTGATCTACTAATTGACACAATGCCCTTTATTCTACTTGACAGTGATTCTGTATTCTCTTGGCAGTTTCCTTACCTTTCTCTTAATTTTATATATAATAAAATTGTAATGAAAAATTATTTTAGTAACCTATCTTTTCTTTTATTGAAAATATGTTATCTCACGTAATATATTCCCTCTGTATACTCTTCCCAGTTTTTCCCCACCTCCCTTGCAATCAGATTCTGTAGGATGTCCTTCTGTTTACGTGTTGCTTTCATTGGTTAATGAATAAAGAAACTGTCTTGGCCTTTTGATAGGACAGAACTTAGGTAGGCATGGGGCGGGGGGGGGGGGGGCAGAACTGAATGCTGGGAGGAAGAGGGGCTGGGAGAGAGAAGCCATGGATCCTCTGCCTGAGACGGACAGCGCTGGTGAGAATCTTTCCTGGTAACCCTCTGCCACATGGTGATATCCAGATTACTAGAAATGGGTGAAATCAAGATGTGAGAGTTAGCCAATAAGAGGCTAGAGATAATGGGCCAGGCAGTGATTTAATTAATACAATTTCTGTGTGGTTATTTCAGAGCCAAACTAGCCAGGCGGCCGGGATAAACAAGCTGGCCCTCCTCCTCCTAAAAGATTCACTTCCTTTCTGCATCTGAATAGAAAACAAGCAGGCTGTTAGGGGATAATGATAAAATATAATATAACAAAATAAGATATAATAAGATAAAACAAAATTAACACATTTGAATTGAAATAAAACAAGCAAACTAAAGAAAAAGAGCTCTGCAGAAGGCAAAGGAAACAGACACTCACTCCTTTATAGACTCAAGAATTGCACAAAATCTTCAAACTGGAAGATATATATATATATATATATATATATATATATATATATATATATATCAAGTTCAATATATATATATATATTGAACTTGGCACAGACCATCTCATGTCCTGGGCATGCTGCCTCAGTCTCTGTGAGCTCAGAAGTGTGTGATCCTAATGATTAGAGGGCCTTGTGTTCTTGATGTCTTCCTTCCTCTCTGGCTCTTACACTTTCTGCCTCGACTTCCTTGAGCCCTAAGGGGAGGGAATTGATGGAGATATCATGTTTATGGCTGAGTGTCCCAAGGTCTCTCATTCTCTGCATGTCGTCTGGTTGTGGGTCTCTGCAGTTTTTTTCCATGTGTTGCTTGAGCAAGCTTCTCTGATATGTCCAAGCAAGGTATTGGTCCATGATTATAGCAGAATGTCCTTAGGAAGCATTTTATTACTATGTTTTTGTTTTGAGGTTTTGTTGTTGCTCTCTTGTTTGTTTTTAGACAAGTGGTGTTTGATTTGACCTTAGGTGTCTGAGATAGCTAGTCTTTGATTCTTGGTCACCCAAGCAATATCAGGTATAGGTTCCATCTTGAGGAATGGGCCTTAAGTTAAATAAGATGTTGCTTGGTTACGCCCACAGGCTTCGTGTCACCATTGCTCAAGGATGTCTTGCAGGTGGGCCACCATGGCAAATCATCCATCCCCACTTGATATTCCATTTCTAGCCCAATCAGAAATTCATTCATAACACCCTATTCTATTTTGCTTCCTTAGGGAGATCTATCTGTATCCCCTAGTCCTTTACTCTATACCTGATCTCTGTTGAGTAACCTAATTGTTTTGCTGAGGCATGTTGTAAGAACTATTCTTTATTTAGCTTACGTTGTTCTTATGCAGAATTAATTGAACTCAAGCTTCTCCAACATTTCGCTTCATAGTGCATCAGATTATTGAGGCTAGATAAGAATTAGGAGGGCTGGAGAATGGCGTTATAATTGAGGATTTACTTTCTTTCAAGATAGGTTCTGATTTGTGATTCTTTGATCCAGTGGAGGCCATCTTGTTAACTCTGTATTCTGCATGTGTTGAATTAATAAATGGTATGTATTTGCTTATTATCTAAGACTTGTGAAAATAAAACTTTAGTTTAATAGAAAAATTATGCTATATTATATTATAGATGAAGCATGGATATCAATGACAAATAAATAATACATAATTAAATATTAAATATGTTGACACTTTTTTTAAAGCAATGATGCATAATCTGAGACAAGATATAGGCCAGAAATTATACAGAAAACTACATGGGTAGTTTTATATCTTAATAATATTTTTATTTATTATTTGGATATTTCACAATTTATTGGATGTATTTTGGTCATATCTAGTCACCTCTACCTCTCTTCAACTTCACCTAGTGCCTCCATAATATCTATTTAGTTGACTTGTGAACATCAGCTTTTAATGGCTGAGCTTTTCTCTAGAAAAGAGCAACCAGAAGAAGAAAAACCAGGCAGAAGTCCTTGCTAATAGCCTGGGGGACCACAGTGTTGTCTCCAGGGACCCAATTGCAGGCTTTGATCCATACCTAATTAAATTCTATCTCATGATGCTGCATATGAAGAAAGTGTTGTCTCTAAGGGCTTGAGAAGATTTAAAAAAAATCAACTCATGTGAATGTCTTAGCACGCTGTATATATTATTGCATGCAGAATAGTTCATTTTCTATGTTGATTTTTTTTCATTACCAATGCCCCCTTCCTAATATCTGTTGGAAATTTAGAGGACTGTACCATTATACCCATGAAGTTTAAATTTGATGTTAGTGTTAGAATTATAAGTTTTAATATGATATCAAGTTAGAATACACTTTTAAACACTTTGATGCCACGAGAATTTTTAAAAAATGTTAAGGCCATGAGTGCCTCTTCTGAATCTTTAGCATCCTACACCTGAAGGGTGGTTTGACTTAATGACTCAAAGTATTTTCTTTTATTAAGAAAAACATTTATTTGCTTATTTTACTTTATATAAAAGTGTTTTCACTCAATGTATATATATGTACTACATGCATGCTTGTACCTGAAGAGCACAATAGATCCCCTGGAACTGTATTACAGACAGCTATGAGCTGCAGCACATGTTCTAAACCTAGGTCCTCTGCAAGAGCAGCAAGTGCTCTTAACTGCTTAGCCATCTCTACAGACCCATGACTCAGGTCTGTTATAGTAAAGATGGAAAGATGGATGCTTAGAATTTTACTGGAAGAGTTGAAACACAATCAGTGTTTGCCATAAGCCAGTTTTATATTGCAAACAATTTTAGATGCAAGAATATTCTCACAGATTTTTTTTTGTCTGTAAAAAAGATACTGCCACAAACCAAAAATAGATAGATGACTAACAGTTACTACTATTGCTACTGCGGATGCGCCACTGTTTACTATATGGGAATAGTTTATGTTAAGAAAGTAGTAATTTTTATGTTTAGATATACACAGAACCATAAAACGTAATGGTTGGTTTTATCTATAAAGAGTTTTTTAATCAGTTAGTTCTTGACAGAAGGTAGAAATTGTATCTTATGAAAATTTATTTTATCTCTCTCCCTCTAATTTTCGGAGTGCAGAAATGCTTTGAAGATTCTAGAGAGAATCTGATATATTTTCACAGCATCATATAAAAGAAATAGGAATAGAAAAAGAACAAGGAAAGAAAGCAACATTTGCACATGCTCCTTGGCTCTATTTATATTGAAAAAGATGAAAATTATTATATGGAATTGAATTTATGGAGTGAGCTAACAATTTAATCTCCATGGCAACATGAAAAAAATGTATAAAGTAATTAAATGCAGCATTTGTAATTTGCTGAATAATTTAGTTTTTTGATAATTACTACTATGATTATAAAGTGGCATTAACCACTGTGTGACTCAGAAGCGTGATTGCGTACCATGTATGCCAAGCTGGCGCTTAGGGAGCATGTTTCGCTGGTGCACAGCAGTTAATAAATAAATGTACCTTGCAGCTGTGCTGAAAACACTAAGCAACGGAGCAGATTTATGTCTGTGCTCCATCTAGATGCCCTCATATTGGTACTAAGCTTTCTTGTATGGTCCATTAGTACATCTAATCGCAATTTAGGTTACTGATTGCTGTTTATCACATAGAGCAAAGATGGTGATAATCTTATTTAAATGGTTTTAGCTTCCGGAAGTCAGTTTATATCCACCCATCTTCTTTTATTTGGATGACTATAACCAAATGTCAAATGATGTATCCCTGGAGAAACAAATATTTGTTTCTTAAAGGACCATAGGCTGGAAGTACTAGAGCAAAGAACTAGTGATTCTGATGTCTGGCAAGGGCTTTCTTTCTGCTAAACACGTACATCTGTGCGTCTTCCTACTGTTTTCACTTTGAGGCATGAGGACACTCTTTGGGGTTTCTTGTGTAGGTTTACAACTATTCGTATGACATTGATGGAAGAATAGTCCTGCTTATTTGAGGATGCTCCCTTATCCACAAGTGGACAGTTTGGGGAGGTGTACACACATTTGAGGATGAGGTAGAAGGAAGAGGACACCTGCCTTTTCCAGATGGATTAGCCATATCAATGCTGGCAGACAATGAGATGAGAGATGTAACAACCACATCGCCCTCATTTCGCCAGGGCTCTCCTTTGTGTCAGCCCGGATTCCATTTATGAGGCTGTCTCTTTATGACTTAATCATTTCCCAAAGCCATTTCTAACAACATCACATCAGGAATTGGATTTCAATATACAAGTCATGGGGAGACACAAGCATCTTGTCTATTGATTCAGACAGGAAAATAGATCACGGAGACTGTGTATTCTCACTGGCTTTTCCAAGCCATTAGTAACAAAAATAACAATGATGATGGCCATGATTAAAACGATGGCATCTTCCTTGTACATATCCGGACAATTCTTGGTTGTCTGTTTCTTACAATCTGTTTGTGCTCTTTTCTGCAATGTGTCCCAAGACTTAGGGCCATTAGCCGTGTTGGAGATTTGCCCATTAGAGTCGGGCATCACACAATTTCCCTCTGTGTTTTGAAAAGTTGTGGGTTTCTATGATAGTCTCATCTGCAGCAAAGAGAGACTTCTTGGAGGAGGTGTGAGAGGTACACTTACCTGTGAGTATAAGGCTATGTATTTAACAGGCATGGATATACATACGTGTCTATGCAATTCTATATTTGCAATGACACTATAAGTTTTTTCCATGTCTTATATCATCTTATGTAAGTTACATTCCTAGCTAAGTGGTAGTATAAAACATGCCCTACTTTTGTTATATCATTAGCCATATATATATATATATATGATTTAAATTTCCATTCCCCAGTTTTCAAGAGACACTGCAATTCTTTATAGTTTTTTGGAACTTAAACCCAGTAGAACAGGCAAACCAAACTCATTTGGCCAAAGGCTGAGATGTGTTCATGCTATCATGTGTACTTCTTGGGTGTCTGCTTTAACAGAAGAAAACCGTGTTTAGCCAATGCACCAGTCCAAAAAAGATGAGGGAAGATGAGCACACAGTTGTTAAAAAGGTTATCTCAGGCATTTGAAAATTTAAATCACTTAAAAATTTTAAGTTAAATATTATTTTAATACTTTACTGTATTGGTGAATATATATGTATATACATATATATATATGTACATTTATAAATGCAATAGCAATTTATGAAAAAGCATGAATTTGAAGGAGAGTAGAAAGTGGTATATGGGAGAAAATAAAATGGGAAGATGTAATTAAAATACCATCTCAAAAATAAGCAACGGCAAAAAAAAATCACCAAAACTTACTTGTAAGTTTTCTAAAAAATGGTCTAATTTTTAACTTTTTTCCTTTTCTTTTTAAATAAATTGCTTTCAGTGGTCATTCATTATTATAGTTGACGTGCAGAGTTCCATGTACTGAAGAATCCCAATGTGAATACTGAAATATAGATAATATTTACAAGTGTTGTCAACTGCACCCTGTCCTGAAATGATGACATGCCCTTTAATTTGAAATGGTATTATGTAGAAATAGAATAAAATGAGACAAAAGAGACAAAATCTACCACTGATTCCCGATGCAAATCAGGAAGCCAATCTTCATGAAATATCTCTGATTTTGAAGATGGTGACTAAGGCGAAGACAGTGGAGGGGAGGGGATACCCACTTGCACACATGGCTAAGAGGATGGATTGAAATCATTGTAATGGAAAAATCTTTTGAGGAAATATTTCCAGGAATAAGGTGCTGTGCTGGAAGTAGCAGGTAACTAATGCCTAGGGAGATAATGCAATGCTCGAAAATAACATAAAATGATCAAAAATACCGCATAAGAAAACAAAACTTTTGATCAATAACAAAACCACAAACAGTCAGATAATATTTTAATGTACTCGAATGTACAACCGACCACACAGTTACCATTATCTTTAGGTTTTCTTTTCCAAAATATGTTTAAAATGAGAGGAGATGGAAACATTATTGAATTTTCTTTTAGATAAACAACCCATCTTTTGCAGAGTAACATGGGTACAGAGACAGCAAAGATGGACACAGCAGGCCATGTGACATCTGAATTCTTTCTACACTGAATATACAAAGGGAGAGGAAGAAAGGGAGGTAGAGAGAGAATGGGGGGAGAGAGAGAGATGAATGAAAGAACATATAATAAATTCATCCATACTTGAGCATAAATGCAAGAATGTTTCTACGCTTTAGGCTGAGTTACAGGGTTCTAGATACAAAATTGCATTCAAGACTAGGTAGGACTAAGTAACTGAGTAATGTTAAATGTCTGTTCCAGTAAGTATAATTGTCAATAGAAATAACAAGCACTTTGTTCACAATAAGCAAGAATTACATTGAAAATTACCTTTGGCATCTTCGCTATACTTCCGTTATAATTTTTTCTATATTTTCAACATCAATTCTGCTGGTCTAAAGTAGTTTTATAAAATCTAGGAAGCTATTTCTTAGGAGAGTGCTCACTCACATACAAAGTCTTCTGAAAGTGGAACCATTTGTGGCCTTATCTTCAGAAAACTATACTTATTCTCTGTGATAGCTAATTTTGTATATTACCCTTGAGTTGGCTTTAAAGCACCAAGATATTTACAAGAAATATTAGGCTGGTTGTTTTTAGAGGGTTATTTTATATGTTAGTTAATATTTTAGATATTAACTCCCATGTTGGTAAACAGGATAAAGTAAATTTTTACTGCTGGTGCATGCAGCACTATCCAATCATTGAAAGTATGAACAGACTGAAAAGGTCACCTAACTTAGATAAGAAAGTATGTTGAAACTTAAACAGAAGTCTCAAGTCTTCTTGACACATTAAATTATGGGTTTCTCATGGGAACAAAACCATAAGTTTCCTGGGACTCGATGTACTGACTCACACTGTATACCTGGACATTGCTGTTATCATGGGAATTAATGCCTCACTTTGGTGCCCTGGTTGTGGTATCTCTTCACAGCAGTCGAAAAGTAGCTAAGGTATGCATAACAATTTGTTTAGATCTTTTTAAAAATAAAAAGCTGGTGTTCTGATATCTTGTTTGTTGTCTGAGGTTTCTGTCCCACCAGATCCCACAGCCATTTAGTCCCAAATAAACACACAGAGGTCTGCATTAATCATAAACAGCTAGTTCTATTAGCTTCAGGATTCTTATTAATTAATTCTTGCATCTTAACCCATAATTCTTGTCTGTGTTAGTCACATGGCTCTGCACCTTTCATCAGCAAGGCATTCTCATCTTGCTTGCTCTGTGTCTGGGTGATAACTGCATACTGAATCTTTCCTCTTCCCAGAATTCTCTTGTTCTCATAGCCCCACCTCTACTTCCTGCCTGGTCACCCCACCTATACTTCCTGCCTGGCTACTGGCCAACCAGTGTTTTATTAAAATACAATTGACAGGGTACAGGTCATTGTCCCACAGCATTTGTTTGTACAAATCAAGCTTTCCTGAATATCAGAGGGTGGAGCTAGACACTAACTAATCATAGAGGTCTAGAGGTCTGTATAGACAGGATATGATATGATTGGGCAGAGAGAGGAGGTGATAAAGAGGGCAGAAACAGGAACTCAGTTCCCTTTTCAGCCGGGAAGTTAGAAGTAAGGTGGCCATGGTTTCGCTCCTTCATTTTGCTCCTATGATCTCTCAACATTCCCCCCAATATCTGACTCTGGGCTTTTATTATTCAGACCTATTAGAACTCGTATTACAACCTGGTGTGTGTGTGTGTGTGTGTGTTTCTATTGTCTGTCTTTGTGTGGAGGATCCTGATCAATACATAATCCCTAAACATAAAATTGTAAATTGAGTTTCTGTTTCCTAAATCAAACAACAACAGCAACAACGAAACAAAGCAAGAACAAAAACAATGCTTTGTATTAGAGTAGGAACAAAGTCAGGACACTAACTGTTGAGATATATGTTGTCAACACGGGTTTATTTAGCCAAGCTGGTTTCACTGCTTTTCTTTATGTGTTATCCTCTAGACAATACTGATGAAAATCACAGACTAAGTCTGGAGTGGTGAATTACTCAATTGTTATATACCCCACACAGGAGCTCTAGCAATAGTGTATCCCAAAGACTGACGCATGTATTTAATTACTCTGTTATAGTTCATGGATGCCAATATCTTAGATACGAGATCTTTGTTTTGTTGAGTTGTTAAAGATCAGCAGTTGTTTTCTATTTAATAATAAGTTTAGTGAATACTAATTATTTGGGTGGCAGCTTAGTTTATAACAGCATGCAATCTTCATCATATAATTATAAAAATCCATTAGATAAACAATACCGTCTTTTTAACTTGTGTTTCTCAAACGCAGTTGTCAGAGAGTCTTGGAAAGCCTTGGTTTTAAATTTCTGATCTTTAAAAAAGAACTCTTTTTGATTATCTATGTAATATCTGTTCCCTAGAGACATTAGAGTTTGAAATACGCTTTAGGACATCATGTTATTTATATGAAGTATTGAATGCTTATAGTATGTAGAATTTTCCAGTTTAACTTCATATGGAAAAGGAAGGAAAAATACAAAATTTATTTTTGTACTTTAAATAAAAATAGAATTACATCACTTTTCCCTTTCAAACTCTCCCCAGTCGATTCATATTCCCCTCCTCAAACCCTAGATATCCTGACTCTCAAATTGACACTTATTTATTTACTTATTTATTTATTGGTGTGTGTGTGTGTGCTTGTGTGTGTGCATGCAGAAATATATAAATACAATGTGTTGGGTTTGTTTGATTGTTTCTTTATAAGGTTTCAGGACTGACCATTTTCTAGCGAATAATGAAGAACAGAGCTGTCTTAGCTATGGTGTCTATTGTGAAGACACACAATGACCATAGTAACTCTGATAAAGGAACACATTTACTTGAGGTGATGGCTTACAGTTTCAGAGGTTCAGTCCATTATCATCATGGTGGGACATGGAGGCCTGCATGTAGAGATGGTTCTGGAGAATTCTACATCATTCAAACAACAGGAAGTGGAACTGAGTGTCACACTCAGGGAAGCTTGAGCAAAAGAGACCTCAAAGCCTGCCCTATTGTGACATACCTCCTAAAGATGCCACTCCCTTTGGAGGCTATTTTCTTTCAAACCACAAGGGCTCATTCCTGCTGGAGACCCATTTCTTTTTCTCTTGACAATCATAAATTGCCTATAGCTCTTTGTCTAGGAATGAGACCCCATGAGATTTTCCCCTTTGGAATTAGTCATAGGGTCTGGTCTTGTATGTGCAGCTATTTTTTGGAGAGATTGTTTTACAACAGACTTTCTGGTACTCCGTCTCGTACAATCTTTCTGCTTCCTCTTTTGTAATATTTCTTGAAACACAGATGCGGGAGCTGTGAAGTCCAAGTATCTGGGAGGTAGCCTCCCCGCAATTGTTTGATCTCTGCATCATATTCAGTTGTGATCTTCTGTGATGGTGTAGCTTCTATGGAACCAGAAAATATTATACAAGTGGTATTATACAGTGGGAGTAGTGATTGATGATCCTGCCCACTTGCAATGCCTATGAACCACACAGTGACCATTATGGCAAGAGACCCATTAAAGGTAAAAAAGTGTTAATTACCTAGTGGTAACCAACAGCTATTTAATTAGACATAAGGCACATTTAACGGGAAGAAAATCATACCCGGTACTACAAACAAGTGATTTCTAAAAAAAATGAATTGCTTATTTTCATTTTATTCTTTGTTTTTCAGTCTAATAACAAAATAACTTCTTAAAGTATTCATAAGTATAATGCAGATTTGCATCTTAGAAGAAGTACATGTATTCTCATGGGAGTCTTTGGTTGATAAACAATACTGTTATAATTCATAAGTTTCAATACAATGGTGATATAAGCCAAATAAAATCGAATAACCGTTTTAGGTTTCCTAGCTTCTTTCAGTTTTATAAAATCTTGAGAGAAATATCTTTTTAAGTTCGTCAAGATTGCCAAGGTCTAAGATTTTGTCCTCCTGGGAACTGAGGATGAAGCTTGATAAAGTGTTCTGGATGCCAGAAGCAACTGTCATCCCAATACCTGAGTGAGAAGCAAAGGACATCCACCTTCACCAAAAGAAGCAGCTGCAGTCAGAGTTTGTGTTCATGTCCGCCAGTTCCCTAGGCCCTCGTAGTTCTATAGGGATTATAGAAGGCCCACAGTAAGTATCTTAACATGTAGAGTATTGCATAGTGAGAAACAAAAACATGAGAATTGAGTATGGCCAACCTAGAGGGGATGCTCGGAATTTTTATCAACAGATTTGCTTTATTTGAAGTATCCTTCTTGATTGAATCAATCAATCAGTTATACATATAAGCAACACTAATGCAACTCAGCAAGTTGAATTTACTCAAAGTCTCTCTCTCACACACATACAGACAGACACACACATACACACACACATACACGCACACACACACACACACACACACACACACACACACACACACACACCTGAAAGAGAGGTCATGAATTTGAGATGGGGCACATAAGAGAACCTTAGAAGAGACATGGTAGGATGGAAATGATGTAAATTCAGTATGGATGTATGAAACTCTCAGAAAGTATAAAGGAAAACAATAAGAGTATTTAAAAAAGAGAAAACTGAGAACCTTCGAAGATCATCCATCCATTGACAAAATAGATGAAGGCTGAATTCTGTGTGACAGGTGCTGGTACCTAGCAATGAATAATGGAATCATGGCTGCTCGCTCCGTGGGTTTTACTGTCCAGTGCCGGCTTTTGCCAGGCTGTTAATCTGCACCGGGGCAGTAAAATTGTAAGAGTCACACTGAATACGGGGGGGGGGGATTGCTACCTACTATTTATGTGCGTTTTTATCACCTACAATCTATTATCACTCCTGAATCTTTTTCCTTTTTACTACATTTATTCTGTGTCAGCGTCATGCCTGTGCCGTCCTCTAAGACAGATGGAGGCATCTGCACGTCCCTGAGTTTTTCCTGTGGCTTCACTCATGCACAGCTGCTCTGCAGGTCTCTGGACTATGGTTCGCTGCTGGCTCCATTGGGTTCTCTATT